>NC_090828.1:94666162-94966162 GCF_028021215.1 Eschrichtius robustus
TCTCAATCAGCTGTGGGTCTAGATATGGTCAATCCAGGTGGCATCACAGCCCCTGAACGAATTTTGTAAGAATGTCTCTCTCTTTCACTGTCTTTGTTTCACGGGTTTTTAAAAGTAATTGATTTTCCTAATGGGGTTTAGCTGCTTTTCACTGCTGTGTATATGCCGCTTTACTCCCACTTGACTCACTTACGAAGAGATATCAATACATAGGTTTGAAGATTCTTACTAGTCAGATCTATTCTTGGGCGGTGAATAGGGGGTGTTGAGTCCAGTTCACTGAGCAAGGAGTAGGTCTTGTCTATTACATATTGGGTTTATGGAACGGTATCTGAGCTAATTTGAAACCCTTGTTTTAGGCATCACCCCACCTCACCTTTCCCGTTAGGCAGCCATAGTGTGTTTTCTAAATGTGTGACTCTGTTCTGTTTTGTAATTCAGTTCAAGTGTAGCGGTTTTTACATTCCCTCTGTAAGTGATATCTTCTGATTAGTGTCTTTTTCTGTGTGACTTATTTCACTTAGAACCGTCGTACCTGAATCCACTCATCATGCTGCTACTAGCCTTATGACGTTGATTTCATGGCTGAGTGATATTCCATTGTACCTAAGGACCACAACTTCTTTATCCATTTTTCTCTTTCCTGGGATATTTAAGGTGGAATGAAGTGGAGGTTCTTGTCAACAGAGCAACCCTAAACTTTGGAGTGCCTGTGCCTTGCTGATTTTTAGTTTTCCCAAATTAGACGCCCATGAGTGGAAGTGCCCTATGCTCTCTAAGCCGAGTTTTTTAGATGTTTCAGGACACACCGTACACTTCTCCAGAGTGGCTGTTGGCAATTTACATCCCGCCCATCAGCGTAGCAAGGCTCCCATTTCTCCATGGTCTCTCTTGCATTTCTGGTATTGACACTTTATTCAGCATGGCCCTTTTGACCGATGGGAAGCGAGACTTCTTTGTAGCGCTGATTTGCCTTTCCAGGTTGCTTGGTTGGCCAAAAAGGGCGTATGCGTTTTTTCCTGAATATATTCAGGAAAAAACGCATACGCCCTTTTTGGCCAAGGGCATCATTGTCGAGGTTTTGCCGCTTTTCCTGTGCTTTAAAGGCGATTCGAATCTACCTCCTGAAATCTGTTTCCTGCAATTCTGCCTTGCTTTCAAATCCTCTTCGTTGCCTTCCCTCAATATTTTTGTGGGCGAGAGTTATCATTTATAACTCTGCAGGTTTGTGATTTGCAGGGCCCCTGAGCTCCATTTTTCAACTCGCTTTTTTGGGAGCTGGCCGCAAATGCGTAGGATTGCTTCAGGACCTATTCTGGTTCCGTGCGGCAGGCTGAGCCGGTGGTTAATTCTTCTTCCTGATGGGAAAATAGAGTGACCTGTGCCTGTCCCACCACCTAGAGCTAGTCGCTCATTGGTTCCCCCTCTTCCCGTTCATCCTCAGGACAAATTGAAACCTGTACGGAACAGGAGGTTAAAGTGCTGTTTCTCCAAGGAGGGAGATTGCTATTAAAGTGGCTGGAATGGCGAACCCGAGCACAAGGAGATGAGAAATGAGGTGCGTTTCAGAAACCTTTCCCGATCACACGGTGTACCATCTTCTGGGGTTCTCATGCATGTTTTCGATGTAGGAAGATGCCCTTGAACCTGGAGATTTGGGACCCATGGGATGGGTACCACACAGTATTACTTTAAAGGGTCTACGTTTGCTCACCCAACCTCACCAAACCTCTCAGCCCCAAGAGTGTCCACCCTTATGTCTCAATCAGCTGTGGGTCTAGATATGGTCAATCCAGGTGGCATCACAGCCCCTGAACGAATTTTGTAAGAATTTCTCTCTCTTTCACTGTCTTTGTTTCACGGGTTTTTAAAAGTAATTGATTTTCCTAATGGGGTTTAGCTGCTTTTCACTGCTGTGTTTATGCCGCTTTACTCCCACTTGACTCACTTACGGAGAGATATCAATACATAGGTTTGAAGATTCTTACTAGTCAGATCTATTCTTGGGCGGTGAATAGGGGGTGTTGAGTCCAGTTCACTGAGCAAGGAGTAGGTCTTGTCTATTACATATTGGGTTTATGGAACGGTATCTGAGCTAATTTGAAACCCTTGTTTTAGGCATCACCCCACCTCACCTTTCCCGTTAGGCAGCCATAGTGTGTTTTCTAAATGTGTGACTCTGTTCTGTTTTGTAATTCAGTCCAAGTGTAGCGGTTTTTACATTCCCTCTATAAGTGATATCTTCTGATTAGTGTCTTTTTCTGTGTGACTTATTTCACTTAGAACCGTCGTACCTGAATCCACTCATCATGCTGCTACTAGCCTTATGACGTTGATTTCATGGCTGAGTGATATTCCATTGTACCTAAGGACCACAACTTCTTTATCCATTTTTCTCTTTCCTGGGATATTTAAGGTGGAATGAAGTGGAGGTTCTTGTCAACAGAGCAACCCTAAACTTTGGAGTGCCTGTGCCTTGCTGATTTTTAGTTTTCCCAAATTAGACGCCCATGAGTGGAAGTGCCCTATGCTCTCTAAGCCGAGTTTTTTAGATGTTTCAGGACACACCGTACACTTCTCCAGAGTGGCTGTTGGCAATTTACATCCCGCCCATCAGCGTAGCAAGGCTCCCATTTCTCCATGGCCTCTCCTGCATTTCTGGTATTGACACTTTATTCAGCATGGCCCTTTTGACCGATGGGAAGCGAGACTTCTTTGTAGCGCTGATTTGCCTTTCCAGGTTGCTTGGTTGGCCAAAAAGGGCGTATGCGTTTTTTCCTGAATATATTCAGGAAAAAACGCATACGCCCTTTTTGGCCAAGGGCATCATTGTCGAGGTTTTGCCGCTTTTCCTGTGCTTTAAAGGCGATTCGAATCTACCTCCTGAAATCTGTTTCCTGCAATTCTGCCTTGCTTTCAAATCCTCTTCGTTGCCTTCCCTCAATATTTTTGTGGGCGAGAGTTATCATTTATAACTCTGCAGGTTTGTGATTTGCAGTGCCCCTGAGCTCCATTTTTCAACTCGCTTTTTTGGGAGCTGGCCGCAAAAGCGTAGGATTGCTTCAGGACCTATTCTGGTTCCGGGCGGCAGGCTGAGCCTGTGGTTAATTCTTCTTCCTGATGGGAAAATAGAGTGACCTGTGCCTTTCCCAACACCTAGAGCTAGTCGCTCATTGGTTCCCCCTCTTCCCGTTCATCCTCAGGACAAATTGCAACCTGTACGGAACAGGAGGTTAAACGTGTTGATTCTCCAAGGAGGGAGATTGCTAGTAAAGCGGATGGAATGGCGAACCCGAGCACAAGGAGATGAGAAATGAGGTGCGTTTTAGAAACCTTTCCCGATCACACGGTGTACCATCTTCTGGGTTTCTCATGCATGTTTTCGATGTAGGAAGATGCCCTTGAACCTGGAGATTTGGGACCCATCAGACGGGTACCACGCAGTATTACTTTAAAGGGTCTGCGTTTGCTCACCCAACCTCACCAAACCTCTCAGCCCCAAGAGTGTCCACCCTTATGTCTCAATCAGCTGTGGGTCTAGATATGGTCAATCCAGGTGGCATCACAGCCCCTGAACGAATTTTGTAAGAATTTCTCTCTCTTTCACTGTCTTTGTTTCACGGGTTTTTAAAAGTAATTGATTTTCCTAATGGGGTTTAGCTGCTTTTCACTGCTGTGTTTATGCCGCTTTACTCCCACTTGACTCACTTACGGAGAGATATCAATACATAGGTTTGAAGATTCTTACTAGTCAGATCTATTCTTGGGCGGTGAATAGGGGGTGTTGAGTCCAGTTCACTGAGCAAGGAGTAGGTCTTGTCTATTACATATTGGGTTTATGGAACGGTATCTGAGGTAATTTGAAACCCTTGTTTTAGGCATCACCCCACCTCACCTTTCCCGTTAGGCAGCCATAGTGTGTTTTCTAAATGTGTGACTCTGTTCTGTTTTGTAATTCAGTTCAAGTGTAGCGGTTTTTACATTCCCTCTATAAGTGATATCTTCTGATTAGTGTCTTTTTCTGTGTGACTTATTTCACTTAGAACCGTCGTACCTGAATCCACTCATCATGCTGCTACTAGCCTTATGACGTTGATTTCATGGCTGAGTGATATTCCATTGTACCTAAGGACCACAACTTCTTTATCCATTTTTCTCTTTCCTGGGATATTTAAGGTGGAATGAAGTGGAGGTTCTTGTCAACAGAGCAACCCTAAACTTTGGAGTGCCTGTGCCTTGCTGATTTTTAGTTTTCCCAAATTAGACGCCCATGAGTGGAAGTGCCCTATGCTCTCTAAGCCGAGTTTTTTAGATGTTTCAGGACACACCGTACACTTCTCCAGAGTGGCTGTTGGCAATTTACATCCCGCCCATCAGCGTAGCAAGGCTCCCATTTCTCCATGGCCTCTCCTGCATTTCTGGTATTGACACTTTATTCAGCATGGCCCTTTTGACCGATGGGAAGCGAGACTTCTTTGTAGCGCTGATTTGCCTTTCCAGGTTGCTTGGTTGGCCAAAAAGGGCGTATGCGTTTTTTCCTGAATATATTCAGGAAAAAACGCATACGCCCTTTTTGGCCAAGGGCATCATTGTCGAGGTTTTGCCGCTTTTCCTGTGCTTTAAAGGCGATTCGAATCTACCTCCTGAAATCTGTTTCCTGCAATTCTGCCTTGCTTTCAAATCCTCTTCGTTGCCTTCCCTCAATATTTTTGTGGGCGAGAGTTATCATTTATAACTCTGCAGGTTTGTGATTTGCAGTGCCCCTGAGCTCCATTTTTCAACTCGCTTTTTTGGGAGCTGGCCGCAAAAGCGTAGGATTGCTTCAGGACCTATTCTGGTTCCGGGCGGCAGGCTGAGCCGGTGGTTAATTCTTCTTCCTGATGGGAAAATAGAGTGACCTGTGCCTGTCCCACCACCTAGAGCTAGTCGCTCATTGGTTCCCCCTCTTCCCGTTCATCCTCAGGACAAATTGAAACCTGTACGGAACAGGAGGTTAAAGTGCTGTTTCTCCAAGGAGGGAGATTGCTATTAAAGTGGCTGGAATGGCGAACACGAGCACAAGGAGATGAGAAATGAGGTGCGTTTTAGAAACCTTTCCCGATCACACGGTGTACCATCTTCTGGGGTTCTCATGCATGTTTTCGATGTAGGAAGATGCCCTTGAACCTGGAGATTTGGGACCCATGGGATGGGTACCACACAGTATTACTTTAAAGGGTCTACGTTTGCTCACCCAACCTCACCAAACCTCTCAGCCCCAAGAGTGTCCACCCTTATGTCTCAATCAGCTGTGGGTCTAGATATGGTCAATCCAGGTGGCATCACAGCCCCTGAACGAATTTTGTAAGAATTTCTCTCTCTTTCACTGTCTTTGTTTCACGGGTTTTTAAAAGTAATTGATTTTCCTAATGGGGTTTAGCTGCTTTTCACTGCTGTGTTTATGCCGCTTTACTCCCACTTGACTCACTTACGGAGAGATATCAATACATAGGTTTGAAGATTCTTACTAGTCAGATCTATTCTTGGGCGGTGAATAGGGGGTGTTGAGTCCAGTTCACTGAGCAAGGAGTAGGTCTTGTCTATTACATATTGGGTTTATGGAACGGTATCTGAGCTAATTTGAAACCCTTGTTTTAGGCATCACCCCACCTCACCTTTCCCGTTAGGCAGCCATAGTGTGTTTTCTAAATGTGTGACTCTGTTCTGTTTTGTAATTCAGTTCAAGTGTAGCGGTTTTTACATTCCCTCTATAAGTGATATCTTCTGATTAGTGTCTTTTTCTGTGTGACTTATTTCACTTAGAACCGTCGTACCTGAATCCACTCATCATGCTGCTACTAGCCTTATGACGTTGATTTCATGGCTGAGTGATATTCCATTGTACCTAAGGACCACAACTTCTTTATCCATTTTTCTCTTTCCTGGGATATTTAAGGTGGAATGAAGTGGAGGTTCTTGTCAACAGAGCAACCCTAAACTTTGGAGTGCCTGTGCCTTGCTGATTTTTAGTTTTCCCAAATTAGACGCCCATGAGTGGAAGTGCCCTATGCTGTCTAAGCCGAGTTTTTTAGATGTTTCAGGACACACCGTACACTTCTCCAGAGTGGCTGTTGGCAATTTACATCCCGCCCATCAGCGTAGCAAGGCTCCCATTTCTCCATGGCCTCTCCTGCATTTCTGGTATTGACACTTTATTCAGCATGGCCCTTTTGACCGATGGGAAGCGAGACTTCTTTGTAGCGCTGATTTGCGTTTCCAGGTTGCTTGGTTGGCCAAAAAGGGCGTACGCGTTTTTTCCTGAATATATTCAGGAAAAAACGCGTACGCCCTTTTTGGCCAAGGGCATCATTGTCGAGGTTTTGCCGCTTTTCCTGTGCTTTAAAGGCGATTCGAATCTACCTCCTGAAATCTGTTTCCTGCAATTCTGCCTTGCTTTCAAATCCTCTTCGTTGCCTTCCCTCAATATTTTTGTGGGCGAGAGTTATCATTTATAACTCTGCAGGTTTGTGATTTGCAGTGCCCCTGAGCTCCATTTTTCAACTCGCTTTTTTGGGAGCTGGCCGCAAAAGCGTAGGATTGCTTCAGGACCTATTCTGGTTCCGGGCGGCAGGCTGAGCCTGTGGTTAATTCTTCTTCCTGATGGGAAAATAGAGTGACCTGTGCCTTTCCCAACACCTAGAGCTAGTCGCTCATTGGTTCCCCCTCTTCCCGTTCATCCTCAGGACAAATTGCAACCTGTACGGAACAGGAGGTTAAACGTGTTGATTCTCCAAGGAGGGAGATTGCTAGTAAAGCGGATGGAATGGCGAACCCGAGCACAAGGAGATGAGAAATGAGGTGCGTTTTAGAAACCTTTCCCGATCACACGGTGTACCATCTTCTGGGTTTCTCATGCATGTTTTCGATGTAGGAAGATGCCCTTGAACCTGGAGATTTGGGACCCATCAGACGGGTACCACGCAGTATTACTTTAAAGGGTCTGCGTTTGCTCACCCAACCTCACCAAACCTCTCAGCCCCAAGAGTGTCCACCCTTATGTCTCAATCAGCTGTGGGTCTAGATATGGTCAATCCAGGTGGCATCACAGCCCCTGAACGAATTTTGTAAGAATTTCTCTCTCTTTCACTGTCTTTGTTTCACGGGTTTTTAAAAGTAATTGATTTTCCTAATGGGGTTTAGCTGCTTTTCACTGCTGTGTTTATGCCGCTTTACTCCCACTTGACTCACTTACGGAGAGATATCAATACATAGGTTTGAAGATTCTTACTAGTCAGATCTATTCTTGGGCGGTGAATAGGGGGTGTTGAGTCCAGTTCACTGAGCAAGGAGTAGGTCTTGTCTATTACATATTGGGTTTATGGAACGGTATCTGAGGTAATTTGAAACCCTTGTTTTAGGCATCACCCCACCTCACCTTTCCCGTTAGGCAGCCATAGTGTGTTTTCTAAATGTGTGACTCTGTTCTGTTTTGTAATTCAGTTCAAGTGTAGCGGTTTTTACATTCCCTCTATAAGTGATATCTTCTGATTAGTGTCTTTTTCTGTGTGACTTATTTCACTTAGAACCGTCGTACCTGAATCCACTCATCATGCTGCTACTAGCCTTATGACGTTGATTTCATGGCTGAGTGATATTCCATTGTACCTAAGGACCACAACTTCTTTATCCATTTTTCTCTTTCCTGGGATATTTAAGGTGGAATGAAGTGGAGGTTCTTGTCAACAGAGCAACCCTAAACTTTGGAGTGCCTGTGCCTTGCTGATTTTTAGTTTTCCCAAATTAGACGCCCATGAGTGGAAGTGCCCTATGCTCTCTAAGCCGAGTTTTTTAGATGTTTCAGGACACACCGTACACTTCTCCAGAGTGGCTGTTGGCAATTTACATCCCGCCCATCAGCGTAGCAAGGCTCCCATTTCTCCATGGCCTCTCCTGCATTTCTGGTATTGACACTTTATTCAGCATGGCCCTTTTGACCGATGGGAAGCGAGACTTCTTTGTAGCGCTGATTTGCCTTTCCAGGTTGCTTGGTTGGCCAAAAAGGGCGTATGCGTTTTTTCCTGAATATATTCAGGAAAAAACGCGTACGCCCTTTTTGGCCAAGGGCATCATTGTCGAGGTTTTGCCTCTTTTCCTGTGCTTTAAAGGCGATTCGAATGTACCTCCTGAAATCTGTTTCCTGCAATTCTGCCTTGCTTTCAAATCCTCTTCGTTGCCTTCCCTCAATATTTTTGTGGGCGAGAGTTATCATTTCTAACTCTGCAGGTTTGTGATTTGCAGTGCCCCTGAGCTCCATTTTTCAACTCGCTTTTTTGGGAGCTGGCCGCAAAAGCGTAGGATTGCTTCAGGACCTATTCTGGTTCCGGGCGGCAGGCTGAGCCTGTGGTTAATTCTTCTTCCTGATGGGAAAATAGAGTGACCTGTGCCTTTCCCAACACCTAGAGCTAGTCGCTCATTGGTTCCCCCTCTTCCCGTTCATCCTCAGGACAAATTGAAACCTGTACGGAACAGGAGGTTAAACGTGTTGATTCTCCAAGGAGGGAGATTGCTAGTAAAGAGGATGGAATGGCGAACCCGAGCACAAGGAGATGAGAAATGAGGTGCGTTTTAGAAACCTTTCCCGATCACACGGTGTACCATCTTCTGGGTTTCTCATGCATGTTTTCGATGTAGGAAGATGCCCTTGAACCTGGAGATTTGGGACCCATCAGACGGGTACCACGCAGTATTACTTTAAAGGGTCTGCGTTTGCTCACCCAACCTCACCAAACCTCTCAGCCCCAAGAGTGTCCACCCTTATGTCTCAATCAGCTGTGGGTCTAGATATGGTCAATCCAGGTGGCATCACAGCCCCTGAACGAATTTTGTAAGAATTTCTCTCTCTTTCACTGTCTTTGTTTCACGGGTTTTTAAAAGTAATTGATTTTCCTAATGGGGTTTAGCTGCTTTTCACTGCTGTGTTTATGCCGCTTTACTCCCACTTGACTCACTTACGGAGAGATATCAATACATAGGTTTGAAGATTCTTACTAGTCAGATCTATTCTTGGGCGGTGAATAGGGGGTGTTGAGTCCAGTTCACTGAGCAAGGAGTAGGTCTTGTCTATTACATATTGGGTTTATGGAACGGTATCTGAGCTAATTTGAAACCCTTGTTTTATGCATCACCCCACCTCGCCTTTCCCGTTAGGCAGCCATAGTGTGTTTTCTAAATGTGTGACTCTGTTCTGTTTTGTAATTCAGTTCAAGTGTAGCGGTTTTTACATTCCCTCTATAAGTGATATCTTCTGATTAGTGTCTTTTTCTGTGTGACTTATTTCACTTAGAACCGTCGTACCTGAATCCACTCATCATGCTGCTACTAGCCTTATGACGTTGATTTCATGGCTGAGTGATATTCCATTGTACCTAAGGACCACAACTTCTTTATCCATTTTTCTCTTTCCTGGGATATTTAAGGTGGAATGAAGTGGAGGTTCTTGTCAACAGAGCAACCCTAAACTTTGGAGTGCCTGTGCCTTGCTGATTTTTAGTTTTCCCAAATTAGACGCCCATGAGTGGAAGTGCCCTATGCTCTCTAAGCCGAGTTTTTTAGATGTTTCAGGACACACCGTACACTTCTCCAGAGTGGCTGTTGGCAATTTACATCCCGCCCATCAGCGTAGCAAGGCTCCCATTTCTCCATGGCCTCTCTTGCATTTCTGGTATTGACACTTTATTCAGCATGGCCCTTTTGACCGATGGGAAGCGAGACTTCTTTGTAGCGCTGATTTGCCTTTCCAGGTTGCTTGGTTGGCCAAAAAGGGCGTATGCGTTTTTTCCTGAATATATTCAGGAAAAAACGCATACGCCCTTTTTGGCCAAGGGCATCATTGTCGAGGTTTTGCCGCTTTTCCTGTGCTTTAAAGGCGATTCGAATCTACCTCCTGAAATCTGTTTCCTGCAATTCTGCCTTGCTTTCAAATCCTCTTTGTTGCCTTCCCTCAATATTTTTGTGGGCGAGAGTTATCATTTCTAACTCTGCAGGTTTGTGATTTGCAGTGCCCCTGAGCTCCATTTTTCAACTCGCTTTTTTGGGAGCTGGCCGCAAAAGCGTAGGATTGCTTCAGGACCTATTCTGGTTCCGGGCGGCAGGCTGAGCCGGTGGTTAATTCTTCTTCCTGATGGGAAAATAGAGTGACCTGTGCCTGTCCCACCACCTAGAGCTAGTCGCTCATTGGTTCCCCCTCTTCCCGTTCATCCTCAGGACAAATTGAAACCTGTACGGAACAGGAGGTTAAAGTGCTGTTTCTCCAAGGAGGGAGATTGCTATTAAAGTGGCTGGAATGGCGAACCCGAGCACAAGGAGATGAGAAATGAGGTGCGTTTTAGAAACCTTTCCCGATCACACGGTGTACCATCTTCTGGGTTTCTCATGCATGTTTTCGATGTAGGAAGATGCCCTTGAACCTGGAGATTTGGGACCCATGGGATGGGTACCACACAGTATTACTTTAAAGGGTCTGCGTTTGCTCACCCAACCTCACCAAACCTCTCAGCCCCAAGAGTGTCCACCCTTATGTCTCAATCAGCTGTGGGTCTAGATATGGTCAATCCAGGTGGCATCACAGCCCCTGAACGAATTTTGTAAGAATTTCTCTCTCTTTCACTGTCTTTGTTTCACGGGTTTTTAAAAGTAATTGATTTTCCTAATGGGGTTTAGCTGCTTTTCACTGCTGTGTTTATGCCGCTTTACTCCCACTTGACTCACTTACGGAGAGATATCAATACATAGGTTTGAAGATTCTTACTAGTCAGATCTATTCTTGGGCGGTGAATAGGGGGTGTTGAGTCCAGTTCACTGAGCAAGGAGTAGGTCTTGTCTATTACATATTGGGTTTATGGAACGGTATCTGAGCTAATTTGAAACCCTTGTTTTAGGCATCACCCCACCTCACCTTTCCCGTTAGGCAGCCATAGTGTGTTTTCTAAATGTGTGACTCTGTTCTGTTTTGTAATTCAGTTCAAGTGTAGCGGTTTTTACATTCCCTCTATAAGTGATATCTTCTGATTAGTGTCTTTTTCTGTGTGACTTATTTCACTTAGAACCGTCGTACCTGAATCCACTCATCATGCTGCTACTAGCCTTATGACGTTGATTTCATGGCTGAGTGATATTCCATTGTACCTAAGGACCACAACTTCTTTATCCATTTTTCTCTTTCCTGGGATATTTAAGGTGGAATGAAGTGGAGGTTCTTGTCAACAGAGCAACCCTAAACTTTGGAGTGCCTGTGCCTTGCTGATTTTTAGTTTTCCCAAATTAGACGCCCATGAGTGGAAGTGCCCTATGCTCTCTAAGCCGAGTTTTTTAGATGTTTCAGGACACACCGTACACTTCTCCAGAGTGGCTGTTGGCAATTTACATCCCGCCCATCAGCGTAGCAAGGCTCCCATTTCTCCATGGCCTCTCTTGCATTTCTGGTATTGACACTTTATTCAGCATGGCCCTTTTGACCGATGGGAAGCGAGACTTCTTTGTAGCGCTGATTTGCCTTTCCAGGTTGCTTGGTTGGCCAAAAAGGGCGTATGCGTTTTTTCCTGAATATATTCAGGAAAAAACGCATACGCCCTTTTTGGCCAAGGGCATCATTGTCGAGGTTTTGCCGCTTTTCCTGTGCTTTAAAGGCGATTCGAATCTACCTCCTGAAATCTGTTTCCTTCAATTCTGCCTTGCTTTCAAATCCTCTTCGTTGCCTTCCCTCAATATTTTTGTGGGCGAGAGTTATCATTTATAACTCTGCAGGTTTGTGATTTGCAGGGCCCCTGAGCTCCATTTTTCAACTCGCTTTTTTGGGAGCTGGCCGCAAAAGCGTAGGATTGCTTCAGGACCTATTCTGGTTCCGGGCGGCAGGCTGAGCCGGTGGTTAATTCTTCTTCCTGATGGGAAAATAGAGTGACCTGTGCCTGTCCCACCACCTAGAGCTAGTCGCTCATTGGTTCCCCCTCTTCCCGTTCATCCTCAGGACAAATTGAAACCTGTACGGAACAGGAGGTTAAAGTGCTGTTTCTCCAAGGAGGGAGATTGCTATTAAAGTGGCTGGAATGGCGAACCCGAGCACAAGGAGATGAGAAATGAGGTGCGTTTTAGAAACCTTTCCCGATCACACGGTGTACCATCTTCTGGGGTTCTCATGCATGTTTTCGATGTAGGAAGATGCCCTTGAACCTGGAGATTTGGGACCCATGGGATGGGTACCACACAGTATTACTTTAATGGGTCTACGTTTGCTCACCCAACCTCACCAAACCTCTCAGCCCCAAGAGTGTCCACCCTTATGTCTCAATCAGCTGTGGGTCTAGATATGGTCAATCCAGGTGGCATCACAGCCCCTGAACGAATTTTGTAAGAGTTTCTCTCTCTTTCACTGTCTTTGTTTCACGGGTTTTTAAAAGTAATTGATTTTCCTAATGGGGTTTAGCTGCTTTTCACTGCTGTGTTTATGCCCCTTTACTCCCACTTGACTCAGTTACGAAGAGATATCAATACATAGGTTTGAAGATTCTTACTAGTCAGATCTATTCTTGGGCGGTGAATAGGGGGTGTTGAGTCCAGTTCACTGAGCAAGGAGTAGGTCTTGTCTATTACATATTGGGTTTATGGAACGGTATCTGAGCTAATTTGAAACCCTTGTTTTAGGCATCACCCCACCTCACCTTTCCCGTTAGGCAGCCATAGTGTGTTTTCTAAATGTGTGACTCTGTTCTGTTTTGTAATTCAGTTCAAGTGTAGCGGTTTTTACATTCCCTCTATAAGTGATATCTTCTGATTAGTGTCTTTTTCTGTGTGACTTATTTCACTTAGAACCGTTGTACCTGAATCCACTCATCATGCTGCTACTAGCCTTATGACGTTGATTTCATGGCTGAGTGATATTCCATTGTACCTAAGGACCACAACTTCTTTATCCATTTTTCTCTTTCCTGGGATATTTAAGGTGGAATGAAGTGGAGGTTCTTGTCAACAGAGCAACCCTAAACTTTGGAGTGCCTGTGCCTTGCTGATTTTTAGTTTTCCCAAATTAGACGCCCATGAGTGGAAGTGCCCTATGCTCTCTAAGCCGAGTTTTTTAGATGTTTCAGGACACACCGTACACTTCTCCAGAGTGGCTGTTGGCAATTTACATCCCGCCCATCAGCGTAGCAAGGCTCCCATTTCTCCATGGCCTCTCTTGCATTTCTGGTATTGACACTTTATTCAGCATGGCCCTTTTGACCGATGGGAAGCGAGACTTCTTTGTAGCGCTGATTTGCCTTTCCAGGTTGCTTGGTTGGCCAAAAAGGGCGTATGCGTTTTTTCCTGAATATATTCATGAAAAAACGCATACGCCCTTTTTGGCCAAGGGCATCATTGTCGAGGTTTTGCCGCTTTTCCTGTGCTTTAAAGGCGATTCGAATCTACCTCCTGAAATCTGTTTCCTGCAATTCTGCCTTGCTTTCAAATCCTCTTCGTTGCCTTCCCTCAATATTTTTGTGGGCGAGAGTTATCATTTCTAACTCTGCAGGTTTGTGATTTGCAGGGTCCCTGAGCTCCATTTTTCAACTCGCTTTTTTGGGAGCTGGCCGCAAAAGCGTAGGATTGCTTCAGGACCTATTCTGGTTCCGGGCGGCAGGCTGAGCCGGTGGTTAATTCTTCTTCCTGATGGGAAAATAGAGTGACCTGTGCCTTTCCCAACACCTAGAGCTAGTCGCTCATTGGTTCCCCCTCTTCCCGTTCATCCTCAGGACAAATTGAAACCTGTACGGAACAGGAGGTTAAAGTGCTGTTTCTCCAAGGAGGGAGAATGCTATTAAAGTGGCTGGAATGGCGAACACGAGCACAAGGAGATGAGAAATGAGGTGCGTTTTAGAAACCTTTCCCGATCACACGGTGTACCATCTTCTGGGGTTCTCATGCATGTTTTCGATGTAGGAAGATGCCCTTGAACCTGGAGATTTGGGACCCATGGGATGGGTACCACACAGTATTACTTTAAAGGGTCTACGTTTGCTCACCCAACCTCACCAAACCTCTCAGCCCCAAGAGTGTCCACCCTTATGTCTCAATCAGCTTTGGGTCTAGATATGGTCAATCCAGGTGGCATCACAGCCCCTGAACGAATTTTGTAAGAATTTCTCTCTCTTTCACTGTCTTTGTTTCACGGGTTTTTAAAAGTAATTGATTTTCCTAATGGGGTTTAGCTGCTTTTCACTGCTGTGTTTATGCCGCTTTACTCCCACTTGACTCACTTACGGAGAGATATCAATACATAGGTTTGAAGATTCTTACTAGTCAGATCTATTCTTGGGCGGTGAATAGGGGGTGTTGAGTCCAGTTCACTGAGCAAGGAGTAGGTCTTGTCTATTACATATTGGGTTTATGGAACGGTATCTGAGCTAATTTGAAACCCTTGTTTTAGGCATCACCCCACCTCACCTTTCCCGTTAGGCAGCCATAGTGTGTTTTCTAAATGTGTGACTCTGTTCTGTTTTGTAATTCAGTTCAAGTGTAGCGGTTTTTACATTCCCTCTATAAGTGATATCTTCTGATTAGTGTCTTTTTCTGTGTGACTTATTTCACTTAGAACCGTCGTACCTGAATCCACTCATCATGCTGCTACTAGCCTTATGACGTTGATTTCATGGCTGAGTGATATTCCATTGTACCTAAGGACCACAACTTCTTTATCCATTTTTCTCTTTCCTGGGATATTTAAGGTGGAATGAAGTGGAGGTTCTTGTCAACAGAGCAACCCTAAACTTTGGAGTGCCTGTGCCTTGCTGATTTTTAGTTTTCCCAAATTAGACGCCCATGAGTGGAAGTGCCCTATGCTCTCTAAGCCGAGTTTTTTAGATGTTTCAGGACACACCGTACACTTCTCCAGAGTGGCTGTTGGCAATTTACATCCCGCCCATCAGCGTAGCAAGGCTCCCATTTCTCCATGGCCTCTCCTGCATTTCTGGTATTGACACTTTATTCAGCATGGCCCTTTTGACCGATGGGAAGCGAGACTTCTTTGTAGCGCTGATTTGCCTTTCCAGGTTGCTTGGTTGGCCAAAAAGGGCGTATGCGTTTTTTCCTGAATATATTCAGGAAAAAACGCGTACGCCCTTTTTGGCCAAGGGCATCATTGTCGAGGTTTTGCCTCTTTTCCTGTGCTTTAAAGGCGATTCGAATGTACCTCCTGAAATCTGTTTCCTGCAATTCTGCCTTGCTTTCAAATCCTCTTCGTTGCCTTCCCTCAATATTTTTGTGGGCGAGAGTTATCATTTCTAACTCTGCAGGTTTGTGATTTGCAGGGCCCCTGAGCTCCATTTTTCAACTCGCTTTTTTGGGAGCTGGCCGCAAAAGCGTAGGATTGCTTCAGGACCTATTCTGGTTCCGGGCGGCAGGCTGAGCCTGTGGTTAATTCTTCTTCCTGATGGGAAAATAGAGTGACCTGTGCCTTTCCCAACACCTAGAGCTAGTCGCTCATTGGTTCCCCCTCTTCCCGTTCATCCTCAGGACAAATTGAAACCTGTACGGAACAGGAGGTTAAACGTGTTGATTCTCCAAGGAGGGAGATTGCTAGTAAAGCGGATGGAATGGCGAACCCGAGCACAAGGAGATGAGAAATGAGGTGCGTTTTAGAAACCTTTCCCGATCACACGGTGTACCATCTTCTGGGTTTCTCATGCATGTTTTCGATGTAGGAAGATGCCCTTGAACCTGGAGATTTGGGACCCATCAGACGGGTACCACGCAGTATTACTTTAAAGGGTCTGCGTTTGCTCACCCAACCTCACCAAACCTCTCAGCCCCAAGAGTGTCCACCCTTATGTCTCAATCAGCTGTGGGTCTAGATATGGTCAATCCAGGTGGCATCACAGCCCCTGAACGAATTTTGTAAGAATTTCTCTCTCTTTCACTGTCTTTGTTTCACGGGTTTTTAAAAGTAATTGATTTTCCTAATGGGGTTTAGCTGCTTTTCACTGCTGTGTTTATGCCGCTTTACTCCCACTTGACTCACTTACGGAGAGATATCAATACATAGGTTTGAAGATTCTTACTAGTCAGATCTATTCTTGGGCGGTGAATAGGGGGTGTTGAGTCCAGTTCACTGAGCAAGGAGTAGGTCTTGTCTATTACATATTGGGTTTATGGAACGGTATCTGAGCTAATTTGAAACCCTTGTTTTAGGCATCACCCCACCTCGCCTTTCCCGTTAGGCAGCCATAGTGTGTTTTCTAAATGTGTGACTCTGTTCTGTTTTGTAATTCAGTTCAAGTGTAGCGGTTTTTACATTCCCTCTATAAGTGATATCTTCTGATTAGTGTCTTTTTCTGTGTGACTTATTTCACTTAGAACCGTCGTACCTGAATCCACTCATCATGCTGCTACTAGCCTTATGACGTTGATTTCATGGCTGAGTGATATTCCATTGTACCTAAGGACCACAACTTCTTTATCCATTTTTCTCTTTCCTGGGATATTTAAGGGGGAATGAAGTGGAGGTTCTTGTCAACAGAGCAACCCTAAACTTTGGAGTGCCTGTGCCTTGCTGATTTTTAGTTTTCCCAAATTAGACGCCCATGAGTGGAAGTGCCCTATGCTCTCTAAGCCGAGTTTTTTAGATGTTTCAGGACACACCGTACACTTCTCCAGAGTGGCTGTTGGCAATTTACATCCCGCCCATCAGCGTAGCAAGGCTCCCATTTCTCCATGGCCTCTCCTGCATTTCTGGTATTGACACTTTATTCAGCATGGCCCTTTTGACCGATGGGAAGCGAGACTTCTTTGTAGCGCTGATTTGCCTTTCCAGGTTGCTTGGTTGGCCAAAAAGGGCGTATGCGTTTTTTCCTGAATTTATTCAGGAAAAAACGCATACGCCCTTTTTGGCCAAGGGCATGATTGTCGAGGTTTGGCCGCTTTTCCTGTGCTTTCAAGGCGATTCGAATCTACCTCCTGAAATCTGTTTCCTGCAATTCTGCCTTGCTTTCAAATCCTCTTCGTTGCCTTCCCTCAATATTTTTGTGGGCGAGAGTTATCATTTATAACTCTGCAGGTTTGTGATTTGCAGTGCCCCTGAGCTCCATTTTTCAACTCGCTTTTTTGGGAGCTGGCCGCAAAAGCGTAGGATTGCTTCAGGACCTATTCTGGTTCCGGGCGGCAGGCTGAGCCTGTGGTTAATTCTTCTTCCTGATGGGAAAATAGAGTGACCTGTGCCTTTCCCAACACCTAGAGCTAGTCGCTCATTGGTTCCCCCTCTTCCCGTTCATCCTCAGGACAAATTGAAACCTGTACGGAACAGGAGGTTAAACGTGTTGATTCTCCAAGGAGGGAGATTGCTAGTAAAGCGGATGGAATGGCGAACCCGAGCACAAGGAGATGAGAAATGAGGTGCGTTTTAGAAACCTTTCCCGATCACACGGTGTACCATCTTCTGGGTTTCTCATGCATGTTTTCGATGTAGGAAGATGCCCTTGAACCTGGAGATTTGGGACCCATCAGACGGGTACCACGCAGTATTACTTTAAAGGGTCTGCGTTTGCTCACCCAACCTCACCAAACCTCTCAGCCCCAAGAGTGTCCACCCTTATGTCTCAATCAGCTGTGGGTCTAGATATGGTCAATCCAGGTGGCATCACAGCCCCTGAACGAATTTTGTAAGAATTTCTCTCTCTTTCACTGTCTTTGTTTCACGGGTTTTTAAAAGTAATTGATTTTCCTAATGGGGTTTAGCTGCTTTTCACTGCTGTGTTTATGCCGCTTTACTCCCACTTGACTCACTTACGGAGAGATATCAATACATAGGTTTGAAGATTCTTACTAGTCAGATCTATTCTTGGGCGGTGAATAGGGGGTGTTGAGTCCAGTTCACTGAGCAAGGAGTAGGTCTTGTCTATTACATATTGGGTTTATGGAACGGTATCTGAGCTAATTTGAAACCCTTGTTTTAGGCATCACCCCACCTCGCCTTTCCCGTTAGGCAGCCATAGTGTGTTTTCTAAATGTGTGACTCTGTTCTGTTTTGTAATTCAGTTCAAGTGTAGCGGTTTTTACATTCCCTCTATAAGTGATATCTTCTGATTAGTGTCTTTTTCTGTGTGACTTATTTCACTTAGAACCGTCGTACCTGAATCCACTCATCATGCTGCTACTAGCCTTATGACGTTGATTTCATGGCTGAGTGATATTCCATTGTACCTAAGGACCACAACTTCTTTATCCATTTTTCTCTTTCCTGGGATATTTAAGGGGGAATGAAGTGGAGGTTCTTGTCAACAGAGCAACCCTAAACTTTGGAGTGCCTGTGCCTTGCTGATTTTTAGTTTTCCCAAATTAGACGCCCATGAGTGGAAGTGCCCTATGCTCTCTAAGCCGAGTTTTTTAGATGTTTCAGGACACACCGTACACTTCTCCAGAGTGGCTGTTGGCAATTTACATCCCGCCCATCAGCGTAGCAAGGCTCCCATTTCTCCATGGCCTCTCCTGCATTTCTGGTATTGACACTTTATTCAGCATGGCCCTTTTGACCGATGGGAAGCGAGACTTCTTTGTAGCGCTGATTTGCCTTTCCAGGTTGCTTGGTTGGCCAAAAAGGGCGTATGCGTTTTTTCCTGAATATATTCAGGAAAAAACGCATACGCCCTTTTTGGCCAAGGGCATGATTGTCGAGGTTTGGCCGCTTTTCCTGTGCTTTCAAGGCGATTCGAATCTACCTCCTGAAATCTGTTTCCTGCAATTCTGCCTTGCTTTCAAATCCTCTTCGTTGCCTTCCCTCAATATTTTTGTGGGCGAGAGTTATCATTTATAACTCTGCAGGTTTGTGATTTGCAGTGCCCCTGAGCTCCATTTTTCAACTCGCTTTTTTGGGAGCTGGCCGCAAAAGCGTAGGATTGCTTCAGGACCTATTCTGGTTCCGGGCGGCAGGCTGAGCCTGTGGTTAATTCTTCTTCCTGATGGGAAAATAGAGTGACCTGTGCCTTTCCCAACACCTAGAGCTAGTCGCTCATTGGTTCCCCCTCTTCCCGTTCATCCTCAGGACAAATTGAAACCTGTACGGAACAGGAGGTTAAACGTGTTGATTCTCCAAGGAGGGAGATTGCTAGTAAAGCGGATGGAATGGCGAACCCGAGCACAAGGAGATGAGAAATAAGGTGCGTTTTAGAAACCTTTCCCGATCACACCGTGTACCATCTTCTGGGTTTCTCATGCATGTTTTCGATGTAGGAAGATGCCCTTGAACCTGGAGATTTGGGACCCATCAGACGGGTACCACGCAGTATTACTTTAAAGGGTCTGCGTTTGCTCACCCAACCTCACCAAACCTCTCAGCCCCAAGAGTGTCCACCCTTATGTCTCAATCAGCTGTGGGTCTAGATATGGTCAATCCAGGTGGCATCACAGCCCCTGAACGAATTTTGTAAGAGTTTCTCTCTCTTTCACTGTCTTTGTTTCACGGGTTTTTAAAAGTAATTGATTTTCCTAATGGGGTTTAGCTGCTTTTCACTGCTGTGTTTATGCCGCTTTACTCCCACTTGACTCACTTACGGAGAGATATCAATACATAGGTTTGAAGATTCTTACTAGTCAGATCTATTCTTGGGCGGTGAATAGGGGGTGTTGAGTCCAGTTCACTGAGCAAGGAGTAGGTCTTGTCTATTACATATTGGGTTTATGGAACGGTATCTGAGCTAATTTGAAACCCTTGTTTTAGGCATCACCCCACCTCACCTTTCCCGTTAGGCAGCCATAGTGTGTTTTCTAAATGTGTGACTCTGTTCTGTTTTGTAATTCAGTTCAAGTGTAGCGGTTTTTACATTCCCTCTATAAGTGATATCTTCTGATTAGTGTCTTTTTCTGTGTGACTTATTTCACTTAGAACCGTCGTACCTGAATCCACTCATCATGCTGCTACTAGCCTTATGACGTTGATTTCATGGCTGAGTGATATTCCATTGTACCTAAGGACCACAACTTCTTTATCCATTTTTCTCTTTCCTGGGATATTTAAGGTGGAATGAAGTGGAGGTTCTTGTCAACAGAGCAACCCTAAACTTTGGAGTGCCTGTGCCTTGCTGATTTTTAGTTTTCCCAAATTAGACGCCCATGAGTGGAAGTGCCCTATGCTCTCTAAGCCGAGTTTTTTAGATGTTTCAGGACACACCGTACACTTCTCCAGAGTGGCTGTTGGCAATTTACATCCCGCCCATCAGCGTAGCAAGGCTCCCATTTCTCCATGGCCTCTCCTGCATTTCTGGTATTGACACTTTATTCAGCATGGCCCTTTTGACCGATGGGAAGCGAGACTTCTTTGTAGCGCTGATTTGCCTTTCCAGGTTGCTTGGTTGGCCAAAAAGGGCGTATGCGTTTTTTCCTGAATATATTCAGGAAAAAACGCGTACGCCCTTTTTGGCCAAGGGCATCATTGTCGAGGTTTTGCCTCTTTTCCTGTGCTTTAAAGGCGATTCGAATGTACCTCCTGAAATCTGTTTCCTGCAATTCTGCCTTGCTTTCAAATCCTCTTCGTTGCCTTCCCTCAATATTTTTGTGGGCGAGAGTTATCATTTCTAACTCTGCAGGTTTGTGATTTGCAGGGCCCCTGAGCTCCATTTTTCAACTCGCTTTTTTGGGAGCTGGCCGCAAAAGCGTAGGATTGCTTCAGGACCTATTCTGGTTCCGGGCGGCAGGCTGAGCCTGTGGTTAATTCTTCTTCCTGATGGGAAAATAGAGTGACCTGTGCCTTTCCCAACACCTAGAGCTAGTCGCTCATTGGTTCCCCCTCTTCCCGTTCATCCTCAGGACAAATTGAAACCTGTACGGAACAGGAGGTTAAACGTGTTGATTCTCCAAGGAGGGAGATTGCTAGTAAAGCGGATGGAATGGCGAACCCGAGCACAAGGAGATGAGAAATGAGGTGCGTTTTAGAAACCTTTCCCGATCACACGGTGTACCATCTTCTGGGTTTCTCATGCATGTTTTCGATGTAGGAAGATGCCCTTGAACCTGGAGATTTGGGACCCATCAGACGGGTACCACGCAGTATTACTTTAAAGGGTCTGCGTTTGCTCACCCAACCTCACCAAACCTCTCAGCCCCAAGAGTGTCCACCCTTATGTCTCAATCAGCTGTGGGTCTAGATATGGTCAATCCAGGTGGCATCACAGCCCCTGAACGAATTTTGTAAGAATTTCTCTCTCTTTCACTGTCTTTGTTTCACGGGTTTTTAAAAGTAATTGATTTTCCTAATGGGGTTTAGCTGCTTTTCACTGCTGTGTTTATGCCGCTTTACTCCCACTTGACTCACTTACGGAGAGATATCAATACATAGGTTTGAAGATTCTTACTAGTCAGATCTATTCTTGGGCGGTGAATAGGGGGTGTTGAGTCCAGTTCACTGAGCAAGGAGTAGGTCTTGTCTATTACATATTGGGTTTATGGAACGGTATCTGAGCTAATTTGAAACCCTTGTTTTAGGCATCACCCCACCTCGCCTTTCCCGTTAGGCAGCCATAGTGTGTTTTCTAAATGTGTGACTCTGTTCTGTTTTGTAATTCAGTTCAAGTGTAGCGGTTTTTACATTCCCTCTATAAGTGATATCTTCTGATTAGTGTCTTTTTCTGTGTGACTTATTTCACTTAGAACCGTCGTACCTGAATCCACTCATCATGCTGCTACTAGCCTTATGACGTTGATTTCATGGCTGAGTGATATTCCATTGTACCTAAGGACCACAACTTCTTTATCCATTTTTCTCTTTCCTGGGATATTTAAGGGGGAATGAAGTGGAGGTTCTTGTCAACAGAGCAACCCTAAACTTTGGAGTGCCTGTGCCTTGCTGATTTTTAGTTTTCCCAAATTAGACGCCCATGAGTGGAAGTGCCCTATGCTCTCTAAGCCGAGTTTTTTAGATGTTTCAGGACACACCGTACACTTCTCCAGAGTGGCTGTTGGCAATTTACATCCCGCCCATCAGCGTAGCAAGGCTCCCATTTCTCCATGGCCTCTCCTGCATTTCTGGTATTGACACTTTATTCAGCATGGCCCTTTTGACCGATGGGAAGCGAGACTTCTTTGTAGCGCTGATTTGCCTTTCCAGGTTGCTTGGTTGGCCAAAAAGGGCGTATGCGTTTTTTCCTGAATATATTCAGGAAAAAACGCATACGCCCTTTTTGGCCAAGGGCATGATTGTCGAGGTTTGGCCGCTTTTCCTGTGCTTTCAAGGCGATTCGAATCTACCTCCTGAAATCTGTTTCCTGCAATTCTGCCTTGCTTTCAAATCCTCTTCGTTGCCTTCCCTCAATATTTTTGTGGGCGAGAGTTATCATTTATAACTCTGCAGGTTTGTGATTTGCAGTGCCCCTGAGCTCCATTTTTCAACTCGCTTTTTTGGGAGCTGGCCGCAAAAGCGTAGGATTGCTTCAGGACCTATTCTGGTTCCGGGCGGCAGGCTGAGCCTGTGGTTAATTCTTCTTCCTGATGGGAAAATAGAGTGACCTGTGCCTTTCCCAACACCTAGAGCTAGTCGCTCATTGGTTCCCCCTCTTCCCGTTCATCCTCAGGACAAATTGAAACCTGTACGGAACAGGAGGTTAAACGTGTTGATTCTCCAAGGAGGGAGATTGCTAGTAAAGCGGATGGAATGGCGAACCCGAGCACAAGGAGATGAGAAATAAGGTGCGTTTTAGAAACCTTTCCCGATCACACCGTGTACCATCTTCTGGGTTTCTCATGCATGTTTTCGATGTAGGAAGATGCCCTTGAACCTGGAGATTTGGGACCCATCAGACGGGTACCACGCAGTATTACTTTAAAGGGTCTGCGTTTGCTCACCCAACCTCACCAAACCTCTCAGCCCCAAGAGTGTCCACCCTTATGTCTCAATCAGCTGTGGGTCTAGATATGGTCAATCCAGGTGGCATCACAGCCCCTGAACGAATTTTGTAAGAGTTTCTCTCTCTTTCACTGTCTTTGTTTCACGGGTTTTTAAAAGTAATTGATTTTCCTAATGGGGTTTAGCTGCTTTTCACTGCTGTGTTTATGCCGCTTTACTCCCACTTGACTCACTTACGGAGAGATATCAATACATAGGTTTGAAGATTCTTACTAGTCAGATCTATTCTTGGGCGGTGAATAGGGGGTGTTGAGTCCAGTTCACTGAGCAAGGAGTAGGTCTTGTCTATTACATATTGGGTTTATGGAACGGTATCTGAGCTAATTTGAAACCCTTGTTTTAGGCATCACCCCACCTCACCTTTCCCGTTAGGCAGCCATAGTGTGTTTTCTAAATGTGTGACTCTGTTCTGTTTTGTAATTCAGTTCAAGTGTAGCGGTTTTTACATTCCCTCTATAAGTGATATCTTCTGATTAGTGTCTTTTTCTGTGTGACTTATTTCACTTAGAACCGTCGTACCTGAATCCACTCATCATGCTGCTACTAGCCTTATGACGTTGATTTCATGGCTGAGTGATATTCCATTGTACCTAAGGACCACAACTTCTTTATCCATTTTTCTCTTTCCTGGGATATTTAAGGTGGAATGAAGTGGAGGTTCTTTTCAACAGAGCAACCCTAAACTTTGGAGTGCCTGTGCCTTGCTGATTTTTAGTTTTCCCAAATTAGACGCCCATGAGTGGAAGTGCCCTATGCTCTCTAAGCCGAGTTTTTTAGATGTTTCAGGACACACCGTACACTTCTCCAGAGTGGCTGTTGGCAATTTACATCCCGCCCATCAGCGTAGCAAGGCTCCCATTTCTCCATGGCCTCTCCTGCATTTCTGGTATTGACACTTTATTCAGCATGGCCCTTTTGACCGATGGGAAGCGAGACTTCTTTGTAGCGCTGATTTGCCTTTCCAGGTTGCTTGGTTGGCCAAAAAGGGCGTATGCGTTTTTTCCTGAATATATTCAGGAAAAAACGCGTACGCCCTTTTTGGCCAAGGGCATCATTGTCGAGGTTTTGCCTCTTTTCCTGTGCTTTAAAGGCGATTCGAATGTACCTCCTGAAATCTGTTTCCTGCAATTCTGCCTTGCTTTCAAATCCTCTTCGTTGCCTTCCCTCAATATTTTTGTGGGCGAGAGTTATCATTTCTAACTCTGCAGGTTTGTGATTTGCAGTGCCCCTGAGCTCCATTTTTCAACTCGCTTTTTTGGGAGCTGGCCGCAAAAGCGTAGGATTGCTTCAGGACCTATTCTGGTTCCGGGCGGCAGGCTGAGCCTGTGGTTAATTCTTCTTCCTGATGGGAAAATAGAGTGACCTGTGCCTTTCCCAACACCTAGAGCTAGTCGCTCATTGGTTCCCCCTCTTCCCGTTCATCCTCAGGACAAATTGAAACCTGTACGGAACAGGAGGTTAAACGTGTTGATTCTCCAAGGAGGGAGATTGCTAGTAAAGAGGATGGAATGGCGAACCCGAGCACAAGGAGATGAGAAATGAGGTGCGTTTTAGAAACCTTTCCCGATCACACGGTGTACCATCTTCTGGGTTTCTCATGCATGTTTTCGATGTAGGAAGATGCCCTTGAACCTGGAGATTTGGGACCCATCAGACGGGTACCACGCAGTATTACTTTAAAGGGTCTGCGTTTGCTCACCCAACCTCACCAAACCTCTCAGCCCCAAGAGTGTCCACCCTTATGTCTCAATCAGCTGTGGGTCTAGATATGGTCAATCCAGGTGGCATCACAGCCCCTGAACGAATTTTGTAAGAATTTCTCTCTCTTTCACTGTCTTTGTTTCACGGGTTTTTAAAAGTAATTGATTTTCCTAATGGGGTTTAGCTGCTTTTCACTGCTGTGTTTATGCCGCTTTACTCCCACTTGACTCACTTACGGAGAGATATCAATACATAGGTTTGAAGATTCTTACTAGTCAGATCTATTCTTGGGCGGTGAATAGGGGGTGTTGAGTCCAGTTCACTGAGCAAGGAGTAGGTCTTGTCTATTACATATTGGGTTTATGGAACGGTATCTGAGCTAATTTGAAACCCTTGTTTTATGCATCACCCCACCTCGCCTTTCCCGTTAGGCAGCCATAGTGTGTTTTCTAAATGTGTGACTCTGTTCTGTTTTGTAATTCAGTTCAAGTGTAGCGGTTTTTACATTCCCTCTATAAGTGATATCTTCTGATTAGTGTCTTTTTCTGTGTGACTTATTTCACTTAGAACCGTCGTACCTGAATCCACTCATCATGCTGCTACTAGCCTTATGACGTTGATTTCATGGCTGAGTGATATTCCATTGTACCTAAGGACCACAACTTCTTTATCCATTTTTCTCTTTCCTGGGATATTTAAGGGGGAATGAAGTGGAGGTTCTTGTCAACAGAGCAACCCTAAACTTTGGAGTGCCTGTGCCTTGCTGATTTTTAGTTTTCCCAAATTAGACGCCCATGAGTGGAAGTGCCCTATGCTCTCTAAGCCGAGTTTTTTAGATGTTTCAGGACACACCGTACACTTCTCCAGAGTGGCTGTTGGCAATTTACATCCCGCCCATCAGCGTAGCAAGGCTCCCATTTCTCCATGGCCTCTCTTGCATTTCTGGTATTGACACTTTATTCAGCATGGCCCTTTTGACCGATGGGAAGCGAGACTTCTTTGTAGCGCTGATTTGCCTTTCCAGGTTGCTTGGTTGGCCAAAAAGGGCGTATGCGTTTTTTCCTGAATATATTCAGGAAAAAACGCATACGCCCTTTTTGGCCAAGGGCATCATTGTCGAGGTTTTGCCGCTTTTCCTGTGCTTTAAAGGCGATTCGAATCTACCTCCTGAAATCTGTTTCCTGCAATTCTGCCTTGCTTTCAAATCCTCTTCGTTGCCTTCCCTCAATATTTTTGTGGGCGAGAGTTATCATTTCTAACTCTGCAGGTTTGTGATTTGCAGTGCCCCTGAGCTCCATTTTTCAACTCGCTTTTTTGGGAGCTGGCCGCAAAAGCGTAGGATTGCTTCAGGACCTATTCTGGTTCCGGGCGGCAGGCTGAGCCGGTGGTTAATTCTTCTTCCTGATGGGAAAATAGAGTGACCTGTGCCTGTCCCACCACCTAGAGCTAGTCGCTCATTGGTTCCCCCTCTTCCCGTTCATCCTCAGGACAAATTGAAACCTGTACGGAACAGGAGGTTAAAGTGCTGTTTCTCCAAGGAGGGAGATTGCTATTAAAGTGGCTGGAATGGCGAACCCGAGCACAAGGAGATGAGAAATGAGGTGCGTTTTAGAAACCTTTCCCGATCACATGGTGTACCATCTTCTGGGTTTCTCATGCATGTTTTCGATGTAGGAAGATGCCCTTGAACCTGGAGATTTGGGACCCGTGGGATGGGTACCACACAGTATTACTTTAAAGGGTCTGCGTTTGCTCACCCAACCTCACCAAACCTCTCAGCCCCAAGAGTGTCCACCCTTATGTCTCAATCAGCTGTGGGTCTAGATATGGTCAATCCAGGTGGCATCACAGCCCCTGAACGAATTTTGTAAGAATTTCTCTCTCTTTCACTGTCTTTGTTTCACGGGTTTTTAAAAGTAATTGATTTTCCTAATGGGGTTTAGCTGCTTTTCACTGCTGTGTTTATGCCGCTTTACTCCCACTTGACTCACTTACGGAGAGATATCAATACATAGGTTTGAAGATTCTTACTAGTCAGATCTATTCTTGGGCGGTGAATAGGGGGTGTTGAGTCCAGTTCACTGAGCAAGGAGTAGGTCTTGTCTATTACATATTGGGTTTATGGAACGGTATCTGAGCTAATTTGAAACCCTTGTTTTAGGCATCACCCCACCTCACCTTTCCCGTTAGGCAGCCATAGTGTGTTTTCTAAATGTGTGACTCTGTTCTGTTTTGTAATTCAGTTCAAGGGTAGCGGTTTTCACATTCACTCTATAAGTGATATCTTCTGATTAGTGTCTTTTTCTGTGTGACTTATTTCACTTAGAACCGTCGTACCTGAATCCACTCATCATGCTGCTACTAGCCTTATGACGTTGATTTCATGGCTGAGTGATATTCCATTGTACCTAAGGACCACAACTTCTTTATCCATTTTTCTCTTTCCTGGGATATTTAAGGTGGAATGAAGTGGAGGTTCTTGTCAACAGAGCAACCCTAAACTTTGGAGTGCCTGTGCCTTGCTGATTTTTAGTTTTCCCAAATTAGACGCCCATGAGTGGAAGTGCCCTATGCTCTCTAAGCCGAGTTTTTTAGATGTTTCAGGACACACCGTACACTTCTCCAGAGTGGCTGTTGGCAATTTACATCCCGCCCATCAGCGTAGCAAGGCTCCCATTTCTCCATGGCCTCTCTTGCATTTCTGGTATTGACACTTTATTCAGCATGGCCCTTTTGACCGATGGGAAGCGAGACTTCTTTGTAGCGCTGATTTGCCTTTCCAGGTTGCTTGGTTGGCCAAAAAGGGCGTATGCGTTTTTTCCTGAATATATTCATGAAAAAACGCATACGCCCTTTTTGGCCAAGGGCATCATTGTCGAGGTTTTGCCGCTTTTCCTGTGCTTTAAAGGCGATTCGAATCTACCTCCTGAAATCTGTTTCCTGCAATTCTGCCTTGCTTTCAAATCCTCTTCGTTGCCTTCCCTCAATATTTTTGTGGGCGAGAGTTATCATTTCTAACTCTGCAGGTTTGTGATTTGCAGGGCCCCTGAGCTCCATTTTTCAACTCGCTTTTTTGGGAGCTGGCCGCAAAAGCGTAGGATTGCTTCAGGACCTATTCTGGTTCCGGGCGGCAGGCTGAGCCGGTGGTTAATTCTTCTTCCTGATGGGAAAATAGAGTGACCTGTGCCTGTCCCACCACCTAGAGCTAGTCGCTCATTGGTTCCCCCTCTTCCCGTTCATCCTCAGGACAAATTGAAACCTGTACGGAACAGGAGGTTAAAGTGCTGTTTCTCCAAGGAGGGAGAATGCTATTAAAGTGGCTGGAATGGCGAACACGAGCACAAGGAGATGAGAAATGAGGTGCGTTTTAGAAACCTTTCCCGATCACACGGTGTACCATCTTCTGGGGTTCTCATGCATGTTTTCGATGTAGGAAGATGCCCTTGAACCTGGAGATTTGGGACCCATGGGATGGGTACCACACAGTATTACTTTAAAGGGTCTACGTTTGCTCACCCAACCTCACCAAACCTCTCAGCCCCAAGAGTGTCCACCCTTATGTCTCAATCAGCTTTGGGTCTAGATATGGTCAATCCAGGTGGCATCACAGCCCCTGAACGAATTTTGTAAGAATTTCTCTCTCTTTCACTGTCTTTGTTTCACGGGTTTTTAAAAGTAATTGATTTTCCTAATGGGGTTTAGCTGCTTTTCACTGCTGTGTTTATGCCGCTTTACTCCCACTTGACTCACTTACGGAGAGATATCAATACATAGGTTTGAAGATTCTTACTAGTCAGATCTATTCTTGGGCGGTGAATAGGGGGTGTTGAGTCCAGTTCACTGAGCAAGGAGTAGGTCTTGTCTATTACATATTGGGTTTATGGAACGGTATCTGAGCTAATTTGAAACCCTTGTTTTAGGCATCACCCCACCTCACCTTTCCCGTTAGGCAGCCATAGTGTGTTTTCTAAATGTGTGACTCTGTTCTGTTTTGTAATTCAGTTCAAGTGTAGCGGTTTTTACATTCCCTCTATAAGTGATATCTTCTGATTAGTGTCTTTTTCTGTGTGACTTATTTCACTTAGAACCGTCGTACCTGAATCCACTCATCATGCTGCTACTAGCCTTATGACGTTGATTTCATGGCTGAGTGATATTCCATTGTACCTAAGGACCACAACTTCTTTATCCATTTTTCTCTTTCCTGGGATATTTAAGGTGGAATGAAGTGGAGGTTCTTGTCAACAGAGCAACCCTAAACTTTGGAGTGCCTGTGCCTTGCTGATTTTTAGTTTTCCCAAATTAGACGCCCATGAGTGGAAGTGCCCTATGCTCTCTAAGCCGAGTTTTTTAGATGTTTCAGGACACACCGTACACTTCTCCAGAGTGGCTGTTGGCAATTTACATCCCGCCCATCAGCGTAGCAAGGCTCCCATTTCTCCATGGCCTCTCCTGCATTTCTGGTATTGACACTTTATTCAGCATGGCCCTTTTGACCGATGGGAAGCGAGACTTCTTTGTAGCGCTGATTTGCCTTTCCAGGTTGCTTGGTTGGCCAAAAAGGGCGTATGCGTTTTTTCCTGAATATATTCAGGAAAAAACGCGTACGCCCTTTTTGGCCAAGGGCATCATTGTCGAGGTTTTGCCTCTTTTCCTGTGCTTTAAAGGCGATTCGAATGTACCTCCTGAAATCTGTTTCCTGCAATTCTGCCTTGCTTTCAAATCCTCTTCGTTGCCTTCCCTCAATATTTTTGTGGGCGAGAGTTATCATTTCTAACTCTGCAGGTTTGTGATTTGCAGTGCCCCTGAGCTCCATTTTTCAACTCGCTTTTTTGGGAGCTGGCCGCAAAAGCGTAGGATTGCTTCAGGACCTATTCTGGTTCCGGGCGGCAGGCTGAGCCTGTGGTTAATTCTTCTTCCTGATGGGAAAATAGAGTGACCTGTGCCTTTCCCAACACCTAGAGCTAGTCGCTCATTGGTTCCCCCTCTTCCCGTTCATCCTCAGGACAAATTGAAACCTGTACGGAACAGGAGGTTAAACGTGTTGATTCTCCAAGGAGGGAGATTGCTAGTAAAGCGGATGGAATGGCGAACCCGAGCACAAGGAGATGAGAAATGAGGTGCGTTTTAGAAACCTTTCCCGATCACACGGTGTACCATCTTCTGGGTTTCTCAGGCATGTTTTCGATGTAGGAAGATGCCCTTGAACCTGGAGATTTGGGACCCATCAGACGGGTACCACGCAGTATTACTTTAAAGGGTCTGCGTTTGCTCACCCAACCTCACCAAACCTCTCAGCCCCAAGAGTGTCCACCCTTATGTCTCAATCAGCTGTGGGTCTAGATATGGTCAATCCAGGTGGCATCACAGCCCCTGAACGAATTTTGTAAGAATTTCTCTCTCTTTCACTGTCTTTGTTTCACGGGTTTTTAAAAGTAATTGATTTTCCTAATGGGGTTTAGCTGCTTTTCACTGCTGTGTTTATGCCGCTTTACTCCCACTTGACTCACTTACGGAGAGATATCAATACATAGGTTTGAAGATTCTTACTAGTCAGATCTATTCTTGGGCGGTGAATAGGGGGTGTTGAGTCCAGTTCACTGAGCAAGGAGTAGGTCTTGTCTATTACATATTGGGTTTATGGAACGGTATCTGAGCTAATTTGAAACCCTTGTTTTAGGCATCACCCCACCTCGCCTTTCCCGTTAGGCAGCCATAGTGTGTTTTCTAAATGTGTGACTCTGTTCTGTTTTGTAATTCAGTTCAAGTGTAGCGGTTTTTACATTCCCTCTATAAGTGATATCTTCTGATTAGTGTCTTTTTCTGTGTGACTTATTTCACTTAGAACCGTCGTACCTGAATCCACTCATCATGCTGCTACTAGCCTTATGACGTTGATTTCATGGCTGAGTGATATTCCATTGTACCTAAGGACCACAACTTCTTTATCCATTTTTCTCTTTCCTGGGATATTTAAGGGGGAATGAAGTGGAGGTTCTTGTCAACAGAGCAACCCTAAACTTTGGAGTGCCTGTGCCTTGCTGATTTTTAGTTTTCCCAAATTAGACGCCCATGAGTGGAAGTGCCCTATGCTCTCTAAGCCGAGTTTTTTAGATGTTTCAGGACACACCGTACACTTCTCCAGAGTGGCTGTTGGCAATTTACATCCCGCCCATCAGCGTAGCAAGGCTCCCATTTCTCCATGGCCTCTCCTGCATTTCTGGTATTGACACTTTATTCAGCATGGCCCTTTTGACCGATGGGAAGCGAGACTTCTTTGTAGCGCTGATTTGCCTTTCCAGGTTGCTTGGTTGGCCAAAAAGGGCGTATGCGTTTTTTCCTGAATATATTCAGGAAAAAACGCATACGCCCTTTTTGGCCAAGGGCATGATTGTCGAGGTTTGGCCGCTTTTCCTGTGCTTTCAAGGCGATTCGAATCTACCTCCTGAAATCTGTTTCCTGCAATTCTGCCTTGCTTTCAAATCCTCTTCGTTGCCTTCCCTCAATATTTTTGTGGGCGAGAGTTATCATTTATAACTCTGCAGGTTTGTGATTTGCAGTGCCCCTGAGCTCCATTTTTCAACTCGCTTTTTTGGGAGCTGGCCGCAAAAGCGTAGGATTGCTTCAGGACCTATTCTGGTTCCGGGCGGCAGGCTGAGCCTGTGGTTAATTCTTCTTCCTGATGGGAAAATAGAGTGACCTGTGCCTTTCCCAACACCTAGAGCTAGTCGCTCATTGGTTCCCCCTCTTCCCGTTCATCCTCAGGACAAATTGAAACCTGTACGGAACAGGAGGTTAAACGTGTTGATTCTCCAAGGAGGGAGATTGCTAGTAAAGCGGATGGAATGGCGAACCCGAGCACAAGGAGATGAGAAATAAGGTGCGTTTTAGAAACCTTTCCCGATCACACCGTGTACCATCTTCTGGGTTTCTCATGCATGTTTTCGATGTAGGAAGATGCCCTTGAACCTGGAGATTTGGGACCCATCAGACGGGTACCACGCAGTATTACTTTAAAGGGTCTGCGTTTGCTCACCCAACCTCACCAAACCTCTCAGCCCCAAGAGTGTCCACCCTTATGTCTCAATCAGCTGTGGGTCTAGATATGGTCAATCCAGGTGGCATCACAGCCCCTGAACGAATTTTGTAAGAGTTTCTCTCTCTTTCACTGTCTTTGTTTCACGGGTTTTTAAAAGTAATTGATTTTCCTAATGGGGTTTAGCTGCTTTTCACTGCTGTGTTTATGCCGCTTTACTCCCACTTGACTCACTTACGGAGAGATATCAATACATAGGTTTGAAGATTCTTACTAGTCAGATCTATTCTTGGGCGGTGAATAGGGGGTGTTGAGTCCAGTTCACTGAGCAAGGAGTAGGTCTTGTCTATTACATATTGGGTTTATGGAACGGTATCTGAGCTAATTTGAAACCCTTGTTTTAGGCATCACCCCACCTCACCTTTCCCGTTAGGCAGCCATAGTGTGTTTTCTAAATGTGTGACTCTGTTCTGTTTTGTAATTCAGTTCAAGTGTAGCGGTTTTTACATTCCCTCTATAAGTGATATCTTCTGATTAGTGTCTTTTTCTGTGTGACTTATTTCACTTAGAACCGTCGTACCTGAATCCACTCATCATGCTGCTACTAGCCTTATGACGTTGATTTCATGGCTGAGTGATATTCCATTGTACCTAAGGACCACAACTTCTTTATCCATTTTTCTCTTTCCTGGGATATTTAAGGTGGAATGAAGTGGAGGTTCTTGTCAACAGAGCAACCCTAAACTTTGGAGTGCCTGTGCCTTGCTGATTTTTAGTTTTCCCAAATTAGACGCCCATGAGTGGAAGTGCCCTATGCTCTCTAAGCCGAGTTTTTTAGATGTTTCAGGACACACCGTACACTTCTCCAGAGTGGCTGTTGGCAATTTACATCCCGCCCATCAGCGTAGCAAGGCTCCCATTTCTCCATGGCCTCTCCTGCATTTCTGGTATTGACACTTTATTCAGCATGGCCCTTTTGACCGATGGGAAGCGAGACTTCTTTGTAGCGCTGATTTGCCTTTCCAGGTTGCTTGGTTGGCCAAAAAGGGCGTACGCGTTTTTTCCTGAATATATTCAGGAAAAAACGCGTACGCCCTTTTTGGCCAAGGGCATCATTGTCGAGGTTTTGCCTCTTTTCCTGTGCTTTAAAGGCGATTCGAATGTACCTCCTGAAATCTGTTTCCTGCAATTCTGCCTTGCTTTCAAATCCTCTTCGTTGCCTTCCCTCAATATTTTTGTGGGCGAGAGTTATCATTTCTAACTCTGCAGGTTTGTGATTTGCAGGGCCCCTGAGCTCCATTTTTCAACTCGCTTTTTTGGGAGCTGGCCGCAAAAGCGTAGGATTGCTTCAGGACCTATTCTGGTTCCGGGCGGCAGGCTGAGCCTGTGGTTAATTCTTCTTCCTGATGGGAAAATAGAGTGACCTGTGCCTTTCCCAACACCTAGAGCTAGTCGCTCATTGGTTCCCCCTCTTCCCGTTCATCCTCAGGACAAATTGAAACCTGTACGGAACAGGAGGTTAAACGTGTTGATTCTCCAAGGAGGGAGATTGCTAGTAAAGCGGATGGAATGGCGAACCCGAGCACAAGGAGATGAGAAATGAGGTGCGTTTTAGAAACCTTTCCCGATCACACGGTGTACCATCTTCTGGGTTTCTCATGCATGTTTTCGATGTAGGAAGATGCCCTTGAACCTGGAGATTTGGGACCCATCAGACGGGTACCACGCAGTATTACTTTAAAGGGTCTGCGTTTGCTCACCCAACCTCACCAAACCTCTCAGCCCCAAGAGTGTCCACCCTTATGTCTCAATCAGCTGTGGGTCTAGATATGGTCAATCCAGGTGGCATCACAGCCCCTGAACGAATTTTGTAAGAATTTCTCTCTCTTTCACTGTCTTTGTTTCACGGGTTTTTAAAAGTAATTGATTTTCCTAATGGGGTTTAGCTGCTTTTAACTGCTGTGTTTATGCCGCTTTACTCCCACTTGACTCACTTACGGAGAGATATCAATACATAGGTTTGAAGATTCTTACTAGTCAGATCTATTCTTGGGCGGTGAATAGGGGGTGTTGAGTCCAGTTCACTGAGCAAGGAGTAGGTCTTGTCTATTACATATTGGGTTTATGGAACGGTATCTGAGCTAATTTGAAACCCTTGTTTTAGGCATCACCCCACCTCGCCTTTCCCGTTAGGCAGCCATAGTGTGTTTTCTAAATGTGTGACTCTGTTCTGTTTTGTAATTCAGTTCAAGTGTAGCGGTTTTTACATTCCCTCTATAAGTGATATCTTCTGATTAGTGTCTTTTTCTGTGTGACTTATTTCACTTAGAACCGTCGTACCTGAATCCACTCATCATGCTGCTACTAGCCTTATGACGTTGATTTCATGGCTGAGTGATATTCCATTGTACCTAAGGACCACAACTTCTTTATCCATTTTTCTCTTTCCTGGGATATTTAAGGGGGAATGAAGTGGAGGTTCTTGTCAACAGAGCAACCCTAAACTTTGGAGTGCCTGTGCCTTGCTGATTTTTAGTTTTCCCAAATTAGACGCCCATGAGTGGAAGTGCCCTATGCTCTCTAAGCCGAGTTTTTTAGATGTTTCAGGACACACCGTACACTTCTCCAGAGTGGCTGTTGGCAATTTACATCCCGCCCATCAGCGTAGCAAGGCTCCCATTTCTCCATGGCCTCTCCTGCATTTCTGGTATTGACACTTTATTCAGCATGGCCCTTTTGACCGATGGGAAGCGAGACTTCTTTGTAGCGCTGATTTGCCTTTCCAGGTTGCTTGGTTGGCCAAAAAGGGCGTATGCGTTTTTTCCTGAATATATTCAGGAAAAAACGCATACGCCCTTTTTGGCCAAGGGCATGATTGTCGAGGTTTGGCCGCTTTTCCTGTGCTTTCAAGGCGATTCGAATCTACCTCCTGAAATCTGTTTCCTGCAATTCTGCCTTGCTTTCAAATCCTCTTCGTTGCCTTCCCTCAATATTTTTGTGGGCGAGAGTTATCATTTATAACTCTGCAGGTTTGTGATTTGCAGTGCCCCTGAGCTCCATTTTTCAACTCGCTTTTTTGGGAGCTGGCCGCAAAAGCGTAGGATTGCTTCAGGACCTATTCTGGTTCCGGGCGGCAGGCTGAGCCTGTGGTTAATTCTTCTTCCTGATGGGAAAATAGAGTGACCTGTGCCTTTCCCAACACCTAGAGCTAGTCGCTCATTGGTTCCCCCTCTTCCCGTTCATCCTCAGGACAAATTGAAACCTGTACGGAACAGGAGGTTAAACGTGTTGATTCTCCAAGGAGGGAGATTGCTAGTAAAGCGGATGGAATGGCGAACCCGAGCACAAGGAGATGAGAAATAAGGTGCGTTTTAGAAACCTTTCCCGATCACACCGTGTACCATCTTCTGGGTTTCTCATGCATGTTTTCGATGTAGGAAGATGCCCTTGAACCTGGAGATTTGGGACCCATCAGACGGGTACCACGCAGTATTACTTTAAAGGGTCTGCGTTTGCTCACCCAACCTCACCAAACCTCTCAGCCCCAAGAGTGTCCACCCTTATGTCTCAATCAGCTGTGGGTCTAGATATGGTCAATCCAGGTGGCATCACAGCCCCTGAACGAATTTTGTAAGAGTTTCTCTCTCTTTCACTGTCTTTGTTTCACGGGTTTTTAAAAGTAATTGATTTTCCTAATGGGGTTTAGCTGCTTTTCACTGCTGTGTTTATGCCGCTTTACTCCCACTTGACTCACTTACGGAGAGATATCAATACATAGGTTTGAAGATTCTTACTAGTCAGATCTATTCTTGGGCGGTGAATAGGGGGTGTTGAGTCCAGTTCACTGAGCAAGGAGTAGGTCTTGTCTATTACATATTGGGTTTATGGAACGGTATCTGAGCTAATTTGAAACCCTTGTTTTAGGCATCACCCCACCTCACCTTTCCCGTTAGGCAGCCATAGTGTGTTTTCTAAATGTGTGACTCTGTTCTGTTTTGTAATTCAGTTCAAGTGTAGCGGTTTTTACATTCCCTCTATAAGTGATATCTTCTGATTAGTGTCTTTTTCTGTGTGACTTATTTCACTTAGAACCGTCGTACCTGAATCCACTCATCATGCTGCTACTAGCCTTATGACGTTGATTTCATGGCTGAGTGATATTCCATTGTACCTAAGGACCACAACTTCTTTATCCATTTTTCTCTTTCCTGGGATATTTAAGGTGGAATGAAGTGGAGGTTCTTGTCAACAGAGCAACCCTAAACTTTGGAGTGCCTGTGCCTTGCTGATTTTTAGTTTTCCCAAATTAGACGCCCATGAGTGGAAGTGCCCTATGCTCTCTAAGCCGAGTTTTTTAGATGTTTCAGGACACACCGTACACTTCTCCAGAGTGGCTGTTGGCAATTTACATCCCGCCCATCAGCGTAGCAAGGCTCCCATTTCTCCATGGCCTCTCCTGCATTTCTGGTATTGACACTTTATTCAGCATGGCCCTTTTGACCGATGGGAAGCGAGACTTCTTTGTAGCGCTGATTTGCCTTTCCAGGTTGCTTGGTTGGCCAAAAAGGGCGTACGCGTTTTTTCCTGAATATATTCAGGAAAAAACGCGTACGCCCTTTTTGGCCAAGGGCATCATTGTCGAGGTTTTGCCTCTTTTCCTGTGCTTTAAAGGCGATTCGAATGTACCTCCTGAAATCTGTTTCCTGCAATTCTGCCTTGCTTTCAAATCCTCTTCGTTGCCTTCCCTCAATATTTTTGTGGGCGAGAGTTATCATTTCTAACTCTGCAGGTTTGTGATTTGCAGGGCCCCTGAGCTCCATTTTTCAACTCGCTTTTTTGGGAGCTGGCCGCAAAAGCGTAGGATTGCTTCAGGACCTATTCTGGTTCCGGGCGGCAGGCTGAGCCTGTGGTTAATTCTTCTTCCTGATGGGAAAATAGAGTGACCTGTGCCTTTCCCAACACCTAGAGCTAGTCGCTCATTGGTTCCCCCTCTTCCCGTTCATCCTCAGGACAAATTGAAACCTGTACGGAACAGGAGGTTAAACGTGTTGATTCTCCAAGGAGGGAGATTGCTAGTAAAGCGGATGGAATGGCGAACCCGAGCACAAGGAGATGAGAAATGAGGTGCGTTTTAGAAACCTTTCCCGATCACACGGTGTACCATCTTCTGGGTTTCTCATGCATGTTTTCGATGTAGGAAGATGCCCTTGAACCTGGAGATTTGGGACCCATCAGACGGGTACCACGCAGTATTACTTTAAAGGGTCTGCGTTTGCTCACCCAACCTCACCAAACCTCTCAGCCCCAAGAGTGTCCACCCTTATGTCTCAATCAGCTGTGGGTCTAGATATGGTCAATCCAGGTGGCATCACAGCCCCTGAACGAATTTTGTAAGAATTTCTCTCTCTTTCACTGTCTTTGTTTCACGGGTTTTTAAAAGTAATTGATTTTCCTAATGGGGTTTAGCTGCTTTTCACTGCTGTGTTTATGCCGCTTTACTCCCACTTGACTCACTTACGGAGAGATATCAATACATAGGTTTGAAGATTCTTACTAGTCAGATCTATTCTTGGGCGGTGAATAGGGGGTGTTGAGTCCAGTTCACTGAGCAAGGAGTAGGTCTTGTCTATTACATATTGGGTTTATGGAACGGTATCTGAGCTAATTTGAAACCCTTGTTTTAGGCATCACCCCACCTCGCCTTTCCCGTTAGGCAGCCATAGTGTGTTTTCTAAATGTGTGACTCTGTTCTGTTTTGTAATTCAGTTCAAGTGTAGCGGTTTTTACATTCCCTCTATAAGTGATATCTTCTGATTAGTGTCTTTTTCTGTGTGACTTATTTCACTTAGAACCGTCGTACCTGAATCCACTCATCATGCTGCTACTAGCCTTATGACGTTGATTTCATGGCTGAGTGATATTCCATTGTACCTAAGGACCACAACTTCTTTATCCATTTTTCTCTTTCCTGGGATATTTAAGGGTGAATGAAGTGGAGGTTCTTGTCAACAGAGCAACCCTAAACTTTGGAGTGCCTGTGCCTTGCTGATTTTTAGTTTTCCCAAATTAGACGCCCATGAGTGGAAGTGCCCTATGCTCTCTAAGCCGAGTTTTTTAGATGTTTCAGGACACACCATACACTTCTCCAGAGTGGCTGTTGGCAATTTACATCCCACCCATCAGCGTAGCAAGGCTCCCATTTCTCCATGGCCTCTCCTGCATTTCTCGTATTGACACTTTATTCAGCATGGCCCTTTTGACCGATGGGAAGCGAGACTTCTTTGTAGCGCTGATTTGCCTTTCCAGGTTGCTTGGTTGGCCAAAAACGGCGTATGCGTTTTTTCCTGAATATATTCAGGAAAAAGCGCATATGCCCTTTTTGGCCAAGGGCATCATTGTCGAGGTTTTGCCGCTTTTCCTGTGCTTTAAAGGCGATTCGAATCTACCTCCTGAAATCTGTTTCCTGCAATTCTGCCTTGCTTTCAAATCCTCTTCGTTGCCTTCCCTCAATATTTTTGTGGGCGAGAGTTATCATTTCTAACTCTGCAGGTTTGTGATTTGCAGGGCCCCTGAGCTCCATTTTTCAACTCGCTTTTTTGGGAGCTGGCCGCAAAAGCGTAGGATTGCTTCAGGCCCTATTCTGGTTCCGGGCGGCAGGCTGAGCCTGTGGTTAATTCTTCATCCTGATGGGAAAATAGAGTGACCTGTGCCTGCCCCACCACCTAGAGCTAGTCGCTCATTGGTTCCCCCACTTCTCGTTCATCCTCAGGACAAATTGAAACCTGTACGGAACAGGAGGTTAAAGTGATGATTCTCCAAGGAGGGAGGTTGCTATTAAAGTGGCTGGAATGGCGAACCCGAGCACAAGGAGATGAGAAATGAGGTGCGTTTTAGAAACCTTTCCCGATCACACAGTGTACCATCTTCTGGGTTTCTCATGCATTTTTTCGATGTAGGAAGATGCCCTTGAACCTGGAGATTTGGGACCCATCAGACGGGTACCACGCAGTATTACTTTAAAGGGTCTGCGTTTGCTCACCCAAGCTCACCAAAACTCTCAGCCCCAAGAGTGTCCACCCTTATGTCTCAATCAGCTGTGGGTCTAGATATGGTCAATCCAGGTGGCATCACAGCCCCTGAACGAATTTTGTAAGAATTTCTCTCTCTTTCACTGTCTTTGTTTCACGGGTTTTTAAAAGTAATTGATTTTCCTAATGGGGTTTAGCTGCTTTTCACTGCTGTGTTTATGCCGCTTTACTCCCACTTGACTCACTTACGGAGAGATATCAATACATAGGTTTGAAGATTCTTACTAATCAGATCTATTCTTGGGCGGTGAATAGGGGGTGTTGAGTGCAGTTCACTGAGCAAGCAGTAGGTCTTGTCTATTACATATTGGGTTTATGGAACGGTATCTGAGCTAATTTGAAACCCTTGTTTTATGCATCACCCCACCTCGCCTTTCCCGTTAGGCAGCCATAGTGTGTTTTCTAAATGTGTGACTCTGTTCTGTTTTGTAATTCAGTTCAAGTGTAGCGGTTTTTACATTCCCTCTATAAGTGATATCTTCTGATTAGTGTCTTTTTCTGTGTGACTTATTTCACTTAGAACCGTCGTACCTGAATCCACTCATCATGCTGCTACTAGCCTTATGACGTTGATTTCATGGCTGAGTGATATTCCATTGTACCTAAGGACCACAACTTCTTTATCCATTTTTCTCTTTCCTGGGGTATTTAAGGTGGAATGAAGTGGAGGTTCTTGTCAACAGAGCAACCCTAAACTTTGGAGTGCCTGTGCCTTGCTGATTTTTAGTTTTCCCAAATTAGACGCCCATGGGTGGAAGTGCCCTATGCTCTCTAAGCCGAGTTTTTTAGATGTTTCAGGACACACCGTACACTTCTCCAGAGTGGCTGTTGGCAATTTACATCCCGCCCATCAGCGTAGCAAGGCTCCCATTTCTCCATGGCCTCTCCTGCATTTCTGGAATTGACACTTTATTCAGCATGGCCGTTTTGAACGATGGGAAGCGAGACTTCTTTGTAGCGCTGATTTGCCTTTCCAGGTTGCTTGGTTGGCCAAAAAGGGCGTATGCGTTTTTTCCTGAATATATTCAGGAAAAAACGCATACGCCCTTTTTGGCCAAGGGCATCATTGTCGAGGTTTTGCCGCCTTTCCTGTGCTTTAAAGGCGATTCGAATCTACCTCCTGAAATCTGTTTCCTGCAATTCTGCCTTGCTTTCAAATCCTCTTCGTTGCCTTCCCTCAATATTTTTGTGGGCGAGAGTTATCATTTCTAACTCTGCAGGTTTGTGATTTGCAGTGCCCCTGAGCTCCATTTTTCAACTCGCTTTTTTGGGAGCTGGCCGCAAAAGCGTAGGATTGCTTCAGGACCTATTCTGGTTCCGGGCGGCAGGCTGAGCCTGTGGTTAATTCTTCTTCCTGATGGGAAAATAGAGTGACCTGTGCCTTTCCCAACACCTAGAGCTAGTCGCTCATTGGTTCCCCCTCTTCCCGTTCATCCTCAGGACAAATTGCAACCTGTACGGAACAGGAGGTTAAACGTGTTGATTCTCCAAGGAGGGAGATTGCTAGTAAAGCGGATGGAATGGCGAACCCGAGCACAAGGAGATGAGAAATGAGGTGCGTTTTAGAAACCTTTCCCGATCACACGGTGTACCATCTTTTGGGTTTCTCATGCATGTTTTCGATGTAGGAAGATGCCCTTGAACCTGGAGATTTGGGACCCATCAGACGGGTACCACGCAGTATTACTTTAAAGGGTCTGCGTTTGCTCACCCAACCTCACCAAACCTCTCAGCCCCAAGAGTGTCCACCCTTATGTCTCAATCAGCTGTGGGTCTAGATATGGTCAATCCAGGTGGCATCACAGCCCCTGAACGAATTTTGTAAGAATTTCTCTCTCTTTCACTGTCTTTGTTTCACGGGTTTTTAAAAGTAATTGATTTTCCTAATGGGGTTTAGCTGCTTTTCACTGCTGTGTTTATGCCGCTTTACTCCCACTTGACTCACTTACGGAGAGATATCAATACATAGGTTTGAAGATTCTTACTAGTCAGATCTATTCTTGGGCGGTGAATAGGGGGTGTTGAGTCCAGTTCACTGAGCAAGCAGTAGGTCTTGTCTATTACATATTGGGTTTATGGAACGGTATCTGAGCTAATTTGAAACCCTTGTTTTATGCATCACCCCACCTCGCCTTTCCCGTTAGGCAGCCATAGTGTGTTTTCTAAATGTGTGACTCTGTTCTGTTTTGTAATTCAGTTCAAGTGTAGCGGTTTTTACTTTCCCTCTATAAGTGATATCTTATGATTAGTGTCTTTTTCTGTGTGACTTATTTCACTTAGAACCGTCCTACCTGAATCCACTCATCATGCTGCTACTAGCCTTATGACGTTGATTTCATGGCTGAGTGATATTCCATTGTACCTAAGGACCACAACTTCTTTATCCATTTTTCTCTTTCCTGGGATATTTAAGGTGGAATGAAGTGGAGGTTCTTGTCAACAGAGCAACCCTAAACTTTGGAGTGCCTGTGCCTTGCTGATTTTTAGTTTTCCCAAATTAGACGCCCATGAGTGGAAGTGCCCTATGCTCTCTAAGCCGAGTTTTTTAGATGTTTCAGGACACACCGTACACTTCTCCAGAGTGGCTGTTGGCAATTTACATCCCGCCCATCAGCGTAGCAAGGCTCCCATTTCTCCATGGCCTCTCTTGCATTTCTGGTATTGACACTTTATTCAGCATGGCCCTTTTGACCGATGGGAAGCGAGACTTCTTTGTAGCGCTGATTTGCCTTTCCAGGTTGCTTGGTTGGCCAAAAAGGGCGTATGCGTTTTTTCCTGAATATATTCAGGAAAAAACGCATACGCCCTTTTTGGCCAAGGGCATCATTGTCGAGGTTTTGCCGCTTTTCCTGTGCTTTAAAGGCGATTCGAATCTACCTCCTGAAATCTGTTTCCTGCAATTCTGCCTTGCTTTCAAATCCTCTTCGTTGCCTTCCCTCAATATTTTTGTGGGCGAGAGTTATCATTTATAACTCTGCAGGTTTGTGATTTGCAGGGCCCCTGAGCTCCATTTTTCAACTCGCTTTTTTGGGAGCTGGCCGCAAAAGCGTAGGATTGCTTCAGGCCCTATTCTGGTTCCGGGCGGCAGGCTGAGCCTGTGGTTAATTCTTCTTCCTGATGGGAAAATAGAGTGACCTGTGCCTGTCCCACCACCTAGAGCTAGTCGCTCATTGGTTCCCCCTCTTCCCGTTCATCCTCAGGACAAATTGAAACCTGTACGGAACAGGAGGTTAAAGTGCTGATTCTCCAAGGAGGGAGGTTGCTATTAAAGTGGCTGGAATGGCGAACCCGAGCACAAGGAGATGAGAAATGAGGTGCGTTTTAGAAACCTTTCCCGATCACACAGTGTACCATCTTCTGGGTTTCTCATGCATGTTTTCGATGTAGGAAGATGCCCTTGAACCTGGAGATTTGGGACCCATCAGACGGGTAACACGCAGTATTACTTTAAAGGGTCTGCGTTTGCTCACCCAAGCTCACCAAAACTCTCAGCCCCAAGAGTGTCCACCCTTATGTCTCAATCAGCTGTGGGTCTAGATATGGTCAATCCAGGTGGCATCACAGCACCTGAACGAATTTTGTAAGAATTTCTCTCTCTTTCACTGTCTTTGTTTCACGGGTTTTTAAAAGTAATTGATTTTCCTAATGGGGTTTAGCTGCTTTTCACTGCTGTGTTTATGCCGCTCTACTCCCACTTGACTCACTTACGGAGAGATATCAATACATAGGTTTGAAGATTCTTACTAATCAGATCTATTCTTGGGCGGTGAATAGGGGGTGTTGAGTGCAGTTCACTGAGCAAGCAGTAGGTCTTGTCTATTACATATTGGGTTTATGGAACGGTATCTGAGCTAATTTGAAACCCTTGTTTTATGCATCACCCCACCTCGCCTTTCCCGTTAGGCAGCCATAGTGTGTTTTCTAAATGTGTGACTCTGTTCTGTTTTGTAATTCAATTCAAGTGTAGCGGTTTTTACATTCCCTCTATAAGTGATATCTTCTGATTAGTGTGTTTTTCTGTGTGACTTATTTCACTTAGAACCGTCGTACCTGAATCCACTCATCATGCTGCTACTAGCCTTATGACGTTGATTTCATGGCTGAGTGATATTCCATTGTACCTAAGGACCACAACTTCTTTATCCATTTTTCTCTTTCCTGGGGTATTTAAGGTGGAATGAAGTGGAGGTTCTTGTCAACAGAGCAACCCTAAACTTTGGAGTGCCTGTGCCTTGCTGATTTTTAGTTTTCCCAAATTAGACGCCCATGAGTGGAAGTGCCCTATGCTCTCTAAGCCGAGTTTTTTAGATGTTTCAGGACACACCGTACACTTCTCCAGAGTGGCTGTTGGCAATTTACATCCCGCCCATCAGCGTAGCAAGGCTCCCATTTCTCCATGGCCTCTCCTGCATTTCTGGTATTGACACTTTATTCAGCATAGCCCTTTTGAACGATGGGAAGCGAGACTTCTTTGTAGCGCTGATTTGCCTTTCCAGGTTGCTTGGTTGGCCAAAAAGGGCGTATGCGTTTTTTCCTGAATGTATTCAGGAAAAAACGCATACGCCCTTTTTGGCCAAGGGCATCATTGTCGAGGTTTTGCCGCTTTTCCTGTGCTTTAAAGGCGATTCGAATCTACCTCCTGAAATCTGTTTCCTGCAATTCTGCCTTGCTTTCAAATCCTCTTCGTTGCCTTCCCTCAACATTTTTGTGGGCGAGAGTTATCATTTCTAACTCTGCAGGTTTGTGATTTGCAGTGCCCCTGAGCTCCATTTTTCAACTCGCTTTTTTGGGAGCTGGCCGCAAAAGCGTAGGATTGCTTCAGGCCCTATTCTGGTTCCGGGCGGCAGGCTGAGCCTGTGGTTAATTCTTCTTCCTGATGGGAAAATAGAGTGACCTGTGCCTTTCCCAACACCTAGAGCTAGTCGCTCATTGGTTCCCCCTCTTCCCGTTCATCCTCAGGACAAATTGAAACCTGTACGGAACAGGAGGTTAAACGTGTTGATTCTCCAAGGAGGGAGATTGCTAGTAAAGCGGATGGAATGGCGAACCCGAGCACAAGGAGATGAGAAATGAGGTGCGTTTTAGAAACCTTTCCCGATCACACGGTGTACCATCTTCTGGGTTTCTCATGCATGTTTTCGATGTAGGAAGATGCCCTTGAACCTGGAGATTTGGGACCCATCAGACGGGTACCACGCAGTATTACTTTAAAGGGTCTGCGTTTGCTCACCCAACCTCACCAAACCTCTCAGCCCCAAGAGTGTCCACCCTTATGTCTCAATCAGCTGTGGGTCTAGATATGGTCAATCCAGGTGGCATCACAGCCCCTGAACGAATTTTGTAAGAATTTCTCTCTCTTTCACTGTCTTTGTTTCACGGGTTTTTAAAAGTAATTGATTTTCCTAATGGGGTTTAGCTGCTTTTCACTGCTGTGTTTATGCCGCTTTACTCCCACTTGACTCACTTACGGAGAGATATCAATACATAGGTTTGAAGATTCTTACTAGTCAGATCTATTCTTGGGCGGTGAATAGGGGGTGTTGAGTCCAGTTCACTGAGCAAGCAGTAGGTCTTGTCTATTACATATTGGGTTTATGGAACGGTATCTGAGCTAATTTGAAACCCTTGTTTTATGCATCACCCCACCTCGCCTTTCCCGTTAGGCAGCCATAGTGTGTTTTCTAAATGTGTGACTCTGTTCTGTTTTGTAATTCAGTTCAAGTGTAGCGGTTTTTACCTTCCCTCTATAAGTGATATCTTATGATTAGTGTCTTTTTCTGTGTGACTTATTTCACTTAGAACCGTCCTACCTGAATCCACTCATCATGCTGCTACTAGCCTTATGACGTTGATTTCATGGCTGAGTGATATTCCATTGTACCTAAGGACCACAACTTCTTTATCCATTTTTCTCTTTCCTGGGGTATTTAAGGTGGAATGAAGTGGAGGTTCTTGTCAACAGAGCAACCCTAAACTTTGGAGTGCCTGTGCCTTGCTGATTTTTAGTTTTCCCAAATTAGACGCCCATGAGTGGAAGTGCCCTATGCTCTCTAAGCCGAGTTTTTTAGATGTTTCAGGACACACCGTACACTTCTCCAGAGTGGCTGTTGGCAATTTACATCCCGCCCATCAGCGTAGCAAGGCTCCCATTTCTCCATGGCCTCTCTTGCATTTCTGGTATTGACACTTTATTCAGCATGGCCCTTTTGACCGATGGGAAGCGAGACTTCTTTGTAGCGCTGATTTGCCTTTCCAGGTTGCTTGGTTGGCCAAAAAGGGCGTATGCGTTTTTTCCTGAATATATTCAGGAAAAAACGCATACGCCCTTTTTGGCCAAGGGCATCATTGTCGAGGTTTTGCCGCTTTTCCTGTGCTTTAAAGGCGATTCGAATCTACCTCCTGAAATCTGTTTCCTGCAATTCTGCCTTGCTTTCAAATCCTCTTCGTTGCCTTCCCTCAATATTTTTGTGGGCGAGAGTTATCATTTATAACTCTGCAGGTTTGTGATTTGCAGGGCCCCTGAGCTCCATTTTTCAACTCGCTTTTTTGGGAGCTGGCCGCAAAAGCGTAGGATTGCTTCAGGACCTATTCTGGTTCTGGGCGGCAGGCTGAGCCGGTGGTTAATTCTTCTTCCTGATGGGAAAATAGAGTGACCTGTGCCTGTCCCACCACCTAGAGCTAGTCGCTCATTGGTTCCCCCTCTTCCCGTTCATCCTCAGGACAAATTGAAACCTGTACGGAACAGGAGGTTAAAGTGCTGTTTCTCCAAGGAGGGAGATTGCTATTAAAGTGGCTGGAATGGCGAACCCGAGCACAAGGAGATGAGAAATGAGGTGCGTTTTAGAAACCTTTCCCGATCACACGGTGTACCATCTTCTGGGTTTCTCATGCATGTTTTCGATGTAGGAAGATGCCCTTGAACCTGGAGATTTGGGACCCATGGGATGGGTACCACACAGTATTACTTTAAAGGGTCTACGTTTGCTCACCCAACCTCACCAAACCTCTCAGCCCCAAGAGTGTCCACCCTTATGTCTCAATCAGCTGTGGGTCTAGATATGGTCAATCCAGGTGGCATCACAGCCCCTGAACGAATTTTGTAAGAATTTCTCTCTCTTTCACTGTCTTTGTTTCACGGGTTTTTAAAAGTAATTGATTTTCCTAATGGGGTTTAGCTGCTTTTCACTGCTGTGTTTATGCCGCTTTACTCCCACTTGACTCACTTACGGAGAGATATCAATACATAGGTTTGAAGATTCTTACTAGTCAGATCTATTCTTGGGCGGTGAATAGGGGGTGTTGAGTCCAGTTCACTGAGCAAGGAGTAGGTCTTGTCTATTACATATTGGGTTTATGGAACGGTATCTGAGCTAATTTGAAACCCTTGTTTTATGCATCACCCCACCTCGCCTTTCCCGTTAGGCAGCCATAGTGTGTTTTCTAAATGTGTGACTCTGTTCTGTTTTGTAATTCAGTTCAAGTGTAGCGGTTTTTACATTCCCTCTATAAGTGATATCTTCTGATTAGTGTCTTTTTCTGTGTGACTTATTTCACTTAGAACCGTCGTACCTGAATCCACTCATCATGCTGCTACTAGCCTTATGACGTTGATTTCATGGCTGAGTGATATTCCATTGTACCTAAGGACCACAACTTCTTTATCCATTTTTCTCTTTCCTGGGATATTTAAGGTGGAATGAAGTGGAGGTTCTTGTCAACAGAGCAACCCTAAACTTTGGAGTGCCTGTGCCTTGCTGATTTTTAGTTTTCCCAAATTAGATGCCCATGAGTGGAAGTGCCCTATGCTCTCTAAGCCGAGTTTTTTAGATGTTTCAGGACACACCGTACACTTCTCCAGAGTGGCTGTTGGCAATTTACATCCCGCCCATCAGCGTAGCAAGGCTCCCATTTCTCCATGGCCTCTCCTGCATTTCTGGTATTGACACTTTATTCAGCATGGCCCTTTTGACCGATGGGAAGCGAGACTTCTTTGTAGCGCTGATTTGCCTTTCCAGGTTGCTTGGTTGGCCAAAAAGGGCGTATGCGTTTTTTCCTGAATATATTCAGGAAAAAACGCATACGCCCTTTTTGGCCAAGGGCATCATTGTCGAGGTTTTGCCGCTTTTCCTGTGCTTTAAAGGCGATTCGAATCTACCTCCTGAAATCTGTTTCCTGCAATTCTGCCTTGCTTTCAAATCCTCTTCGTTGCCTTCCCTCAATATTTTTGTGGGCGAGAGTTATCATTTATAACTCTGCAGGTTTGTGATTTGCAGGGCCCCTGAGCTCCATTTTTCAACTCGCTTTTTTGGGAGCTGGCCGCAAAAGCGTAGGATTGCTTCAGGACCTATTCTGGTTCCGGGCGGCAGGCTGAGCCTGTGGTTAATTCTTCTTCCTGATGGGAAAATAGAGTGACCTGTGCCTGTCCCACCACCTAGAGCTAGTCGCTCATTGGTTCCCCCACTTCTCGTTCATCCTCAGGACAAATTGAAACCTGTACGGAACAGGAGGTTAAAGTGCTGATTCTCCAAGGAGGGAGGTTGCTATTAAAGTGGCTGGAATGGCGAACCCGAGCACAAGGAGATGAGAAATGAGGTGCGTTTTAGAAACCTTTCCCGATCACACAGTGTACCATCTTCTGGGTTTCTCATGCATGTTTTCGATGTAGGAAGATGCCCTTGAACCTGGAGATTTGGGACCCATCAGACGGGTACCACGCAGTATTACTTTAAAGGGTCTGCGTTTGCTCACCCAAGCTCACCAAAACTCTCAGCCCCAAGAGTGTCCACCCTTATGTCTCAATCAGCTGTGGCTCTAGATATGGTCAATCCAGGTGGCATCACAGCCCCTGAACGAATTTTGTAAGAATTTCTCTTTCACTGTCTTTGTTTCACGGGTTTTTAAAAGTAATTGATTTTCCTAATGGGGTTTAGCTGCTTTTCACTGCTGTGTTTATGCCGCTTTACTCCCACTTGACTCACTTACGGAGAGATATCAATACATAGGTTTGAAGATTCTTACTAATCAGATCTATTCTTGGGCCGTGAATAGGGGGTGTTGAGTGCAGTTCACTGAGCAAGCAGTAGGTCTTGTCTATTACATATTGGGTTTATGGAACGGTATCTGAGCTAATTTGAAACCCTTGTTTTATGCATCACCCCACCTCGCCTTTCCCGTTAGGCAGCCATAGTGTGTTTTCTAAATGTGTGACTCTGTTCTGTTTTGTAATTCAGTTCAAGTGTAGCGGTTTTTACATTCCCTCTATAAGTGATATCTTCTGATTAGTGTCTTTTTCTGTGTGACTTATTTCACTTAGAACCGTCGTACCTGAATCCACTCATCATGCTGCTACTAGCCTTATGACGTTGATTTCATGGCTGAGTGATATTCCATTGTACCTAAGGACCACAACTTCTTTATCCATTTTTCTCTTTCCTGGGGTATTTAAGGTGGAATGAAGTGGAGGTTCTTGTCAACAGAGCAACCCTAAACTTTGGAGTGCCTGTGCCTTGCTGATTTTTAGTTTTCCCAAATTAGACGCCCATGAGTGGAAGTGCCCTATGCTCTCTAAGCCGAGTTTTTTAGATGTTTCAGGACACACCGTACACTTCTCCAGAGTGGCTGTTGGCAATTTACATCCCGCCCATCAGCGTAGCAAGGCTCCCATTTCTCCATGGCCTCTCCTGCATTTCTGGTATTGACACTTTATTCAGCATGGCCCTTTTGACCGATGGGAAGCGAGACTTCTTTGTAGCGCTGATTTGCCTTTCCAGGTTGCTTGGTTGGCCAAAAAGGGCGTATGCGTTTTTTCCTGAATATATTCAGGAAAAAGCGCATACGCCCTTTTTGGCCAAGGGCATCATTGTCGAGGTTTTGCCGCTTTTCCTGTGCTTTAAAGGCGATTCGAATCTACCTCCTGAAATCTGTTTCCTGCAATTCTGCCTTGCTTTCAAATCCTCTTCGTTGCCTTCCCTCAATATTTTTGTGGGCGAGAGTTATCATTTCTAACTCTGCAGGTTTGTGATTTGCAGGGCCCCTGAGCTCCATTTTTCAACTCGCTTTTTTGGGAGCTGGCCGCAAAAGCGTAGGATTGCTTCAGGCCCTATTCTGGTTCCGGGCGGCAGGCTGAGCCTGTGGTTAATTCTTCATCCTGATGGGAAAATAGAGTGACCTGTGCCTGCCCCACCACCTAGAGCTAGTCGCTCATTGGTTCCCCCACTTCTCGTTCATCCTCAGGACAAATTGAAACCTGTACGGAACAGGAGGTTAAAGTGATGATTCTCCAAGGAGGGAGGTTGCTATTAAAGTGGCTGGAATGGCGAACCCGAGCACAAGGAGATGAGAAATGAGGTGCGTTTTAGAAACCTTTCCCGATCACACAGTGTACCATCTTCTGGGTTTCTCATGCATGTTTTCGATGTAGGAAGATGCCCTTGAACCTGGAGATTTGGGACCCATCAGACGGGTACCACGCAGTATTACTTTAAAGGGTCTGCGTTTGCTCACCCAAGCTCACCAAAACTCTCAGCCCCAAGAGTGTCCACCCTTATGTCTCAATCAGCTGTGGGTCTAGATATGGTCAATCCAGGTGGCATCACAGCCCCTGAACGAATTTTGTAAGAATTTCTCTCTCTTTCACTGTCTTTGTTTCACGGGTTTTTAAAAGTAATTGATTTTCCTAATGGGGTTTAGCTGCTTTTCACTGCTGTGTTTATGCCGCTTTACTCCCACTTGACTCACTTACGGAGAGATATCAATACATAGGTTTGAAGATTCTTACTAATCAGATCTATTCTTGGGCGGTGAATAGGGGGTGTTGAGTGCAGTTCACTGAGCAAGCAGTAGGTCTTGTCTATTACATATTGGGTTTATGGAACGGTATCTGAGCTAATTTGAAACCCTTGTTTTATGCATCACCCCACCTCGCCTTTCCCGTTAGGCAGCCATAGTGTGTTTTCTAAATGTGTGACTCTGTTCTGTTTTGTAATTCAGTTCAAGTGTAGCGGTTTTTACATTCCCTCTATAAGTGATATCTTCTGATTAGTGTCTTTTTCTGTGTGACTTATTTCACTTAGAACCGTCGTACCTGAATCCACTCATCATGCTGCTACTAGCCTTATGACGTTGATTTCATGGCTGAGTGATATTCCATTGTACCTAAGGACCACAACTTCTTTATCCATTTTTCTCTTTCCTGGGGTATTTAAGGTGGAATGAAGTGGAGGTTCTTGTCAACAGAGCAACCCTAAACTTTGGAGTGCCTGTGCCTTGCTGATTTTTAGTTTTCCCAAATTAGACGCCCATGAGTGGAAGTGCCCTATGCTCTCTAAGCCGAGTTTTTTAGATGTTTCAGGACACACCGTACACTTCTCCAGAGTGGCTGTTGGCAATTTACATCCCGCCCATCAGCGTAGCAAGGCTCCCATTTCTCCATGGCCTCTCCTGCTTTTCTGGAATTGACACTTTATTCAGCATGGCCGTTTTGAACGATGGGAAGCGAGACTTCTTTGTAGCGCTGATTTGCCTTTCCAGGTTGCTTGGTTGGCCAAAAAGGGCGTATGCGTTTTTTCCTGAATATATTCAGGAAAAAACGCATACGCCCTTTTTGGCCAAGGGCATCATTGTCGAGGTTTTGCCGCCTTTCCTGTGCTTTAAAGGCGATTCGAATCTACCTCCTGAAATCTGTTTCCTGCAATTCTGCCTTGCTTTCAAATCCTCTTCGTTGCCTTCCCTCAATATTTTTGTGGGCGAGAGTTATCATTTCTAACTCTGCAGGTTTGTGATTTGCAGTGCCCCTGAGCTCCATTTTTCAACTCGCTTTTTTGGGAGCTGGCCGCAAAAGCGTAGGATTGCTTCAGGACCTATTCTGGTTCCGGGCGGCAGGCTGAGCCTGTGGTTAATTCTTCTTCCTGATGGGAAAATAGAGTGACCTGTGCCTTTCCCAACACCTAGAGCTAGTCGCTCATTGGTTCCCCCTCTTCCCGTTCATCCTCAGGACAAATTGCAACCTGTACGGAACAGGAGGTTAAACGTGTTGATTCTCCAAGGAGGGAGATTGCTAGTAAAGCGGATGGAATGGCGAACCCGAGCACAAGGAGATGAGAAATGAGGTGCGTTTTAGAAACCTTTCCCGATCACACGGTGTACCATCTTTTGGGTTTCTCATGCATGTTTTCGATGTAGGAAGATGCCCTTGAACCTGGAGATTTGGGACCCATCAGACGGGTACCACGCAGTATTACTTTAAAGGGTCTGCGTTTGCTCACCCAACCTCACCAAACCTCTCAGCCCCAAGAGTGTCCACCCTTATGTCTCAATCAGCTGTGGGTCTAGATATGGTCAATCCAGGTGGCATCACAGCCCCTGAACGAATTTTGTAAGAATTTCTCTCTCTTTCACTGTCTTTGTTTCACGGGTTTTTAAAAGTAATTGATTTTCCTAATGGGGTTTAGCTGCTTTTCACTGCTGTGTTTATGCCGCTTTACTCCCACTTGACTCACTTACGGAGAGATATCAATACATAGGTTTGAAGATTCTTACTAGTCAGATCTATTCTTGGGCGGTGAATAGGGGGTGTTGAGTCCAGTTCACTGAGCAAGCAGTAGGTCTTGTCTATTACATATTGGGTTTATGGAACGGTATCTGAGCTAATTTGAAACCCTTGTTTTATGCATCACCCCACCTCGCCTTTCCCGTTAGGCAGCCATAGTGTGTTTTCTAAATGTGTGACTCTGTTCTGTTTTGTAATTCAGTTCAAGTGTAGCGGTTTTTACTTTCCCTCTATAAGTGATATCTTATGATTAGTGTCTTTTTCTGTGTGACTTATTTCACTTAGAACCGTCCTACCTGAATCCACTCATCATGCTGCTACTAGCCTTATGACGTTGATTTCATGGCTGAGTGATATTCCATTGTACCTAAGGACCACAACTTCTTTATCCATTTTTCTCTTTCCTGGGATATTTAAGGTGGAATGAAGTGGAGGTTCTTGTCAACAGAGCAACCCTAAACTTTGGAGTGCCTGTGCCTTGCTGATTTTTAGTTTTCCCAAATTAGACGCCCATGAGTGGAAGTGCCCTATGCTCTCTAAGCCGAGTTTTTTAGATGTTTCAGGACACACCGTACACTTCTCCAGAGTGGCTGTTGGCAATTTACATCCCGCCCATCAGCGTAGCAAGGCTCCCATTTCTCCATGGCCTCTCTTGCATTTCTGGTATTGACACTTTATTCAGCATGGCCCTTTTGACCGATGGGAAGCGAGACTTCTTTGTAGCGCTGATTTGCCTTTCCAGGTTGCTTGGTTGGCCAAAAAGGGCGTATGCGTTTTTTCCTGAATATATTCAGGAAAAAACGCATACGCCCTTTTTGGCCAAGGGCATCATTGTCGAGGTTTTGCCGCTTTTCCTGTGCTTTAAAGGCGATTCGAATCTACCTCCTGAAATCTGTTTCCTGCAATTCTGCCTTGCTTTCAAATCCTCTTCGTTGCCTTCCCTCAATATTTTTGTGGGCGAGAGTTATCATTTATAACTCTGCAGGTTTGTGATTTGCAGGGCCCCTGAGCTCCATTTTTCAACTCGCTTTTTTGGGACCTGGCCGCAAAAGCGTAGGATTGCTTCAGGCCCTATTCTGGTTCCGGGCGGCAGGCTGAGCCTGTGGTTAATTCTTCTTCCTGATGGGAAAATAGAGTGACCTGTGCCTGTCCCACCACCTAGAGCTAGTTGCTCATTGGTTCCCCCACTTCCCGTTCATCCTCAGGACAAATTGAAACCTGTACGGAACAGGAGGTTAAAGTGCTGATTCTCCAAGGAGGGAGGTTGCTATTAAAGTGGCTGGAATGGCGAACCCGAGCACAAGGAGATGAGAAATGAGGTGCGTTTTAGAAACCTTTCCCGATCACACAGTGTACCATCTTCTGGGTTTCTCATGCATGTTTTCGATGTAGGAAGATGCCCTTGAACCTGGAGATTTGGGACCCATCAGACGGGTACCACGCAGTATTACTTTAAAGGGTCTGCGTTTGCTCACCCAAGCTCACCAAAACTCTCAGCCCCAAGAGTGTCCACCCTTATGTCTCAATCAGCTGTGGGTCTAGATATGGTCAATCCAGGTGGCATCACAGCCCCTGAACGAATTTTGTAAGAATTTCTCTCTCTTTCACTGTCTTTGTTTCACGGGTTTTTAAAAGTAATTGATTTTCCTAATGGGGTTTAGCTGCTTTTCACTGCTGTGTTTATGCCGCTCTACTCCCACTTGACTCACTTACGGAGAGATATCAATACATTGGTTTGAAGATTCTTACTAATCAGATCTATTCTTGGGCGGTGAATAGGGGGTGTTGAGTGCAGTTCACTGAGCAAGCAGTAGGTCTTGTCTATTACATATTGGGTTTATGGAACGGTATCTGAGCTAATTTGAAACCCTTGTTTTATGCATCACCCCACCTCGCCTTTCCCGTTAGGCAGCCATAGTGTGTTTTCTAAATGTGTGACTCTGTTCTGTTTTGTAATTCAGTTCAAGTGTAGCGGTTTTTACATTCCCTCTATAAGTGATATCTTCTGATTAGTGTGTTTTTCTGTGTGACTTATTTCACTTAGAACCGTCGTACCTGAATCCACTCATCATGCTGCTACTAGCCTTATGACGTTGATTTCATGGCTGAGTGATATTCCATTGTACCTAAGGACCACAACTTCTTTATCCATTTTTCTCTTTCCAAGGGGTATTTAAGGTGGAATGAAGTGGAGGTTCTTGTCAACAGAGCAACCCTAAACTTTGGAGTGCCTGTGCCTTGCTGATTTTTAGTTTTCCCAAATTAGACGCCCATGAGTGGAAGTGCCCTATGCTCTCTAAGCCGAGTTTTTTAGATGTTTCAGGACACACCGTACACTTCTCCAGAGTGGCTGTTGGCAATTTACATCCCGCCCATCAGCGTAGCAAGGCTCCCATTTCTCCATGGCCTCTCCTGCATTTCTGGTATTGACACTTTATTCAGCATAGCCCTTTTGAACGATGGGAAGCGAGACTTCTTTGTAGCGCTGATTTGCCTTTCCAGGTTGCTTGGTTGGCCAAAAAGGGCGTATGCGTTTTTTCCTGAATGTATTCAGGAAAAAACGCATACGCCCTTTTTGGCCAAGGGCATCATTGTCGAGGTTTTGCCGCTTTTCCTGTGCTTTAAAGGCGATTCGAATCTACCTCCTGAAATCTGTTTCCTGCAATTCTGCCTTGCTTTCAAATCCTCTTCGTTGCCTTCCCTCAATATTTTTGTGGGCGAGAGTTATCATTTATAACTCTGCAGGTTTGTGATTTGCAGTGCCCCTGAGCTCCATTTTTCAACTCGCTTTTTTGGGAGCTGGCCGCAAAAGCGTAGGATTGCTTCAGGCCCTATTCTGGTTCCGGGCGGCAGGCTGAGCCTGTGGTTAATTCTTCTTCCTGATGGGAAAATAGAGTGACCTGTGCCTTTCCCAAAACCTAGAGCTAGTCGCTCATTGGTTCCCCCTCTTCCCGTTCATCCTCAGGACAAATTGAAACCTGTACGGAACAGGAGGTTAAACGTGTTGATTCTCCAAGGAGGGAGATTGCTAGTAAAGCGGATGGAATGGCGAACCCGAGCACAAGGAGATGAGAAATGAGGTGCGTTTTAGAAACCTTTCCCGATCACACGGTGTACCATCTTCTGGGTTTCTCATGCATGTTTTCGATGTAGGAAGATGCCCTTGAACCTGGAGATTTGGGACCCATCAGACGGGTACCACGCAGTATTACTTTAAAGGGTCTGCGTTTGCTCACCCAACCTCACCAAACCTCTCAGCCCCAAGAGTGTCCACCCTTATGTCTCAATCAGCTGTGGGTCTAGATATGGTCAATCCAGGTGGCATCACAGCCCCTGAACGAATTTTGTAAGAATTTCTCTCTCTTTCACTGTCTTTGTTTCACGGGTTTTTAAAAGTAATTGATTTTCCTAATGGGGTTTAGCTGCTTTTCACTGCTGTGTTTATGCCGCTTTACTCCCACTTGACTCACTTACGGAGAGATATCAATACATAGGTTTGAAGATTCTTACTAGTCAGATATATTCTTGGGCGGTGAATAGGGGGTGTTGAGTCCAGTTCACTGAGCAAGCAGTAGGTCTTGTCTATTACATATTGGGTTTATGGAACGGTATCTGAGCTAATTTGAAACCCTTGTTTTATGCATCACCCCACCTCGCCTTTCCCGTTAGGCAGCCATAGTGTGTTTTCTAAATGTGTGACTCTGTTCTGTTTTGTAATTCAGTTCAAGTGTAGCGGTTTTTACCTTCCCTCTATAAGTGATATCTTATGATTAGTGTCTTTTTCTGTGTGACTTATTTCACTTAGAACCGTCGTACCTGAATCCACTCATCATGCTGCTACTAGCCTTATGACGTTGATTTCATGGCTGAGTGATATTCCATTGTACCTAAGGACCACAACTTCTTTATCCATTTTTCTCTTTCCTGGGGTATTTAAGGTGGAATGAAGTGGAGGTTCTTGTCAACAGAGCAACCCTAAACTTTGGAGTGCCTGTGCCTTGCTGATTTTTAGTTTTCCCAAATTAGACGCCCATGAGTGGAAGTGCCCTATGCTCTCTAAGCCGAGTTTTTTAGATGTTTCAGGACACACCGTACACTTCTCCAGAGTGGCTGTTGGCAATTTACATCCCGCCCATCAGCGTAGCAAGGCTCCCATTTCTCCATGGCCTCTCCTGCATTTCTGGTATTGACACTTTATTCAGCATGGCCCTTTTGACCGATGGGAAGCGAGACTTCTTTGTAGCGCTGATTTGCCTTTCCAGGTTGCTTGGTTGGCCAAAAAGGGCGTATGCGTTTTTTCCTGAATATATTCAGGAAAAAACGCATACGCCCTTTTTGGCCAAGGGCATCATTGTCGAGGTTTTGCCGCTTTTCCTGTGCTTTAAAGGCGATTCGAATCTACCTCCTGAAATCTGTTTCCTGCAATTCTGCCTTGCTTTCAAATCCTCTTCGTTGCCTTCCCTCAACATTTTTGTGGGCGAGAGTTATCATTTCTAACTCTGCAGGTTTGTGATTTGCAGTGCCCCTGAGCTCCATTTTTCAACTCGCTTTTTTGGGAGCTGGCCGCAAAAGCGTAGGATTGCTTCAGGCCCTATTCTGGTTCCGGGCGGCAGGCTGAGCCTGTGGTTAATTCTTCTTCCTGATGGGAAAATAGAGTGACCTGTGCCTTTCCCAACACCTAGAGCTAGTCGCTCATTGGTTCCCCCTCTTCCCGTTCATCCTCAGGACAAATTGAAACCTGTACGGAACAGGAGGTTAAACGTGTTGATTCTCCAAAGAGGGAGATTGCTAGTAAAGCGGATGGAATGGCGAACCCGAGCACAAGGAGATGAGAAATGAGGTGCGTTTTAGAAACCTTTCCCGATCACACGGTGTACCATCTTCTGGGTTTCTCATGCATGTTTTCGATGTAGGAAGATGCCCTTGAACCTGGAGATTTGGGACCCATCAGACGGGTACCACGCAGTATTACTTTAAAGGGTCTGCGTTTGCTCACCCAACCTCACCAAACCTCTCAGCCCCAAGAGTGTCCACCCTTATGTCTCAATCAGCTGTGGGTCTAGATATGGTCAATCCAGGTGGCATCACAGCCCCTGAACGAATTTTGTAAGAATTTCTCTCTCTTTCACTGTCTTTGTTTCACGGGTTTTTAAAAGTAATTGATTTTCCTAATGGGGTTTAGCTGCTTTTCACTGCTGTGTTTATGCCGATTTACTCCCACTTGACTCACTTACGGAGAGATATCAATACATAGGTTTGAAGATTCTTACTAGTCAGATATATTCTTGGGCGGTGAATAGGGGGTGTTGAGTCCAGTTCACTGAGCAAGCAGTAGGTCTTGTCTATTACATATTGGGTTTATGGAACGGTATCTGAGCTAATTTGAAACCCTTGTTTTATGCATCACCCCACCTCGCCTTTCCCGTTAGGCAGCCATAGTGTGTTTTCTAAATGTGTGACTCTGTTCTGTTTTGTAATTCAGTTCAAGTGTAGCGGTTTTTACCTTCCCTCTATAAGTGATATCTTATGATTAGTGTCTTTTTCTGTGTGACTTATTTCACTTAGAACCGTCCTACCTGAATCCACTCATCATGCTGCTACTGGCCTTATGACGTTGATTTCATGGCTGAGTGATATTCCATTGTACCTAAGGACCACAACTTCTTTATCCATTTTTCTCTTTCCTGGGGTATTTAAGGTGGAATGAAGTGGAGGTTCTTGTCAACAGAGCAACCCTAAACTTTGGAGTGCCTGTGCCTTGCTGATTTTTAGTTTTCCCAAATTAGACGCCCATGAGTGGAAGTGCCCTATGCTCTCTAAGCCGAGTTTTTTAGATGTTTCAGGACACACCGTACACTCCTCCAGAGTGGCTGTTGGCAATTTACATCCCGCCCATCAGCGTAGCAAGGCTCCCATTTCTCCATGGCCTCTCTTGCATTTCTGGTATTGACACTTTATTCAGCATGGCCCTTTTGACCGATGGGAAGCGAGACTTCTTTGTAGCGCTGATTTGCCTTTCCAGGTTGCTTGGTTGGCCAAAAAGGGCGTATGCGTTTTTTCCTGAATATATTCAGGAAAAAACGCATACGCCCTTTTTGGCCAAGGGCATCATTGTCGAGGTTTTGCCGCTTTTCCTGTGCTTTAAAGGCGATTCGAATCTACCTCCTGAAATCTGTTTCCTGCAATTCTGCCTTGCTTTCAAATCCTCTTCGTTGCCTTCCCTCAATATTTTTGTGGGCGAGAGTTATCATTTATAACTCTGCAGGTTTGTGATTTGCAGGGCCCCTGAGCTCCATTTTTCAACTCGCTTTTTTGGGAGCTGGCCGCAAAAGCGTAGGATTGCTTCAGGACCTATTCTGGTTCTGGGCGGCAGGCTGAGCCGGTGGTTAATTCTTCTTCCTGATGGGAAAATAGAGTGACCTGTGCCTGTCCCACCACCTAGAGCTAGTCGCTCATTGGTTCCCCCTCTTCCCGTTCATCCTCAGGACAAATTGAAACCTGTACGGAACAGGAGGTTAAAGTGCTGTTTCTCCAAGGAGGGAGATTGCTATTAAAGTGGCTGGAATGGCGAACCCGAGCACAAGGAGATGAGAAATGAGGTGCGTTTTAGAAACCTTTCCCGATCACACGGTGTACCATCTTCTGGGTTTCTCATGCATGTTTTCGATGTAGGAAGATGCCCTTGAACCTGGAGATTTGGGACCCATGGGATGGGTACCACACAGTATTACTTTAAAGGGTCTACGTTTGCTCACCCAACCTCACCAAACCTCTCAGCCCCAAGAGTGTCCACCCTTATGTCTCAATCAGCTGTGGGTCTAGATATGGTCAATCCAGGTGGCATCACAGCCCCTGAACGAATTTTGTAAGAATTTCTCTCTCTTTCACTGTCTTTGTTTCACGGGTTTTTAAAAGTAATTGATTTTCCTAATGGGGTTTAGCTGCTTTTCACTGCTGTGTTTATGCCGCTTTACTCCCACTTGACTCACTTACGGAGAGATATCAATACATAGGTTTGAAGATTCTTACTAGTCAGATCTATTCTTGGGCGGTGAATAGGGGGTGTTGAGTCCAGTTCACTGAGCAAGGAGTAGGTCTTGTCTATTACATATTGGGTTTATGGAACGGTATCTGAGCTAATTTGAAACCCTTGTTTTATGCATCACCCCACCTCGCCTTTCCCGTTAGGCAGCCATAGTGTGTTTTCTAAATGTGTGACTCTGTTCTGTTTTGTAATTCAGTTCAAGTGTAGCGGTTTTTACATTCCCTCTATAAGTGATATCTTCTGATTAGTGTCTTTTTCTGTGTGACTTATTTCACTTAGAACCGTCGTACCTGAATCCACTCATCATGCTGCTACTAGCCTTATGACGTTGATTTCATGGCTGAGTGATATTCCATTGTACCTAAGGACCACAACTTCTTTATCCATTTTTCTCTTTCCTGGGATATTTAAGGTGGAATGAAGTGGAGGTTCTTGTCAACAGAGCAACCCTAAACTTTGGAGTGCCTGTGCCTTGCTGATTTTTAGTTTTCCCAAATTAGACGCCCATGAGTGGAAGTGCCCTATGCTCTCTAAGCCGAGTTTTTTAGATGTTTCAGGACACACCGTACACTTCTCCAGAGTGGCTGTTGGCAATTTACATCCCGCCCATCAGCGTAGCAAGGCTCCCATTTCTCCATGGCCTCTCCTGCATTTCTGGTATTGACACTTTATTCAGCATGGCCCTTTTGACCGATGGGAAGCGAGACTTCTTTGTAGCGCTGATTTGCCTTTCCAGGTTGCTTGGTTGGCCAAAAAGGGCGTATGCGTTTTTTCCTGAATATATTCAGGAAAAAACGCATACGCCCTTTTTGGCCAAGGGCATCATTGTCGAGGTTTTGCCGCTTTTCCTGTGCTTTAAAGGCGATTCGAATCTACCTCCTGAAATCTGTTTCCTGCAATTCTGCCTTGCTTTCAAATCCTCTTCGTTGCCTTCCCTCAATATTTTTGTGGGCGAGAGTTATCATTTATAACTCTGCAGGTTTGTGATTTGCAGGGCCCCTGAGCTCCATTTTTCAACTCGCTTTTTTGGGAGCTGGCCGCAAAAGCGTAGGATTGCTTCAGGCCCTATTCTGGTTCCGGGCGGCAGGCTGAGCCTGTGGTTAATTCTTCTTCCTGATGGGAAAATAGAGTGACCTGTGCCTGTCCCACCACCTAGAGCTAGTCGCTCATTGGTTCCCCCACTTCCCGTTCATCCTCAGGACAAATTGAAACCTGTACGGAACAGGAGGTTAAAGTGCTGATTCTCCAAGGAGGGAGGTTGCTATTAAAGTGGCTGGAATGGCGAACCCGAGCACAAGGAGATGAGAAATGAGGTGCGTTTTAGAAACCTTTCCCGATCACACAGTGTACCATCTTCTGGGTTTCTCATGCATGTTTTCGATGTAGGAAGATGCCCTTGAACCTGAAGATTTGGGACCCATCAGACGGGTACCACGCAGTATTACTTTAAAGGGTCTGCGTTTGCTCACCCAAGCTCACCAAAACTCTCAGCCCCAAGAGTGTCCACCCTTATGTCTCAATCAGCTGTGGCTCTAGATATGGTCAATCCAGGTGGCATCACAGCCCCTGAACGAATTTTGTAAGAATTTCTCTTTCACTGTCTTTGTTTCACGGGTTTTTAAAAGTAATTGATTTTCCTAATGGGGTTTAGCTGCTTTTCACTGCTGTGTTTATGCCGCTTTACTCCCACTTGACTCACTTACGGAGAGATATCAATACATAGGTTTGAAGATTCTTACTAATCAGATCTATTCTTGGGCGGTGAATAGGGGGTGTTGAGTGCAGTTCACTGAGCAAGCAGTAGGTCTTGTCTATTACATATTGGGTTTATGGAACGGTATCTGAGCTAATTTGAAACCCTTGTTTTATGCATCACCCCACCTCGCCTTTCCCGTTAGGCAGCCATAGTGTGTTTTCTAAATGTGTGACTCTGTTCTGTTTTGTAATTCAGTTCAAGTGTAGCGGTTTTTACATTCCCTCTATAAGTGATATCTTCTGATTAGTGTCTTTTTCTGTGTGACTTATTTCACTTAGAACCGTCGTACCTGAATCCACTCATCATGCTGCTACTAGCCTTATGACGTTGATTTCATGGCTGAGTGATATTCCATTGTACCTAAGGACCACAACTTCTTTATCCATTTTTCTCTTTCCTGGGATATTTAAGGTGGAATGAAGTGGAGGTTCTTGTCAACAGAGCAACCCTAAACTTTGGAGTGCCTGTGCCTTGCTGATTTTTAGTTTTCCCAAATTAGACGCCCATGAGTGGAAGTGCCCTATGCTCTCTAAGCCGAGTTTTTTAGATGTTTCAGGACACACCGTACACTTCTCCAGAGTGGCTGTTGGCAATTTACATCCCGCCCATCAGCGTAGCAAGGCTCCCATTTCTCCATGGCCTCTCCTGCATTTCTGGTATTGACACTTTATTCAGCATGGCCCTTTTGACCGATGGGAAGCGAGACTTCTTTGTAGCGCTGATTTGCCTTTCCAGGTTGCTTGGTTGGCCAAAAAGGGCGTATGCGTTTTTTCCTGAATATATTCAGGAAAAAACGCATACGCCCTTTTTGGCCAAGGGCATCATTGTCGAGGTTTTGCCGCTTTTCCTGTGCTTTAAAGGCGATTCGAATCTACCTCCTGAAATCTGTTTCCTGCAATTCTGCCTTGCTTTCAAATCCTCTTCGTTGCCTTCCCTCAATATTTTTGTGGGCGAGAGTTATCATTTATAACTCTGCAGGTTTGTGATTTGCAGGGCCCCTGAGCTCCATTTTTCAACTCGCTTTTTTGGGAGCTGGCCGCAAAAGCGTAGGATTGCTTCAGGACCTATTCTGGTTCCGGGCGGCAGGCTGAGCCTGTGGTTAATTCTTCTTCCTGATGGGAAAATAGAGTGACCTGTGCCTGTCCCACCACCTAGAGCTAGTCGCTCATTGGTTCCCCCACTTCCCGTTCATCCTCAGGACAAATTGAAACCTGTACGGAACAGGAGGTTAAAGTGCTGATTCTCCAAGGAGGGAGGTTGCTATTAAAGTGGCTGGAATGGCGAACCCGAGCACAAGGAGATGAGAAATGAGGTGCGTTTTAGAAACCTTTCCTGATCACACAGTGTACCATCTTCTGGGTTTCTCATGCATGTTTTCGATGTAGGAAGATGCCCTTGAACCTGGAGATTTGGGACCCATCAGACGGGTACCACGCAGTATTACTTTAAAGGGTCTGCGTTTGCTCACCCAAGCTCACCAAAACTCTCAGCCCCAAGAGTGTCCACCCTTATGTCTCAATCAGCTGTGGGTCTAGATATGGTCAATCCAGGTGGCATCACAGCCCCTGAACGAATTTTGTAAGAATTTCTCTTTCACTGTCTTTGTTTCACGGGTTTTTAAAAGTAATTGATTTTCCTAATGGGGTTTAGCTGCTTTTCACTGCTGTGTTTATGCCGCTTTACTCCCACTTGACTCACTTACGGAGAGATATCAATACATAGGTTTGAAGATTCTTACTAATCAGATCTATTCTTGGGCGGTGAATAGGGGGTGTTGAGTGCAGTTCACTGAGCAAGCAGTAGGTCTTGTCTATTACATATTGGGTTTATGGAACGGTATCTGAGCTAATTTGAAACCCTTGTTTTATGCATCACCCCACCTCGCCTTTCCCGTTAGGCAGCCATAGTGTGTTTTCTAAATGTGTGACTCTGTTCTGTTTTGTAATTCAGTTCAAGTGTAGCGGTTTTTACATTCCCTCTATAAGTGATATCTTCTGATTAGTGTCTTTTTCTGTGTGACTTATTTCACTTAGAACCGTCGTACCTGAATCCACTCATCATGCTGCTACTAGCCTTATGACGTTGATTTCATGGCTGAGTGATATTCCATTGTACCTAAGGACCACAACTTCTTTATCCATTTTTCTCTTTCCTGGGGTATTTAAGGTGGAATGAAGTGGAGGTTCTTGTCAACAGAGCAACCCTAAACTTTGGAGTGCCTGTGCCTTGCTGATTTTTAGTTTTCCCAAATTAGACGCCCATGAGTGGAAGTGCCCTATGCTCTCTAAGCCGAGTTTTTTAGATGTTTCAGGACACACCGTACACTTCTCCAGAGTGGCTGTTGGCAATTTACATCCCGCCCATCAGCGTAGCAAGGCTCCCATTTCTCCATGGCCTCTCCTGCATTTCTGGTATTGACACTTTATTCAGCATGGCCCTTTTGACCGATGGGAAGCGAGACTTCTTTGTAGCGCTGATTTGCCTTTCCAGGTTGCTTGGTTGGCCAAAAAGGGCGTATGCGTTTTTTCCTGAATATATTCAGGAAAAAACGCATACGCCCTTTTTGGCCAAGGGCATCATTGTCGAGGTTTTGCCGCTTTTCCTGTGCTTTAAAGGCGATTCGAATCTACCTCCTGAAATCTGTTTCCTGCAATTCTGCCTTGCTTTCAAATCCTCTTCGTTGCCTTCCCTCAATATTTTTGTGGGCGAGAGTTATCATTTCTAACTCTGCAGGTTTGTGATTTGCAGTGCCCCTGAGCTCCATTTTTCAACTCGCTTTTTTGGGAGCTGGCCGCAAAAGCGTAGGATTGCTTCAGGACCTATTCTGGTTCCGGGCGGCAGGCTGAGCCTGTGGTTAATTCTTCTTCCTGATGGGAAAATAGAGTGACCTGTGCCTTTCCCAACACCTAGAGCTAGTCGCTCATTGGTTCCCCCTCTTCCCGTTCATCCTCAGGACAAATTGCAACCTGTACGGAACAGGAGGTTAAACGTGTTGATTCTCCAAGGAGGGAGATTGCTAGTAAAGCGGATGGAATGGCGAACCCGAGCACAAGGAGATGAGAAATGAGGTGCGTTTTAGAAACCTTTCCCGATCACACGGTGTACCATCTTCTGGGTTTCTCATGCATGTTTTCGATGTAGGAAGATGCCCTTGAACCTGGAGATTTGGGACCCATCAGACGGGTACCACGCAGTATTACTTTAAAGGGTCTGCGTTTGCTCACCCAACCTCACCAAACCTCTCAGCCCCAAGAGTGTCCACCCTTATGTCTCAATCAGCTGTGGGTCTAGATATGGTCAATCCAGGTGGCATCACAGCCCCTGAACGAATTTTGTAAGAATTTCTCTCTCTTTCACTGTCTTTGTTTCACGGGTTTTTAAAAGTAATTGATTTTCCTAATGGGGTTTAGCTGCTTTTCACTGCTGTGTTTATGCCGCTTTACTCCCACTTGACTCACTTACGGAGAGATATCAATACATAGGTTTGAAGATTCTTACTAGTCAGATATATTCTTGGGCGGTGAATAGGGGGTGTTGAGTCCAGTTCACTGAGCAAGCAGTAGGTCTTGTCTATTACATATTGGGTTTATGGAACGGTATCTGAGCTAATTTGAAACCCTTGTTTTATGCATCACCCCACCTCGCCTTTCCCGTTAGGCAGCCATAGTGTGTTTTCTAAATGTGTGACTCTGTTCTGTTTTGTAATTCAGTTCAAGTGTAGCGGTTTTTACTTTCCCTCTATAAGTGATATCTTATGATTAGTGTCTTTTTCTGTGTGACTTATTTCACTTAGAACCGTCCTACCTGAATCCACTCATCATGCTGCTACTAGCCTTATGACGTTGATTTCATGGCTGAGTGATATTCCATTGTACCTAAGGACCACAACTTCTTTATCCATTTTTCTCTTTCCTGGGATATTTAAGGTGGAATGAAGTGGAGGTTCTTGTCAACAGAGCAACCCTAAACTTTGGAGTGCCTGTGCCTTGCTGATTTTTAGTTTTCCCAAATTAGACGCCCATGAGTGGAAGTGCCCTATGCTCTCTAAGCCGAGTTTTTTAGATGTTTCAGGACACACCGTACACTTCTCCAGAGTGGCTGTTGGCAATTTACATCCCGCCCATCAGCGTAGCAAGGCTCCCATTTCTCCATGGCCTCTCTTGCATTTCTGGTATTGACACTTTATTCAGCATGGCCCTTTTGACCGATGGGAAGCGAGACTTCTTTGTAGCGCTGATTTGCCTTTCCAGGTTGCTTGGTTGGCCAAAAAGGGCGTATGCGTTTTTTCCTGAATATATTCAGGAAAAAACGCATACGCCCTTTTTGGCCAAGGGCATCATTGTCGAGGTTTTGCCGCTTTTCCTGTGCTTTAAAGGCGATTCGAATCTACCTCCTGAAATCTGTTTCCTGCAATTCTGCCTTGCTTTCAAATCCTCTTCGTTGCCTTCCCTCAATATTTTTGTGGGCGAGAGTTATCATTTATAACTCTGCAGGTTTGTGATTTGCAGGGCCCCTGAGCTCCATTTTTCAACTCGCTTTTTTGGGAGCTGGCCGCAAAAGCATAGGATTGCTTCAGGCCCTATTCTGCTTCCGGGCGGCAGGCTGAGCCTGTGGTTAATTCTTCTTCCTGATGGGAAAATAGAGTGACCTGTGCCTGTCCCACCACCTAGAGCTAGTCGCTCATTGGTTCCCCCACTTCCCGTTCATCCTCAGGACAAATTGAAACCTGTACGGAACAGGAGGTTAAAGTGCTGATTCTCCAAGGAGGGAGGTTGCTATTAAAGTGGCTGGAATGGCGAACCCGAGCACAAGGAGATGAGAAATGAGGTGCGTTTTAGAAACCTTTCCCGATCACACAGTGTACCATCTTCTGGGTTTCTCATGCATGTTTTCGATGTAGGAAGATGCCCTTGAACCTGGAGATTTGGGACCCATCAGACGGGTACCACGCAGTATTACTTTAAAGGGTCTGCGTTTGCTCACCCAAGCTCACCAAAACTCTCAGCCCCAAGAGTGTCCACCCTTATGTCTCAATCAGCTGTGGGTCTAGATATGGTCAATCCAGGTGGCATCACAGCCCCTGAACGAATTTTGTAAGAATTTCTCTCTCTTTCACTGTCTTTGTTTCACGGGTTTTTAAAAGTAATTGATTTTCCTAATGGGGTTTAGCTGATTTTCACTGCTGTGTTTATGCCGCTTTACTCCCACTTGACTCACTTACGGAGAGATATCAATACATAGGTTTGAAGATTCTTACTAGTCAGATCTATTCTTGGGCGGTGAATAGGGGGTGTTGAGTGCAGTTCACTGAGCAAGCAGTAGGTCTTGTCTATTACATATTGGGTTTATGGAACGGTATCTGAGCTAATTTGAAACCCTTGTTTTATGCATCACCCCACCTCGCCTTTCCCGTTAGGCAGCCATAGTGTGTTTTCTAAATGTGTGACTCTGTTCTGTTTTGTAATTCAGTTCAAGTGTAGCGGTTTTTACATTCCCTCTATAAGTGATATCTTCTGATTAGTGTCTTTTTCTGTGTGACTTATTTCACTTAGAACCGTCGTACCTGAATCCACTCATCATGCTGCTACTAGCCTTATGACGTTGATTTCATGGCTGAGTGATATTCCATTGTACCTAAGGACCACAACTTCTTTATCCATTTTTCTCTTTCCTGGGATATTTAAGGTGGAATGAAGTGGAGGTTCTTGTCAACAGAGCAACCCTAAACTTTGGAGTGCCTGTGCCTTGCTGATTTTTAGTTTTCCCAAATTAGACGCCCATGAGTGGAAGTGCCCTATGCTCTCTAAGCCGAGTTTTTTAGATGTTTCAGGACACACCGTACACTTCTCCAGAGTGGTGTTGGCAATTTACATCCCGCCCATCAGCGTAGCAAGGCTCCCATTTCTCCATGGCCTCTCCTGCATTTCTGGTATTGACACTTTATTCAGCATGGCCCTTTTGAACGATGGGAAGCGAGACTTCTTTGTAGCGCTGATTTGCCTTTCCAGGTTGCTTGGTTGGCCAAAAAGGGCGTATGCGTTTTTTCCTGAATATATTCAGGAAAAAACGCATACGCCCTTTTTGGCCAAGGGCATCATTGTCGAGGTTTTGCCGCTTTTCCTGTGCTTTAAAGGCGATTCGAATCTACCTCCTGAAATCTGTTTCCTGCAATTCTGCCTTGCTTTCAAATCCTCTTCGTTGCCTTCCCTCAATATTTTTGTGGGCGAGAGTTATCATTTCTAACTCTGCAGGTTTGTGATTTGTAGTGCCCCTGAGCTCCATTTTTCAACTCGCTTTTTTGGGAGCTGGCCGCAAAAGCGTAGGATTGCTTCAGGACCTATTCTGGTTCCGGGCGGCAGGCTGAGCCTGTGGTTAATTCTTCTTCCTGATGGGAAAATAGAGTGACCTGTGCCTTTCCCAACACCTAGAGCTAGTCGCTCATTGGTTCCCCCTCTTCCCGTTCATCCTCAGGACAAATTGAAACCTGTACGGAACAGGAGGTTAAACGTGTTGATTCTCCAAGGAGGGAGATTGCTAGTAAAGCGGATGGAATGGCGAACCCGAGCACAAGGAGATGAGAAATGAGGTGCGTTTTAGAAACCTTTCCCGATCACACGGTGTACCATATTCTGGGTTTCTCATGCATGTTTTCGATGTAGGAAGATGCCCTTGAACCTGGAGATTTGGGACCCATCAGACGGGTACCACGCAGTATTACTTTAAAGGGTCTGCGTTTGCTCACCCAACCTCACCAAACCTCTCAGCCCCAAGAGTGTCCACCCTTATGTCTCAATCAGCTGTGGGTCTAGATATGGTCAATCCAGGTGGCATCACAGCCCCTGAACGAATTTTGTAAGAATTTCTCTCTCTTTCACTGTCTTTGTTTCACGGGTTTTTAAAAGTAATTGATTTTCCTAATGGGGTTTAGCTGCTTTTCACTGCTGTGTTTATGCCGCTTTACTCCCACTTGACTCACTTACGGAGAGATATCAATACATAGGTTTGAAGATTCTTACTAGTCAGATATATTCTTGGGCGGTGAATAGGGGGTGTTGAGTCCAGTTCACTGAGCAAGCAGTAGGTCTTGTCTATTACATATTGGGTTTATGGAACGGTATCTGAGCTAATATGAAACCCTTGTTTTATGCATCACCCCACCTCGCCTTTCCCGTTAGGCAGCCATAGTGTGTTTTCTAAATGTGTGACTCTGTTCTGTTTTGTAATTCAGTTCAAGTGTAGCGGTTTTTACATTCCCTCTATAAGTGATATCTTATGATTAGTGTCTTTTTCTGTGTGACTTATTTCACTTAGAACCGTCCTACCTGAATCCACTCATCATGCTGCTACTAGCCTTATGACGTTGATTTCATGGCTGAGTGATATTCCATTGTACCTAAGGACCACAACTTCTTTATCCATTTTTCTCTTTCCTGGGATATTTAAGGTGGAATGAAGTGGAGGTTCTTGTCAACAGAGCAACCCTAAACTTTGGAGTGCCTGTGCCTTGCTGATTTTTAGTTTTCCCAAATTAGACGCCCATGAGTGGAAGTGCCCTATGCTCTCTAAGCCGAGTTTTTTAGATGTTTCAGGACACACCGTACACTTCTCCAGAGTGGCTGTTGGCAATTTACATCCCGCCCATCAGCGTAGCAAGGCTCCCATTTCTCCATGGCCTCTCTTGCATTTCTGGTATTGACACTTTATTCAGCATGGCCCTTTTGACCGATGGGAAGCGAGACTTCTTTGTAGCGCTGATTTGCCTTTCCAGGTTGCTTGGTTGGCCAAAAAGGGCGTATGCGTTTTTTCCTGAATATATTCAGGAAAAAACGCATACGCCCTTTTTGGCCAAGGGCATCATTGTCGAGGTTTTGCCGCTTTTCCTGTGCTTTAAAGGCGATTCGAATCTACCTCCTGAAATCTGTTTCCTGCAATTCTGCCTTGCTTTCAAATCCTCTTCGTTGCCTTCCCTCAATATTTTTGTGGGCGAGAGTTATCATTTATAACTCTGCAGGTTTGTGATTTGCAGGGCCCCTGAGCTCCATTTTTCAACTCGCTTTTTTGGGAGCTGGCCGCAAAAGCGTAGGATTGCTTCAGGACCTATTCTGGTTCCGGGCGGCAGGCTGAGCCGGTGGTTAATTCTTCTTCCTGATGGGAAAATAGAGTGACCTGTGCCTGTCCCACCACCTAGAGCTAGTCGCTCATTGGTTCCCCCTCTTCCCGTTCATCCTCAGGACAAATTGAAACCTGTACGGAACAGGAGGTTAAAGTGCTGATTCTCCAAGGAGGGAGATTGCTATTAAAGTGGCTGGAATGGCGAACCCGAGCACAAGGAGATGAGAAATGAGGTGCGTTTTAGAAACCTTTCCCGATCACACGGTGTACCATCTTCTGGGTTTCTCATGCATGTTTTCGATGTAGGAAGATGCCCTTGAACCTCGAGATTTGGGACCCATGGGATGGGTACCACACAGTATTACTTTAAAGGGTCTACGTTTGCTCACCCAACCTCACCAAACCTCTCAGCCCCAAGAGTGTCCACCCTTATGTCTCAATCAGCTGTGGGTCTAGATATGGTCAATCCAGGTGGCATCACAGCCCCTGAACGAATTTTGTAAGAATTTCTCTCTCTTTCACTGTCTTTGTTTCACGGGTTTTTAAAAGTAATTGATTTTCCTAATGGGGTTTAGCTGCTTTTCACTGCTGTGTTTATGCCGCTTTACTCCCACTTGACTCACTTACGGAGAGATATCAATACATAGGTTTGAAGATTCTTACTAGTCAGATCTATTCTTGGGCGGTGAATAGGGGGTGTTGAGTCCAGTTCACTGAGCAAGGAGTAGGTCTTGTCTATTACATATTGGGTTTATGGAACGATATCTGAGCTAATTTGAAACCCTTGTTTTAGGCATCACCCCACCTCACCTTTCCCGTTAGGCAGCCATAGTGTGTTTTCTAAATGTGTGACTCTGTTCTGTTTTGTAATTCAGTTCAAGTGTAGCGGTTTTTACATTCCCTCTATAAGTGATATCTTCTGATTAGTGTCTTTTTCTGTGTGACTTATTTCACTTAGAACCGTCGTACCTGAATCCACTCATCATGCTGCTACTAGCCTTATGACGTTGATTTCATGGCTGAGTGATATTCCATTGTACCTAAGGACCACAACTTCTTTATCCATTTTTCTCTTTCCTGGGATATTTAAGGTGGAATGAAGTGGAGGTTCTTGTCAACAGAGCAACCCTAAACTTTGGAGTGCCTGTGCCTTGCTGATTTTTAGTTTTCCCAAATTAGACGCCCATGAGTGGAAGTGCCCTATGCTCTCTAAGCCGAGTTTTTTAGATGTTTCAGGACACACCGTACACTCTCCAGAGTGGCTGTTGGCAGTTTACATCCCGCCCATCAGCGTAGCAAGGCTCCCATTTCTCCATGGCCTCTCTTGCATTTCTGGTATTGACACTTTATTCAGCATGGCCCTTTTGACCGATGGGAAGCGAGACTTCTTTGTAGCGCTGATTTGCCTTTCCAGGTTGCTTGGTTGGCCAAAAAGGGCGTATGCGTTTTTTCCTGAATATATTCAGGAAAAAACGCATACGCCCTTTTTGGCCAAGGGCATCATTGTCGAGGTTTTGCCGCTTTTCCTGTGCTTTAAAGGCGATTCGAATCTACCTCCTGAAATCTGTTTCCTGCAATTCTGCCTTGCTTTCAAATCCTCTTCGTTGCCTTCCCTCAATATTTTTGTGGGCGAGAGTTATCATTTATAACTCTGCAGGTTTGTGATTTGCAGTGCCCCTGAGCTCCATTTTTCAACTCGCTTTTTTGGGAGCTGGCCGCAAAAGCGTAGGATTGCTTCAGGACCTATTCTGGTTCCGGGCGGCAGGCTGAGCCTGTGGTTAATTCTTCTTCCTGATGGGAAAATAGAGTGACCTGTGCCTTTCCCAACACCTAGAGCTAGTCGCTCATTGGTTCCCCCTCTTCCCGTTCATCCTCAGGACAAATTGAAACCTGTACGGAACAGGAGGTTAAACGTGTTGATTCTCCAAGGAGGGAGATTGCTAGTAAAGCGGATGGAATGGCGAACCCGAGCACAAGGAGATGAGAAATGAGGTGCGTTTTAGAAACCTTTCCCGATCACACGGTGTACCATCTTCTGGGTTTCTCATGCATGTTTTCGATGTAGGAAGATGCCCTTGAACCTGGAGATTTGGGACCCATCAGACGGGTACCACGCAGTATTACTTTAAAGGGTCTGCGTTTGCTCACCCAACCTCACCAAACCTCTCAGCCCCAAGAGTGTCCACCCTTATGTCTCAATCAGCTGTGGGTCTAGATATGGTCAATCCAGGTGGCATCACAGCCCCTGAACGAATTTTGTAAGAATTTCTCTCTCTTTCACTGTCTTTGTTTCACGGGTTTTTAAAAGTAATTGATTTTCCTAATGGGGTTTAGCTGCTTTTCACTGCTGTGTTTATGCCGCTTTACTCCCACTTGACTCACTTACGGAGAGATATCAATACATAGGTTTGATGATTCTTACTAGTCAGATATATTCTTGGGCGGTGAATAGGGGGTGTTGAGTCCAGTTCACTGAGCAAGCAGTAGGTCTTGTCTATTACATATTGGGTTTATGGAACGGTATCTGAGCTAATATGAAACCCTTGTTTTATGCATCACCCCACCTCGCCTTTCCCGTTAGGCAGCCATAGTGTGTTTTCTAAATGTGTGACTCTGTTCTGTTTTGTAATTCAGTTCAAGTGTAGCGGTTTTTACTTTCCCTCTATAAGTGATATCTTATGATTAGTGTCTTTTTCTGTGTGACTTATTTCACTTAGAACCGTCCTACCTGAATCCACTCATCATGCTGCTACTAGCCTTATGACGTTGATTTCATGGCTGAGTGATATTCCATTGTACCTAAGGACCACAACTTCTTTATCCATTTTTCTCTTTCCTGGGATATTTAAGGTGGAATGAAGTGGAGGTTCTTGTCAACAGAGCAACCCTAAACTTTGGAGTGCCTGTGCCTTGCTGATTTTTAGTTTTCCCAAATTAAACGCCCATGAGTGGAAGTGCCCTATGCTCTCTAAGCCGAGTTTTTTAGATGTTTCAGGACACACCGTACACTTCTCCAGAGTGGCTGTTGGCAATTTACATCCCGCCCATCAGCGTAGCAAGGCTCCCATTTCTCCATGGCCTCTCTTGCATTTCTGGTATTGACACTTTATTCAGCATGGCCCTTTTGACCGATGGGAAGCGAGACTTCTTTGTAGCGCTGATTTGCCTTTCCAGGTTGCTTGGTTGGCCAAAAAGGGCGTATGCGTTTTTTCCTGAATATATTCAGGAAAAAACGCATACGCCCTTTTTGGCCAAGGGCATCATTGTCGAGGTTTTGCCGCTTTTCCTGTGCTTTAAAGGCGATTCGAATCTACCTCCTGAAATCTGTTTCCTGCAATTCTGCCTTGCTTTCAAATCCTCTTCGTTGCCTTCCCTCAATATTTTTGTGGGCGAGAGTTATCATTTATAACTCTGCAGGTTTGTGATTTGCAGGGCCCCTGAGCTCCATTTTTCAACTCGCTTTTTTGGGAGCTGGCCGCAAAAGCGTAGGATTGCTTCAGGACCTATTCTGGTTCCGGGCGGCAGGCTGAGCCGGTGGTTAATTCTTCTTCCTGATGGGAAAATAGAGTGACCTGTGCCTGTCCCACCACCTAGAGCTAGTCGCTCATTGGTTCCCCCTCTTCCCGTTCATCCTCAGGACAAATTGAAACCTGTACGGAACAGGAGGTTAAAGTGCTGATTCTCCAAGGAGGGAGATTGCTATTAAAGTGGCTGGAATGGCGAACCCGAGCACAAGGAGATGAGAAATGAGGTGCGTTTTAGAAACCTTTCCCGATCACACGGTGTACCATCTTCTGGGTTTCTCATGCATGTTTTCGATGTAGGAAGATGCCCTTGAACCTCGAGATTTGGGACCCATGGGATGGGTACCACACAGTATTACTTTAAAGGGTCTACGTTTGCTCACCCAACCTCACCAAACCTCTCAGCCCCAAGAGTGTCCACCCTTATGTCTCAATCAGCTGTGGGTCTAGATATGGTCAATCCAGGTGGCATCACAGCCCCTGAACGAATTTTGTAAGAATTTCTCTCTCTTTCACTGTCTTTGTTTCACGGGTTTTTAAAAGTAATTGATTTTCCTAATGGGGTTTAGCTGCTTTTCACTGCTGTGTTTATGCCGCTTTACTCCCACTTGACTCACTTACGGAGAGATATCAATACATAGGTTTGATGATTCTTACTAGTCAGATATATTCTTGGGCGGTGAATAGGGGGTGTTGAGTCCAGTTCACTGAGCAAGCAGTAGGTCTTATCTATTACATATTGGGTTTATGGAACGGTATCTGAGCTAATATGAAACCCTTGTTTTATGCATCACCCCACCTCGCCTTTCCCGTTAGGCAGCCATAGTGTGTTTTCTAAATGTGTGACTCTGTTCTGTTTTGTAATTCAGTTCAAGTGTAGCGGTTTTTACTTTCCCTCTATAAGTGATATCTTATGATTAGTGTCTTTTTCTGTGTGACTTATTTCACTTAGAACCGTCCTACCTGAATCCACTCATCATGCTGCTACTAGCCTTATGACGTTGATTTCATGGCTGAGTGATATTCCATTGTACCTAAGGACCACAACTTCTTTATCCATTTTTCTCTTTCCTGGGATATTTAAGGTGGAATGAAGTGGAGGTTCTTGTCAACAGAGCAACCCTAAACTTTGGAGTGCCTGTGCCTTGCTGATTTTTAGTTTTCCCAAATTAAACGCCCATGAGTGGAAGTGCCCTATGCTCTCTAAGCCGAGTTTTTTAGATGTTTCAGGACACACCGTACACTTCTCCAGAGTGGCTGTTGGCAATTTACATCCCGCCCATCAGCGTAGCAAGGCTCCCATTTCTCCATGGCCTCTCTTGCATTTCTGGTATTGACACTTTATTCAGCATGGCCCTTTTGACCGATGGGAAGCGAGACTTCTTTGTAGCGCTGATTTGCCTTTCCAGGTTGCTTGGTTGGCCAAAAAGGGCGTATGCGTTTTTTCCTGAATATATTCAGGAAAAAACGCATACGCCCTTTTTGGCCAAGGGCATCATTGTCGAGGTTTTGCCGCTTTTCCTGTGCTTTAAAGGCGATTCGAATCTACCTCCTGAAATCTGTTTCCTGCAATTCTGGCTTGCTTTCAACTCCTCTTCGTTGCCTTCCCTCAATATTTTTGTGGGCGAGAGTTATCATTTATAACTCTGCAGGTTTGTGATTTGCAGGGCCCCTGAGCTCCATTTTTCAACTCGCTTTTTTGGGAGCTGGCCGCAAAAGCGTAGGATTGCTTCAGGACCTATTCTGGTTCCGGGCGGCAGGCTGAGCCTGTGGTTAATTCTTCTTCCTGATGGGAAAATAGAGTGACCTGTGCCTGTCCCACCACCTAGAGCTAGTCGCTCATTGGTTCCCCCTCTTCCCGTTCATCCTCAGGACAAATTGAAACCTGTACGGAACAGGAGGTTAAAGTGCTGTTTCTCCAAGGAGGGAGATTGCTATTAAAGTGGCTGGAATGGCGAACCCGAGCACAAGGAGATGAGAAATGAGGTGCGTTTTAGAAACCTTTCCCGATCACACGGTGTACCATCTTCTGGGTTTCTCATGCATGTTTTCGATGTAGGAAGATGCCCTTGAACCTGGAGATTTGGGACCCATGGGATGGGTACCACACAGTATTACTTTAAAGGGTCTGCGTTTGCTCACCCAACCTCACCAAACCTCTCAGCCCCAAGAGTGTCCACCCTTATGTCTCAATCAGCTGTGGGTCTAGATATGGTCAATCCAGGTGGCATCACAGCCCCTGAACGAATTTTGTAAGAATGTCTCTCTCTTTCACTGTCTTTGTTTCACGGGTTTTTAAAAGTAATTGATTTTCCTAATGGGGTTTAGCTGCTTTTCACTGCTGTGTTTATGCCGCTTTACTCCCACTTGACTCACTTACGGAGAGATATCAATACATAGGTTTGAAGATTCTTACTAGTCAGATCTATTCTTGGGCGGTGAATAGGGGGTGTTGAGTCCAGTTCACTGAGCAAGGAGTAGGTCTTGTCTATTACATATTGGGTTTATGGAACGGTATCTGAGCTAATTTGAAACCCTTGTTTTAGGCATCACCCCACCTCACCTTTCCCGTTAGGCAGCCATAGTGTGTTTTCTAAATGTGTGACTCTGTTCTGTTTTGTAATTCAGTTCAAGTGTAGCGGATTTTACATTCCCTCTATAAGTGATATCTTCTGATTAGTGTCTTTTTCTGTGTGACTTATTTCACTTAGAACCGTCGTACCTGAATCCACTCATCATGCTGCTACTAGCCTTATGACGTTGATTTCATGGCTGAGTGATATTCCATTGTACCTAAGGACCACAACTTCTTTATCCATTTTTCTCTTTCCTGGGATATTTAAGGTGGAATGAAGTGGAGGTTCTTGTCAACAGAGCAACCCTAAACTTTGGAGTGCCTGTGCCTTGCTGATTTTTAGTTTTCCCAAATTAGACGCCCATGAGTGGAAGTGCCCTATGCTCTCTAAGCCGAGTTTTTTAGATGTTTCAGTACACACCGTACACTTCTCCAGAGTGGCTGTTGGCAATTTACATCCCGCCCATCAGCGTAGCAAGGCTCCCATTTCTCCATGGCCTCTCTTGCATTTCTGGTATTGACACTTTATTCAGCATGGCCCTTTTGACCGATGGGAAGCGAGACTTCTTTGTAGCGCTGATTTGCCTTTCCAGGTTGCTTGGTTGGCCAAAAAGGGCGTATGCGTTTTTTCCTGAATATATTCAGGAAAAAACGCATACGCCCTTTTTGTCCAAGGGCATCATTGTCGAGGTTTTGCCGCTTTTCCTGTGCTTTAAAGGCGATTCGAATCTACCTCCTGAAATCTGTTTCCTGCAATTCTGCCTTGCTTTCAAATCCTCTTCGTTGCCTTCCCTCAATATTTTTGTGGGCGAGAGTTATCATTTATAACTCTGCAGGTTTGTGATTTGCAGGGCCCCTGAGCTCCATTTTTCAACTCGCTTTTTTGGGAGCTGGCCGCAAAAGCGTAGGATTGCTTCAGGACCTATTCTGGTTCCGGGCGGCAGGCTGAGCCGGTGGTTAATTCTTCTTCCTGATGGGAAAATAGAGTGACCTGTGCCTGTCCCACCACCTAGAGCTAGTCGCTCATTGGTTCCCCCTCTTCCCGTTCATCCTCAGGACAAATTGAAACCTGTACGGAACAGGAGGTTAAAGTGCTGTTTCTCCAAGGAGGGAGATTGCTATTAAAGTGGCTGGAATGGCGAACCCGAGAACAAGGAGATGAGAAATGAGGTGCGTTTTAGAAACCTTTCCCGATCACACGGTGTACCATCTTCTGGGGTTCTCATGCATGTTTTCGATGTAGGAAGATGCCCTTGAACCTGGAGATTTGGGACCCATGGGATGGGTACCACACAGTATTACTTTAAAGGGTCTGCGTTTGCTCACCCAACCTCACCAAACCTCTCAGCCCCAAGAGTGTCCACCCTTATGTCTCAATCAGCTGTGGGTCTAGTTATGGTCAATCCAGGTGGCATCACAGCCCCTGAATGAATTTTGTAAGAATGTCTCTCTCTTTCACTGTCTTTGTTTCACGGGTTTTTAAAAGTAATTGATTTTCCTAATGGGGTTTAGCTGCTTTTCACTGCTGTGTTTATGCCGCTTTACTCCCACTTGACTCACTTACGGAGAGATATCAATACATAGGTTTGAAGATTCTTACTAGTCAGATCTATTCTTGGGCGGTGAATAGGGGGTGTTGAGTCCAGTTCACTGAGCAAGGAGTAGGTCTTGTCTATTACATATTGGGTTTATGGAACGGTATCTGAGCTAATTTGAAACCCTTGTTTTAGGCATCACCCCACCTCACCTTTCCCGTTAGGCAGCCATAGTGTGTTTTCTAAATGTGTGACTCTGTTCTGTTTTGTAATTCAGTTCAAGTGTAGCGGTTTTTACATTCCCTCTATAAGTGATATCTTCTGATTAGTGTCTTTTTCTGTGTGACTTATTTCACTTAGAACCGTCGTACCTGAATCCACTCATCATGCTGCTACTAGCCTTATGACGTTGATTTCATGGCTGAGTGATATTCCATTGTACCTAAGGACCACAACTTCTTTATCCATTTTTCTCTTTCCTGGGATATTTAAGGTGGAATGAAGTGGAGGTTCTTGTCAACAGAGCAACCCTAAACTTTGGAGTGCCTGTGCCTTGCTGATTTTTAGTTTTCCCAAATTAGACGCCCATGAGTGGAAGTGCCCTATGCTCTCTAAGCCGAGTTTTTTAGATGTTTCAGGACACACCGTACACTTCTCCAGAGTGGCTGTTGGCAATTTACATCTCGCCCATCAGCGTAGCAAGGCTCCCATTTCTCCATGGCCTCTCCTGCATTTCTGGTATTGACACTTTATTCAGCATGGCCCTTTTGACCGATGGGAAGCGAGACTTCTTTGTAGCGCTGATTTGCCTTTCCAGGTTGCTTGGTTGGCCAAAAAGGGCGTATGCGTTTTTTCCTGAATATATTCAGGAAAAAACGCATACGCCCTTTTTGGCCAAGGGCATCATTGTCGAGGTTTTGCCGCTTTTCCTGTGCTTTAAAGGCGATTCGAATCTACCTCCTGAAATCTGTTTCCTGCAATTCTGCCTTGCTTTCAAATCCTCTTCGTTGCCTTCCCTCAATATTTTTGTGGGCGAGAGTTATCATTTCTAACTCTGCAGGTTTGTGATTTGCAGTGCCCCTGAGCTCCATTTTTCAACTCGCTTTTTTGGGAGCTGGCCGCAAAAGCGTAGGATTGCTTCAGGACCTATTCTGGTTCCGGGCGGCAGGCTGAGCCTGTGGTTAATTCTTCTTCCTGATGGGAAAATAGAGTGACCTGTGCCTTTCCCAACACCTAGAGCTAGTCGCTCATTGGTTCCCCCTCTTCCCGTTCATCCTCAGGACAAATTGAAACCTGTACGGAACAGGAGGTTAAACGTGTTGATTCTCCAAGGAGGGAGATTGCTAGTAAAGCGGATGGAATGGCGAACCCGAGCACAAGGAGATGAGAAATGAGGTGCGTTTTAGAAACCTTTCCCGATCACACTGTGTACCATCTTCTGGGTTTCTCATGCATGTTTTCGATGTAGGAAGATGCCCTTGAACCTGGAGATTTGGGACCCATCAGACGGGTACCACGCAGTATTACTTTAAAGGGTCTGCGTTTGCTCACCCAACCTCACCAAACCTCTCAGCCCCAAGAGTGTCCACCCTTATGTCTCAATCAGCTGTGGGTCTAGATATGGTCAATCCAGGTGGCATCACAGCCCCTGAACGAATTTTTAAGAATTTCTCTCTCTTTCACTGTCTTTGTTTCACGGGTTTTTAAAAGTAATTGATTTTCCTAATGGGGTTTAGCTGCTTTTCACTGCTGTGTTTATGCCGCTTTACTCCCACTTGACTCACTTACGGAGAGATATCAATACATAGGTTTGAAGATTCTTACTAGTCAGATCTATTCTTGGGCGGTGAATAGGGGGTGTTGAGTCCAGTTCACTGAGCAAGGAGTAGGTCTTGTCTATTACATATTGGGTTTATGGAACGGTATCTGAGCTAATTTGAAACCCTTGTTTTATGCATCACCCCACCTCGCCTTTCCCGTTAGGCAGCCATAGTGTGTTTTCTAAATGTGTGACTCTGTTCTGTTTTGTAATTCAGTTCAAGTGTAGCGGTTTTTACATTCCCTCTATAAGTGATATCTTCTGATTAGTGTCTTTTTCTGTGTGACTTATTTCACTTAGAACCGTCGTACCTGAATCCACTCATCATGCTGCTACTAGCCTTATGACGTTGATTTCATGGCTGAGTGATATTCCATTTTACCTAAGGACCACAACTTCTTTATCCATTTTTCTCTTTCCTGGGATATTTAAGGTGGAATGAAGTGGAGGTTCTTGTCAACAGAGCAACCCTAAACTTTGGAGTGCCTGTGCCTTGCTGATTTTTAGTTTTCCCAAATTAGACGCCCATGAGTGGAAGTGCCCTATGCTCTCTAAGCCGAGTTTTTTAGATGTTTCAGGACACACCATACACTTCTCCAGAGTGGCTGTTGGCAATTTACATCCCACCCATCAGCGTAGCAAGGCTCCCATTTCTCCATGGCCTCTCCTGCATTTCTGGTATTGACACTTTATTCAGCATGGCCCTTTTGACCGATGGGAAGCGAGACTTCTTTGTAGCGCTGATTTGCCTTTCCAGGTTGCTTGGTTGGCCAAAAAGGGCGTATGCGTTTTTTCCTGAATATATTCAGGAAAAAACGCATACGCCCTTTTTGGCCAAGGGCATCATTGTCGAGGTTTTGCCGCTTTTCCTGTGCTTTAAATGCGATTCGAATCTACCTCCTGAAATCTGTTTCCTGCAATTCTGCCTTGCTTTCAAATCCTCTTCGTTGCCTTCCCTCAATATTTTTGTGGGCGAGAGTTATCATTTATAACTCTGCAGGTTTGTGATTTGCAGGGCCCCTGAGCTCCATTTTTCAACTCGCTTTTTTGGGAGCTGGCCGCAAAAGCGTAGGATTGCTTCAGGACCTATTCTGGTTCCGGGCGGCAGGCTGAGCCGGTGGTTAATTCTTCTTCCTGATGGGAAAATAGAGTGACCTGTGCCTGTCCCACCACCTAGAGCTAGTCGCTCATTGGTTCCCCCTCTTCCCGTTCATCCTCAGGACAAATTGAAACCTGTACGGAACAGGAGGTTAAAGTGCTGTTTCTCCAAGGAGGGAGATTGCTATTAAAGTGGCTGGAATGGCGAACCCGAGCACAAGGAGATGAGAAATGAGGTGCGTTTTAGAAACCTTTCCCGATCACACGGTGTACCATCTTCTGGGTTTCTCATGCATGTTTTCGATGTAGGAAGATGCCCTTGAACCTGGAGATTTGGGACCCATGGGATGGGTACCACACAGTATTACTTTAAAGGGTCTGCGTTTGCTCACCCAACCTCACCAAACCTCTCAGCCCCAAGAGTGTCCACCCTTATGTCTCAATCAGCTGTGGGTCTAGATATGGTCAATCCAGGTGGCATCACAGCCCCTGAACGAATTTTGTAAGAATTTCTCTCTCTTTCACTGTCTTTGTTTCACGGGTTTTTAAAAGTAATTGATTTTCCTAATGGGGTTTAGCTGCTTTTCACTGCTGTGTTTATGCCGCTTTACTCCCACTTGACTCACTTACGGAGAGATATCAATACATAGGTTTGAAGATTCTTACTAGTCAGATCTATTCTTGGGCGGTGAATAGGGGGTGTTGAGTCCAGTTCACTGAGCAAGGAGTAGGTCTTGTCTATTACATATTGGGTTTATGGAACGGTATCTGAGCTAATTTGAAACCCTTGTTTTAGGCATCACCCCACCTCACCTTTCCCGTTAGGCAGCCATAGTGTGTTTTCTAAATGTGTGACTCTGTTCTGTTTTGTAATTCAGTTCAAGGGTAGCGGTTTTCACATTCACTCTATAAGTGATATCTTCTGATTAGTGTCTTTTTCTGTGTGACTTATTTCACTTAGAACCGTCGTACCTGAATCCACTCATCATGCTGCTACTAGCCTTATGACGTTGATTTCATGGCTGAGTGATATTCCATTGTACCTAAGGACCACAACTTCTTTATCCATTTTTCTCTTTCCTGAGATATTTAAGGTGGAATGAAGTGGAGGTTCTTGTCAACAGAGCAACCCTAAACTTTGGAGTGCCTGTGCCTTGCTGATTTTTAGTTTTCCCAAATTAGACGCCCATGAGTGGAAGTGCCCTATGCTCTCTAAGCCGAGTTTTTTAGATGTTTCAGGACACACCGTACACTTCTCCAGAGTGGCTGTTGGCAATTTACATCCCGCCCATCAGCGTAGCAAGGCTCCCATTTCTCCATGGCCTCTCCTGCATTTCTGGTATTGACACTTTATTCAGCATGGCCCTTTTGACCGATGGGAAGCGAGACTTCTTTGTAGCGCTGATTTGCCTTTCCAGGTTGCTTGGTTGGCCAAAAAGGGCGTATGCGTTTTTTCCTGAATATATTCAGGAAAAAACGCGTACGCCCTTTTTGGCCAAGGGCATCATTGTCGAGGTTTTGCCGCTTTTCCTGTGCTTTAAAGGCGATTCGAATCTACCTCCTGAAATCTGTTTCCTGCAATTCTGCCTTGCTTTCAAATCCTCTTCGTTGCCTTCCCTCAATATTTTTGTGGGCGAGAGTTATCATTTATAACTCTGCAGGTTTGTGATTTGCAGTGCCCCTGAGCTCCATTTTTCAACTCGCTTTTTTGGGAGCTGGCCGCAAAAGCGTAGGATTGCTTCAGGACCTATTCTGGTTCCGGGCGGCAGGCTGAGCCTGTGGTTAATTCTTCTTCCTGATGGGAAAATAGAGTGACCTGTGCCTTTCCCAACACCTAGAGCTAGTCGCTCATTGGTTCCCCCTCTTCCCGTTCATCCTCAGGACAAATTGAAACCTGTACGGAACAGGAGGTTAAACGTGTTGATTCTCCAAGGAGGGAGATTGCTAGTAAAGCGGATGGAATGGCGAACCCGAGCACAAGGAGATGAGAAATGAGGTGCGTTTTAGAAACCTTTCCCGATCACACGGTGTACCATCTTCTGGGTTTCTCATGCATGTTTTCGATGTAGGAAGATGCCCTTGAACCTGGAGATTTGGGACCCATCAGACGGTTACCACGCAGTATTACTTTAAAGGGTCTGCGTTTGCTCACCCAACCTCACCAAACCTCTCAGCCCCAAGAGTGTCCACCCTTATGTCTCAATCAGCTGTGGGTCTAGATATGGTCAATCCAGGTGGCATCACAGCCCCTGAACGAATTTTGTAAGAATTTCTCTCTCTTTCACTGTCTTTGTTTCACGGGTTTTTAAAAGTAATTGATTTTCCTAATGGGGTTTAGCTGCTTTTCACTGCTGTGTTTATGCCGCTTTACTCCCACTTGACTCACTTACGGAGAGATATCAATACATAGGTTTGAAGATTCTTACTAGTCAGATCTATTCTTGGGCGGTGAATAGGGGGTGTTGAGTCCAGTTCACTGAGCAAGGAGTAGGTCTTGTCTATTACATATTGGGTTTATGGAACGGTATCTGAGCTAATTTGAAACCCTTGTTTTAGGCATCACCCCACCTCACCTTTCCCGTTAGGCAGCCATAGTGTGTTTTCTAAATGTGTGACTCTGTTCTGTTTTGTAATTCAGTTCAAGTGTAGCGGATTTTACATTCCCTCTATAAGTGATATCTTCTGATTAGTGTCTTTTTCTGTGTGACTTATTTCACTTAGAACCGTCGTACCTGAATCCACTCATCATGCTGCTACTAGCCTTATGACGTTGATTTCATGGCTGAGTGATATTCCATTGTACCTAAGGACCACAACTTCTTTATCCATTTTTCTCTTTCCTGGGATATTTAAGGTGGAATGAAGTGGAGGTTCTTGTCAACAGAGCAACCCTAAACTTTGGAATGCCTGTGCCTTGCTGATTTTTAGTTTTCCCAAATTAGACGCCCATGAGTGGAAGTGCCCTATGCTCTCTAAGCCGAGTTTTTTAGATGTTTCAGGACACACCGTACACTTCTCCAGAGTGGCTGTTGGCAATTTACATCCCGCCCATCAGCGTAGCAAGGCTCCCATTTCTCCATGGCCTCTCTTGCATTTCTGGTATTGACACTTTATTCAGCATGGCCCTTTTGACCGATGGGAAGCGAGACTTCTTTGTAGCGCTGATTTGCCTTTCCAGGTTGCTTGGTTGGCCAAAAAGGGCGTATGCGTTTTTTCCTGAATATATTCAGGAAAAAACGCATACGCCCTTTTTGGCCAAGGGCATCATTGTCGAGGTTTTGCCGCTTTTCCTGTGCTTTAAAGGCGATTCGAATCTACCTCCTGAAATCTGTTTCCTGCAATTCTGCCTTGCTTTCAAATCCTCTTCGTTGCCTTCCCTCAATATTTTTGTGGGCGAGAGTTATCATTTATAACTCTGCAGGTTTGTGATTTGCAGTGCCCCTGAGCTCCATTTTTCAAATCGCTTTTTTGGGAGCTGGCCGCAAAAGCGTAGGATTGCTTCAGGACCTATTCTGGTTCCGGGCGGCAGGCTGAGCCGGTGGTTAATTCTTCTCCCTGATGGGAAAATAGAGTGACCTGTGCCTGTCCCACCACCTAGAGCTAGTCGCTCATTGGTTCCCCCTCTTCCCGTTCATCCTCAGGACAAATTGAAACCTGTACGGAACAGGAGGTTAAAGTGCTGTTTCTCCAAGGAGGGAGATTGCTATTAAAGTGGCTGGAATGGCGAACCCGAGCACAAGGAGATGAGAAATGAGGTGCGTTTTAGAAACCTTTCCCGATCACACGGTGTACCATCTTCTGGGTTTCTCATGCATGTTTTCGATGTAGGAAGATGCCCTTGAACCTGGAGATTTGGGACCCATGGGATGGGTACCACACAGTATTACTTTAAAGGGTCTGCGTTTGCTCACCCAACCTCACCAAACCTCTCAGCCCCAAGAGTGTTCACCCTTATGTCTCAATCAGCTGTGGGTCTAGATATGGTCAATCCAGGTGGCATCACAGCCCCTGAACGAATTTTGTAAGAATTTCTCTCTCTTTCACTGTCTTTGTTTCGCGGGTTTTTAAAAGTAATTGATTTTCCTAATGGGGTTTAGCTGCTTTTCACTGCTGTGTTTATGCCGCTTTACTCCCACTTGACTCACTTACGGAGAGATATCAATACATAGGTTTGAAGATTCTTACTAGTCAGATCTATTCTTGGGCGGTGAATAGGGGGTGTTGAGTCCAGTTCACTGAGCAAGGAGTAGGTCTTGTCTATTACATATTGGGTTTATGGAACGGTATCTGAGCTAATTTGAAACCCTTGTTTTAGGCATCACCCCACCTCACCTTTCCCGTTAGGCAGCCATAGTGTGTTTTCTAAATGAGTGACTCTGTTCTGTTTTGTAATTCAGTTCAAGTGTAGCGGTTTTTACATTCCCTCTATAAGTGATATCTTCTGATTAGTGTCTTTTTCTGTGTGACTTATTTCACTTAGAAACGTCTTACCTGAATCCACTCATCATGCTGCTACTAGCCTTATGACGTTGATTTCATGGCTGAGTGATATTCCATTGTACCTAAGGACCACAACTTCTTTATCCATTTTTCTCTTTCCTGGGATATTTAAGGTGGAATGAAGTGGAGGTTCTTGTCAACAGAGCAACCCTAAACTTTGGAGTGCCTGTGCCTTGCTGATTTTTAGTTTTCCCAAATTAGACGCCCATGAGTGGAAGTGCCCTATGCTCTCTAAGCCGAGTTTTTTAGATGTTTCAGGACACACCGTACACTTCTCCAGAGTGGCTGTTGGCAATTTACATCCCGCCCATCAGCGTAGCAAGGCTCCCATTTCTCCATGGCCTCTCCTGCATTTCTGGTATTGACACTTTATTCAGCATGGCCCTTTTGACCGATGGGAAGCGAGACTTCTTTGTAGCGCTGATTTGCCTTTCCAGGTTGCTTGGTTGGCCAAAAAGGGCGTATGCGTTTTTTCCTGAATATATTCAGGAAAAAACGCATACGCCCTTTTTGGCCAAGGGCATCATTGTCGAGGTTTTGCCGCTTTTCCTGTGCTTTAAAGGCGATTCGAATCTACCTCCTGAAATCTGTTTCCTGCAATTCTGCCTTGCTTTCAAATCCTCTTCGTTGCCTTCCCTCAATATTTTTGTGGGCGAGAGTTATCATTTCTAACTCTGCAGGTTTGTGATTTGCAGTGCCCCTGAGCTCCATTTTTCAACTCGCTTTTTTGGGAGCTGGCCGCAAAAGCGTAGGATTGCTTCAGGCCCTATTCTGGTTCCGGGCGGCAGGCTGAGCCTGTGGTTAATTCTTCTTCCTGATGGGAAAATAGAGTGACCTGTGCCTTTCCCAACACCTAGAGCTAGTCGCTCATTGGTTCCCCCTCTTCCCGTTCATCCTCAGGACAAATTGCACCCTGTACGGAACAGGAGGTTAAACGTGTTGATTCTCCAAGGAGGGAGATTGCTAGTAAAGCGGATGGAATGGCGAACCCGAGCACAAGGAGATGAGAAATGAGGTGCGTTTTAGAAACCTTTCCCGATCACACGGTGTACCATCTTCTGGGTTTCTCATGCATGTTTTCGATGTAGGAAGATGCCCTTGAACCTGGAGATTTGGGACCCATCAGACGGGTACCACGCAGTATTACTTTAAAGGGTCTGCGTTTGCTCACCCAACCTCACCAAACCTCTCAGCCCCAAGAGTGTCCACCCTTATGTCTCAATCAGCTGTGGGTCTAGATATGGTCAATCCAGGTGGCATCACAGCCCCTGAACGAATTTTGTAAGAATTTCTCTCTCTTTCACTGTCTTTGTTTCACGGGTTTTTAAAAGTAATTGATTTTCCTAATGGGGTTTAGCTGCTTTTCACTGCTGTGTTTATGCCGCTTTACTCCCACTTGACTCACTTACGGAGAGATATCAATACATAGGTTTGAAGATTCTTACTAGTCAGATCTATTCTTGGGCGGTGAATAGGGGGTGTTGAGTCCAGTTCACTGAGCAAGGAGTAGGTCTTGTCTATTACATATTGGGTTTATGGAACGGTATCTGAGCTAATTTGAAACCCTTGTTTTATGCATCACCCCACCTCGCCTTTCCCGTTAGGCAGCCATAGTGTGTTTTCTAAATGTGTGACTCTGTTCTGTTTTGTAATTCAGTTCAAGTGTAGCGGTTTTTACATTCCCTCTATAAGTGATATCTTCTGATTAGTGTCTTTTTCTGTGTGACTTATTTCACTTAGAACCGTCGTACCTGAATCCACTCATCATGCTGCTACTAGCCTTATGACGTTGATTTCATGGCTGAGTGATATTCCATTGTACCTAAGGACCACAACTTCTTTATCCATTTTTCTCTTTCCTGGGATATTTAAGGTGGAATGAAGTGGAGGTTCTTGTCAACAGAGCAACCCTAAACTTTGGAGTGCCTGTGCCTTGCTGATTTTTAGTTTTCCCAAATTAGACGCCCATGAGTGGAAGTGCCCTATGCTCTCTAAGCCGAGTTTTTTAGATGTTTCAGGACACACCGTACACTTCTCCAGAGTGGCTGTTGGCAATTTACATCTCGCCCATCAGCGTAGCAAGGCTCCCATTTCTCCATGGCCTCTCCTGCATTTCTGGTATTGACACTTTATTCAGCATGGCCCTTTTGACCGATGGGAAGCGAGACTTCTTTGTAGCGCTGATTTGCCTTTCCAGGTTGCTTGGTTGGCCAAAAAGGGCGTATGCGTTTTTTCCTGAATATATTCAGGAAAAAACGCATACGCCCTTTTTGGCCAAGGGCATCATTGTCGAGGTTTTGCCGCTTTTCCTGTGCTTTAAAGGCGATTCGAATCTACCTCCTGAAATCTGTTTCCTGCAATTCTGCCTTGCTTTCAAATCCTCTTCGTTGCCTTCCCTCAATATTTTTGTGGGCGAGAGTTATCATTTATAACTCTGCAGGTTTGTGATTTGCAGTGCCCCTGAGCTCCATTTTTCAACTCGCTTTTTTGGGAGCTGGCCGCAAAAGCGTAGGATTGCTTCAGGACCTATTCTGGTTCCGGGCGGCAGGCTGAGCCTGTGGTTAATTCTTCTTCCTGATGGGAAAATAGAGTGACCTGTGCCTTTCCCAACACCTAGAGCTAGTCGCTCATTGGTTCCCCCTCTTCCCGTTCATCCTCAGGACAAATTGAAACCTGTACGGAACAGGAGGTTAAACGTGTTGATTCTCCAAGGAGGGAGATTGCTAGTAAAGCGGATGGAATGGCGAACCCGAGCACAAGGAGATGAGAAATGAGGTGCGTTTTAGAAACCTTTCCCGATCACACTGTGTACCATCTTCTGGGTTTCTCATGCATGTTTTCGATGTAGGAAGATGCCCTTGAACCTGGAGATTTGGGACCCATCAGACGGGTACCACGCAGTATTACTTTAAAGGGTCTGCGTTTGCTCACCCAACCTCACCAAACCTCTCAGCCCCAAGAGTGTCCACCCTTATGTCTCAATCAGCTGTGGGTCTAGATATGGTCAATCCAGGTGGCATCACAGCCCCTGAACGAATTTTGTAAGAATTTCTCTCTCTTTCACTGTCTTTGTTTCACGGGTTTTTAAAAGTAATTGATTTTCCTAATGGGGTTTAGCTGCTTTTCACTGCTGTGTTTATGCCGCTTTACTCCCACTTGACTCACTTACGGAGAGATATCAATACATAGGTTTGAAGATTCTTACTAGTCAGATCTATTCTTGGGCGGTGAATAGGGGGTGTTGAGTCCAGTTCACTGAGCAAGGAGTAGGTCTTGTCTATTACATATTGGGTTTATGGAACGGTATCTGAGCTAATTTGAAACCCTTGTTTTATGCATCACCCCACCTCGCCTTTCCCGTTAGGCAGCCATAGTGTGTTTTCTAAATGTGTGACTCTGTTCTGTTTTGTAATTCAGTTCAAGTGTAGCGGTTTTTACATTCCCTCTATAAGTGATATCTTCTGATTAGTGTCTTTTTCTGTGTGACTTATTTCACTTAGAACCGTCGTACCTGAATCCACTCATCATGCTGCTACTAGCCTTATGACGTTGATTTCATGGCTGAGTGATATTCCATTTTACCTAAGGACCACAACTTCTTTATCCATTTTTCTCTTTCCTGGGATATTTAAGGTGGAATGAAGTGGAGGTTCTTGTCAACAGAGCAACCCTAAACTTTGGAGTGCCTGTGCCTTGCTGATTTTTAGTTTTCCCAAATTAGACGCCCATGAGTGGAAGTGCCCTATGCTCTCTAAGCCGAGTTTTTTAGATGTTTCAGGACACACCATACACTTCTCCAGAGTGGCTGTTGGCAATTTACATCCCACCCATCAGCGTAGCAAGGCTCCCATTTCTCCATGGCCTCTCCTGCATTTCTGGTATTGACACTTTATTCAGCATGGCCCTTTTGACCGATGGGAAGCGAGACTTCTTTGTAGCGCTGATTTGCCTTTCCAGGTTGCTTGGTTGGCCAAAAAGGGCGTATGCGTTTTTTCCTGAATATATTCAGGAAAAAACGCATACGCCCTTTTTGGCCAAGGGCATCATTGTCGAGGTTTTGCCGCTTTTCCTGTGCTTTAAATGCGATTCGAATCTACCTCCTGAAATCTGTTTCCTGCAATTCTGCCTTGCTTTCAAATCCTCTTCGTTGCCTTCCCTCAATATTTTTGTGGGCGAGAGTTATCATTTCTAACTCTGCAGGTTTGTGATTTGCAGGGCCCCTGAGCTCCATTTTTCAACTCGCTTTTTTGGGAGCTGGCCGCAAAAGCGTAGGATTGCTTCAGGACCTATTCTGGTTCCGGGCGGCAGGCTGAGCCGGTGGTTAATTCTTCTTCCTGATGGGAAAATAGAGTGACCTGTGCCTGTCCCACCACCTAGAGCTAGTCGCTCATTGGTTCCCCCTCTTCCCGTTCATCCTCAGGACAAATTGAAACCTGTACGGAACAGGAGGTTAAAGTGCTGTTTCTCCAAGGAGGGAGATTGCTATTAAAGTGGCTGGAATGGCGAACCCGAGCACAAGGAGATGAGAAATGAGGTGCGTTTTAGAAACCTTTCCCGATCACACTGTGTACCATCTTCTGGGTTTCTCATGCATGTTTTCGATGTAGGAAGATGCCCTTGAACCTGGAGATTTGGGACCCATGGGATGGGTACCACACAGTATTACTTTAAAGGGTCTGCGTTTGCTCACCCAACCTCACCAAACCTCTCAGCCCCAAGAGTGTCCACCCTTATGTCTCAATCAGCTGTGGGTCTAGATATGGTCAATCCAGGTGGCATCACAGCCCCTGAACGAATTTTGTAAGAATTTCTCTCTCTTTCACTGTCTTTGTTTCACGGGTTTTTAAAAGTAATTGATTTTCCTAATGGGGTTTAGCTGCTTTTCACTGCTGTGTTTATGCCGCTTTACTCCCACTTGACTCACTTACGGAGAGATATCAATACATAGGTTTGAAGATTCTTACTAGTCAGATCTATTCTTGGGCGGTGAATAGGGGGTGTTGAGTCCAGTTCACTGAGCAAGGAGTAGGTCTTGTCTATTACATATTGGGTTTATGGAACGGTATCTGAGCTAATTTGAAACCCTTGTTTTAGGCATCACCCCACCTCACCTTTCCCGTTAGGCAGCCATAGTGTGTTTTCTAAATGTGTGACTCTGTTCTGTTTTGTAATTCAGTTCAAGGGTAGCGGTTTTCACATTCACTCTATAAGTGATATCTTCTGATTAGTGTCTTTTTCTGTGTGACTTATTTCACTTAGAACCGTCGTACCTGAATCCACTCATCATGCTGCTACTAGCCTTATGACGTTGATTTCATGGCTGAGTGATATTCCATTGTACCTAAGGACCACAACTTCTTTATCCATTTTTCTCTTTCCTGGGATATTTAAGGTGGAATGAAGTGGAGGTTCTTGTCAACAGAGCAACCCTAAACTTTGGAGTGCCTGTGCCTTGCTGATTTTTAGTTTTCCCAAATTAGACGCCCATGAGTGGAAGTGCCCTATGCTCTCTAAGCCGAGTTTTTTAGATGTTTCAGGACACACCGTACACTTCTCCAGAGTGGCTGTTGGCAATTTACATCCCGCCCATCAGCGTAGCAAGGCTCCCATTTCTCCATGGCCTCTCCTGCATTTCTGGTATTGACACTTTATTCAGCATGGCCCTTTTGACCGATGGGAAGCGAGACTTCTTTGTAGCGCTGATTTGCCTTTCCAGGTTGCTTGGTTGGCCAAAAAGGGCGTATGCGTTTTTTCCTGAATATATTCAGGAAAAAACGCGTACGCCCTTTTTGGCCAAGGGCATCATTGTCGAGGTTTTGCCGCTTTTCCTGTGCTTTAAATGCGATTCGAATCTACCTCCTGAAATCTGTTTCCTGCAATTCTGCCTTGCTTTCAAATCCTCTTCGTTGCCTTCCCTCAATATTTTTGTGGGCGAGAGTTATCATTTATAACTCTGCAGGTTTGTGATTTGCAGTGCCCCTGAGCTCCATTTTTCAACTCGCTTTTTTGGGAGCTGGCCGCAAAAGCGTAGGATTGCTTCAGGACCTATTCTGGTTCCGGGCGGCAGGCTGAGCCTGTGGTTAATTCTTCTTCCTGATGGGAAAATAGAGTGACCTGTGCCTTTCCCAACACCTACAGCTAGTCGCTCATTGGTTCCCCCTCTTCCCGTTCATCCTCAGGACAAATTGAAACCTGTACGGAACAGGAGGTTAAACGTGTTGATTCTCCAAGGAGGGAGATTGCTAGTAAAGCGGATGGAATGGCGAACCCGAGCACAAGGAGATGAGAAATGAGGTGCGTTTTAGAAACCTTTCCCGATCACACGGTGTACCATCTTCTGGGTTTCTCATGCATGTTTTCGATGTAGGAAGATGCCCTTGAACCTGGAGATTTGGGACCCATCAGACGGTTACCACGCAGTATTACTTTAAAGGGTCTGCGTTTGCTCACCCAACCTCACCAAACCTCTCAGCCCCAAGAGTGTCCACCCTTATGTCTCAATCAGCTGTGGGTCTAGATATGGTCAATCCAGGTGGCATCACAGCCCCTGAACGAATTTTGTAAGAATTTCTCTCTCTTTCACTGTCTTTGTTTCACGGGTTTTTAAAAGTAATTGATTTTCCTAATGGGGTTTAGCTGCTTTTCACTGCTGTGTTTATGCCGCTTTACTCCCACTTGACTCACTTACGGAGAGATATCAATACATAGGTTTGAAGATTCTTACTAGTCAGATCTATTCTTGGGCGGTGAATAGGGGGTGTTGAGTCCAGTTCACTGAGCAAGGAGTAGGTCTTGTCTATTACATATTGGGTTTATGGAACGGTATCTGAGCTAATTTGAAACCCTTGTTTTAGGCATCACCCCACCTCACCTTTCCCGTTAGGCAGCCATAGTGTGTTTTCTAAATGTGTGACTCTGTTCTGTTTTGTAATTCAGTTCAAGTGTAGCGGATTTTACATTCCCTCTATAAGTGATATCTTCTGATTAGTGTCTTTTTCTGTGTGACTTATTTCACTTAGAACCGTCGTACCTGAATCCACTCATCATGCTGCTACTAGCCTTATGACGTTGATTTCATGGCTGAGTGATATTCCATTGTACCTAAGGACCACAACTTCTTTATCCATTTTTCTCTTTCCTGGGATATTTAAGGTGGAATGAAGTGGAGGTTCTTGTCAACAGAGCAACCCTAAACTTTGGAGTGCCTGTGCCTTGCTGATTTTTAGTTTTCCCAAATTAGACGCCCATGAGTGGAAGTGCCCTATGCTCTCTAAGCCGAGTTTTTTAGATGTTTCAGGACACACCGTACACTTCTCCAGAGTGGCTGTTGGCAATTTACATCCCGCCCATCAGCGTAGCAAGGCTCCCATTTCTCCATGGCCTCTCCTGCATTTCTGGTATTGACACTTTATTCAGCATGGCCCTTTTGACCGATGGGAAGCGAGACTTCTTTGTAGCGCTGATTTGCCTTTCCAGGTTGCTTGGTTGGCCAAAAAGGGCGTATGCGTTTTTTCCTGAATATATTCAGGAAAAAACGCATACGCCCTTTTTGGCCAAGGGCATCATTGTCGAGGTTTTGCCGCTTTTCCTGTGCTTTAAATGCGATTCGAATCTACCTCCTGAAATCTGTTTCCTGCAATTCTGCCTTGCTTTCAAATCCTCTTCGTTGCCTTCCCTCAATATTTTTGTGGGCGAGAGTTATCATTTCTAACTCTGCAGGTTTGTGATTTGCAGGGCCCCTGAGCTCCATTTTTCAACTCGCTTTTTTGGGAGCTGGCCGCAAAAGCGTAGGATTGCTTCAGGACCTATTCTGGTTCCGGGCGGGAGGCTGAGCCGGTGGTTAATTCTTCTTCCTGATGGGAAAATAGAGTGACCTGTGCCTGTCCCACCACCTAGAGCTAGTCGCTCATTGGTTCCCCCTCTTCCCGTTCATCCTCAGGACAAATTGAAACCTGTACGGAACAGGAGGTTAAAGTGCTGTTTCTCCAAGGAGGGAGATTGCTATTAAAGTGGCTGGAATGGCGAACCCGAGCACAAGGAGATGAGAAATGAGGTGCGTTTTAGAAACCTTTCCCGATCACACGGTGTACCATCTTCTGGGTTTCTCATGCATGTTTTCGATGTAGGAAGATGCCCTTGAACCTGGAGATTTGGGACCCATGGGATGGGTACCACACAGTATTACTTTAAAGGGTCTGCGTTTGCTCACCCAACCTCACCAAACCTCTCAGCCCCAAGAGTGTCCACCCTTATGTCTCAATCAGCTGTGGGTCTAGATATGGTCAATCCAGGTGGCATCACAGCCCCTGAACGAATTTTGTAAGAATTTCTCTCTCTTTCACTGTCTTTGTTTCACGGGTTTTTAAAAGTAATTGATTTTCCTAATGGGGTTTAGCTGCTTTTCACTGCTGTGTTTATGCCGCTTTACTCCCACTTGACTCACTTACGGAGAGATATCAATACATAGGTTTGAAGATTCTTACTAGTCAGATCTATTCTTGGGCGGTGAATAGGGGGTGTTGAGTCCAGTTCACTGAGCAAGGAGTAGGTCTTGTCTATTACATATTGGGTTTATGGAACGGTATCTGAGCTAATTTGAAACCCTTGTTTTAGGCATCACCCCACCTCACCTTTCCCGTTAGGCAGCCATAGTGTGTTTTCTAAATGTGTGACTCTGTTCTGTTTTGTAATTCAGTTCAAGGGTAGCAGTTTTCACATTTACTCTATAAGTGATATCTTCTGATTAGTGTCTTTTTCTGTGTGACTTATTTCACTTAGAACCGTCGTACCTGAATCCACTCATCATGCTGCTACTAGCCTTATGACGTTGATTTCATGGCTGAGTGATATTCCATTGTACCTAAGGACCACAACTTCTTTATCCATTTTTCTCTTTCCTGGGATATTTAAGGTGGAATGAAGTGGAGGTTCTTGTAAACAGAGCAACCCTAAACTTTGGAGTGCCTGTGCCTTGCTGATTTTTAGTTTTCCCAAATTAGACGCCCATGAGTGGAAGTGCCCTATGCTCTCTAAGCCGAGTTTTTTAGATGTTTCAGGACACACCGTACACTTCTCCAGAGTGGCTGTTGGCAATTTACATCCCGCCCATCAGCGTAGCAAGGCTCCCATTTCTCCATGGCCTCTCCTGCATTTCTGGTATTGACACTTTATTCAGCATGGCCCTTTTGACCGATGGGAAGCGAGACTTCTTTGTAGCGCTGATTTGCCTTTCCAGGTTGCTTGGTTGGCCAAAAAGGGCGTATGCGTTTTTTCCTGAATATATTCAGGAAAAAACGCGTACGCCCTTTTTGGCCAAGGGCATCATTGTCGAGGTTTTGCCGCTTTTCCTGTGCTTTAAAGGCGATTCGAATCTACCTCCTGAAATCTGTTTCCTGCAATTCTGCCTTGCTTTCAAATCCTCTTCGTTGCCTTCCCTCAATATTTTTGTGGGCGAGAGTTATCATTTATAACTCTGCAGGTTTGTGATTTGCAGTGCCCCTGAGCTCCATTTTTCAACTCGCTTTTTTGGGAGCTGGCCGCAAAAGCGTAGGATTGCTTCAGGACCTATTCTGGTTCCGGGCGGCAGGCTGAGCCTGTGGTTAATTCTTCTTCCTGATGGGAAAATAGAGTGACCTGTGCCTTTCCCAACACCTACAGCTAGTCGCTCATTGGTTCCCCCTCTTCCCGTTCATCCTCAGGACAAATTGAAACCTGTACGGAACAGGAGGTTAAACGTGTTGATTCTCCAAGGAGGGAGATTGCTAGTAAAGCGGATGGAATGGCGAACCCGAGCACAAGGAGATGAGAAATGAGGTGCGTTTTAGAAACCTTTCCCGATCACACGGTGTACCATCTTCTGGGTTTCTCATGCATGTTTTCGATGTAGGAAGATGCCCTTGAACCTGGAGATTTGGGACCCATCAGACGGTTACCACGCAGTATTACTTTAAAGGGTCTGCGTTTGCTCACCCAACCTCACCAAACCTCTCAGCCCCAAGAGTGTCCACCCTTATGTCTCAATCAGCTGTGGGTCTAGATATGGTCAATCCAGGTGGCATCACAGCCCCTGAACGAATTTTGTAAGAATTTCTCTCTCTTTCACTGTCTTTGTTTCACGGGTTTTTAAAAGTAATTGATTTTCCTAATGGGGTTTAGCTGCTTTTCACTGCTGTGTTTATGCCGCTTTACTCCCACTTGACTCACTTACGGAGAGATATCAATACATAGGTTTGAAGATTCTTACTAGTCAGATCTATTCTTGGGCGGTGAATAGGGGGTGTTGAGTCCAGTTCACTGAGCAAGGAGTAGGTCTTGTCTATTACATATTGGGTTTATGGAACGGTATCTGAGCTAATTTGAAACCCTTGTTTTAGGCATCACCCCACTTCACCTTTCCCGTTAGGCAGCCATAGTGTGTTTTCTAAATGTGTGACTCTGTTCTGTTTTGTAATTCAGTTCAAGTGTAGCGGATTTTACATTCCCTCTATAAGTGATATCTTCTGATTAGTGTCTTTTTCTGTGTGACTTATTTCACTTAGAACCGTCGTACCTGAATCCACTCATCATGCTGCTACTAGCCTTATGACGTTGATTTCATGGCTGAGTGATATTCCATTGTACCTAAGGACCACAACTTCTTTATCCATTTTTCTCTTTCCTGGGATATTTAAGGTGGAATGAAGTGGAGGTTCTTGTCAACAGAGCAACCCTAAACTTTGGAGTGCCTGTGCCTTGCTGATTTTTAGTTTTCCCAAATTAGACGCCCATGAGTGGAAGTGCCCTATGCTCTCTAAGCCGAGTTTTTTAGATGTTTCAGGACACACCGTACACTTCTCCAGAGTGGCTGTTGGCAATTTACATCCCGCCCATCAGCGTAGCAAGGCTCCCATTTCTCCATGGCCTCTCTTGCATTTCTGGTATTGACACTTTATTCAGCATGGCCCTTTTGACCGATGGGAAGCGAGACTTCTTTGTAGCGCTGATTTGCCTTTCCAGGTTGCTTGGTTGGCCAAAAAGGGCGTATGCGTTTTTTCCTGAATATATTCAGGAAAAAACGCATACGCCCTTTTTGGCCAAGGGCATCATTGTCGAGGTTTTGCCGCTTTTCCTGTGCTTTAAAGGCGATTCGAATCTACCTCCTGAAATCTGTTTCCTGCAATTCTGCCTTGCTTTCAAATCCTCTTCGTTGCCTTCCCTCAATATTTTTGTGGGCGAGAGTTATCATTTCTAACTCTGCAGGTTTGTGATTTGCAGTGCCCCTGAGCTCCATTTTTCAACTCGCTTTTTTGGGAGCTGGCCGCAAAAGCGTAGGATTGCTTCAGGCCCTATTCTGGTTCCGGGCGGCAGGCTGAGCCTGTGGTTAATTCTTCTTCCTGATGGGAAAATAGAGTGACCTGTGCCTGTCCCACCACCTAGAGCTAGTCGCTCATTGGTTCCCCCTCTTCCCGTTCATCCTCAGGACAAATTGAAACCTGTACGGAACAGGAGGTTAAAGTGCTGTTTCTCCAAGGAGGGAGATTGCTATTAAAGTGGCTGGAATGGCGAACCCGAGCACAAGGAGATGAGAAATGAGGTGCGTTTTAGAAACCTTTCCCGATCACACGGTGTACCATCTTCTGGGTTTCTCATGCATGTTTTCGATGTAGGAAGATGCCCTTGAACCTGGAGATTTGGGACCCATGGGATGGGTACCACACAGTATTACTTTAAAGGGTCTGCGTTTGCTCACGCAACCTCACCAAACCTCTCAGCCCCAAGAGTGTTCACCCTTATGTCTCAATCAGCTGTGGGTCTAGATATGGTCAATCCAGGTGGCATCACAGCCCCTGAACGAATTTTGTAAGAATTTCTCTCTCTTTCACTGTCTTTGTTTCGCGGGTTTTTAAAAGTAATTGATTTTCCTAATGGGGTTTAGCTGCTTTTCACTGCTGTGTTTATGCCGCTTTACTCCCACTTGACTCACTTACGGAGAGATATCAATACATAGGTTTGAAGATTCTTACTAGTCAGATCTATTCTTGGGCGGTGAATAGGGGGTGTTGAGTCCAGTTCACTGAGCAAGGAGTAGGTCTTGTCTATTACATATTGGGTTTATGGAACGGTATCTGAGCTAATTTGAAACCCTTGTTTTATGCATCACCCCACCTCGCCTTTCCCGTTAGGCAGCCATATTGTGTTTTCTAAATGTGTGACTCTGTTCTGTTTTGTAATTCAGTTCAAGTGTAGCGGTTTTTACATTCCCTCTATAAGTGATATCTTCTGATTAGTGTCTTTTTCTGTGTGACTTATTTCACTTAGAACCGTCGTACCTGAATCCACTCATCATGCTGCTACTAGCCTTATGACGTTGATTTCATGGCTGAGTGATATTCCATTGTACCTAAGGACCACAACTTCTTTATCCATTTTTCTCTTTCCTGGGATATTTAAGGTGGAATGAAGTGGAGGTTCTTGTCAACAGAGCAACCCTAAACTTTGGAGTGCCTGTGCCTTGCTGATTTTTAGTTTTCCCAAATTAGACGCCCATGAGTGGAAGTGCCCTATGCTCTCTAAGCCGAGTTTTTTAGATGTTTCAGGACACACCATACACTTCTCCAGAGTGGCTGTTGGCAATTTACATCCCGCCCATCAGCGTAGCAAGGCTCCCATTTCTCCATGGCCTCTCTTGCATTTCTGGTATTGACACTTTATTCAGCATGGCCCTTTTGACCGATGGGAAGCGAGACTTCTTTGTAGCGCTGATTTGCCTTTCCAGGTTGCTTGGTTGGCCAAAAAGGGCGTATGCGTTTTTTCCTGAATATATTCAGGAAAAAACGCATACGCCCTTTTTGGCCAAGGGCATCATTGTCGAGGTTTTGCCGCTTTTCCTGTGCTTTAAAGGCGATTCGAATCTACCTCCTGAAATCTGTTTCCTGCAATTCTGCCTTGCTTTCAAATCCTCTTCGTTGCCTTCCCTCAATATTTTTGTGGGCGAGAGTTATCATTTATAACTCTGCAGGTTTGTGATTTGCAGGGCCCCTGAGCTCCATTTTTCAACTCGCTTTTTTGGGAGCTGGCCGCAAAAGCGTAGGATTGCTTCAGGACCTATTCTGGTTCCGGGCGGCAGGCTGAGCCGGTGGTTAATTCTTCTTCCTGATGGGAAAATAGAGTGACCTGTGCCTGTCCCACCACCTAGAGCTAGTCGCTCATTGGTTCCCCCTCTTCCCGTTCATCCTCAGGACAAATTGAAACCTGTACGGAACAGGAGGTTAAAGTGCTGTTTCTCCAAGGAGGGAGATTGCTATTAAAGTGGCTGGAATGGCGAACCCGAGCACAAGGAGATGAGAAATGAGGTGCGTTTTAGAAACCTTTCCCGATCACACGGTGTACCATCTTCTGGGTTTCTCATGCATGTTTTCGATGTAGGAAGATGCCCTTGAACCTGGAGATTTGGGACCCATGGGATGGGTACCACACAGTATTACTTGAAAGGGTCTGCGTTTGCTCACCCAACCTCACCAAACCTCTCAGCCCCAAGAGTGTCCACCCTTATGTCTCAATCAGCTGTGGGTCTAGATATGGTCAATCCAGGTGGCATCACAGCCCCTGAACGAATTTTGTAAGAATTTTTCTCTCTTTCACTGTCTTTGTTTCACGGGTTTTTAAAAGTAATTGATTTTCCTAATGGGGTTTAGCTGCTTTTCACTGCTGTGTTTATGCCGCTTTACTCCCACTTGACTCACTTACGGAGAGATATCAATACATAGGTTTGAAGATTCTTACTAGTCAGATCCATTCTTGGGCGGTGAATAGGGGGTGTTGAGTCCAGTTCACTGAGCAAGGAGTAGGTCTTGTCTATTACATATTGGGTTTATGGAACGGTATCTGAGCTAATTTGAAACCCTTGTTTTAGGCATCACCCCACCTCACCTTTCCCGTTAGGCAGCCATAGTGTGTTTTCTAAATGTGTGACTCTGTTCTGTTTTGTAATTCAGTTCAAGGGTAGTGGTTTTCACATTCACTCTATAAGTGATATCTTCTGATTAGTGTCTTTTTCTGTGTGACTTATTTCACTTAGAACCGTCGTACCTGAATCCACTCATCATGCTGCTACTAGCCTTATGACGTTGATTTCATGGCTGAGTGATATTCCATTGTACCTAAGGACCACAACTTCTTTATCCATTTTTCTCTTTCCTGGGATATTTAAGGTGGAATGAAGTGGAGGTTCTTGTCAACAGAGCAACCCTAAACTTTGGAGTGCCTGTGCCTTGCTGAATTTTAGTTTTCCCAAATTAGACGCCCATGAGTGGAAGTGCCCTATGCTCTCTAAGCCGAGTTTTTTAGATGTTTCAGGACACACCGTACACTTCTCCAGAGTGGCTGTTGGCAATTTACATCCCGCCCATCAGCGTAGCAAGGCTCCCATTTCTCCATGGCCTCTCCTGCATTTCTGGTATTGACACTTTATTCAGCATGGCCCTTTTGACCGATGGGAAGCGAGACTTCTTTGTAGCGCTGATTTGCCTTTCCAGGTTGCTTGGTTGGCCAAAAAGGGCGTATGCGTTTTTTCCTGAATATATTCAGGAAAAAACGCGTACGCCCTTTTTGGCCAAGGGCATCATTGTCGAGGTTTTGCCGCTTTTCCTGTGCTTTAAAGGCGATTCGAATCTACCTCCTGAAATCTGTTTCCTGCAATTCTGCCTTGCTTTCAAATCCTCTTCGTTGCCTTCCCTCAATATTTTTGTGGGCGAGAGTTATCATTTATAACTCTGCAGGTTTGTGATTTGCAGTGCCCCTGAGCTCCATTTTTCAACTCGCTTTTTTGGGAGCTGGCCGCAAAAGCGTAGGATTGCTTCAGGACCTATTCTGGTTCCGGGCGGCAGGCTGAGCCTGTGGTTAATTCTTCTTCCTGATGGGAAAATAGAGTGACCTGTGCCTTTCCCAACACCTAGAGCTAGTCGCTCATTGGTTCCCCCTCTTCCCGTTCATCCTCAGGACAAATTGCAACCTGTACGGAACAGGAGGTTAAACGTGTTGATTCTCCAAGGAGGGAGATTGCTAGTAAAGCGGATGGAATGGCGAACCCGAGCACAAGGAGATGAGAAATGAGGTGCGTTTTAGAAACCTTTCCCGATCACACGGTGTACCATCTTCTGGGTTTCTCATGCATGTTTTCGATGTAGGAAGATGCCCTTGAACCTGGAGATTTGGGACCCATCAGACGGGTACCACGCAGTATTACTTTAAAGGGTCTGCGTTTGCTCACCCAACCTCACCAAACCTCTCAGCCCCAAGAGTGTCCACCCTTATGTCTCAATCAGCTGTGGGTCTAGATATGGTCAATCCAGGTGGCATCACAGCCCCTGAACGAATTTTGTAAGAATTTCTCTCTCTTTCACTGTCTTTGTTTCACGGGTTTTTAAAAGTAATTGATTTTCCTAATGGGGTTTAGCTGCTTTTCACTGCTGTGTTTATGCCGCTTTACTCCCACTTGACTCACTTACGGAGAGATATCAATACATAGGTTTGAAGATTCTTACTAGTCAGATCTATTCTTGGGCGGTGAATAGGGGGTGTTGAGTCCAGTTCACTGAGCAAGGAGTAGGTCTTGTCTATTACATATTGGGTTTATGGAACGGTATCTGAGCTAATTTGAAACCCTTGTTTTATGCATCACCCCACCTCGCCTTTCCCGTTAGGCAGCCATAGTGTGTTTTCTAAATGTGTGACTCTGTTCTGTTTTGTAATTCAGTTCAAGTGTAGCGGTTTTTACATTCCCTCTATAAGTGATATCTTCTGATTAGTGTCTTTTTCTGTGTGACTTATTTCACTTAGAACCGTCGTACCTGAATCCACTCATCATGCTGCTACTAGCCTTATGACGTTGATTTCATGGCTGAGTGATATTCCATTGTACCTAAGGACCACAACTTCTTTATCCATTTTTCTCTTTCCTGGGATATTTAAGGTGGAATGAAGTGGAGGTTCTTGTCAACAGAGCAACCCTAAACTTTGGAGTGCCTGTGCCTTGCTGATTTTTAGTTTTCCCAAATTAGACGCCCATGAGTGGAAGTGCCCTATGCTCTCTAAGCCGAGTTTTTTAGATGTTTCAGGACACACCGTACACTTCTCCAGAGTGGCTGTTGGCAATTTACATCCCACCCATCAGCGTAGCAAGGCTCCCATTTCTCCATGGCCTCTCCTGCATTTCTGGTATTGACACTTTATTCAGCATGGCCCTTTTGACCGATGGGAAGCGAGACTTCTTTGTAGCGCTGATTTGCCTTTCCAGGTTGCTTGGTTGGCCAAAAAGGGCGTATGCGTTTTTTCCTGAATATATTCAGGAAAAAACGCGTACGCCCTTTTTGGCCAAGGGCATCATTGTCGAGGTTTTGCCGCTTTTCCTGTGCTTTAAAGGCGATTCGAATCTACCTCCTGAAATCTGTTTCCTGCAATTCTGCCTTGCTTTCAAATCCTCTTCGTTGCCTTCCCTCAATATTTTTGTGGGCGAGAGTTATCATTTATAACTCTGCAGGTTTGTGATTTGCAGTGCCCCTGAGCTCCATTTTTCAACTCGCTTTTTTGGGAGCTGGCCGCAAAAGCGTAGGATTGCTTCAGGACCTATTCTGGTTCCGGGCGGCAGGCTGAGCCTGTGGTTAATTCTTCTTCCTGATGGGAAAATAGAGTGACCTGTGCCTTTCCCAACACCTAGAGCTAGTCGCTCATTGGTTCCCCCTCTTCCCGTTCATCCTCAGGACAAATTGAAACCTGTACGGAACAGGAGGTTAAACGTGTTGATTCTCCAAGGAGGGAGATTGCTAGTAAAGCGGATGGAATGGCGAACCCGAGCACAAGGAGATGAGAAATGAGGTGCGTTTTAGAAACCTTTCCCGATCACACGGTGTACCATCTTCTGGGTTTCTCATGCATGTTTTCGATGTAGGAAGATGCCCTTGAACCTGGAGATTTGGGACCCATCAGACGGGTACCACGCAGTATTACTTTAAAGGGTCTGCGTTTGCTCACCCAACCTCACCAAACCTCTCAGCCCCAAGAGTGTCCACCCTTATGTCTCAATCAGCTGTGGGTCTAGATATGGTCAATCCAGGTGGCATCACAGCCCCTGAACGAATTTTGTTAGAATTTCTCTCTCTTTCACTGTCTTTGTTTCACGGGTTTTTAAAAGTAATTGATTTTCCTAATGGGGTTTAGCTGCTTTTCACTGCTGTGTTTATGCCGCTTTACTCCCACTTGACTCACTTACGGAGAGATATCAATACATAGGTTTGAAGATTCTTACTAGTCAGATCTATTCTTGGGCGGTGAATAGGGGGTGTTGAGTCCAGTTCACTGAGCAAGGAGTAGGTCTTGTCTATTACATATTGGGTTTATGGAACGGTATCTGAGCTAATTTGAAACCCTTGTTTTATGCATCACCCCACCTCGCCTTTCCCGTTAGGCAGCCATAGTGTGTTTTCTAAATGTGTGACTCTGTTCTGTTTTGTAATTCAGTTCAAGTGTAGCGGTTTTTACATTCCCTCTATAAGTGATATCTTCTGATTAGTGTCTTTTTCTGTGTGACTTATTTCACTTAGAACCGTCGTACCTGAATCCACTCATCATGCTGCTACTAGCCTTATGACGTTGATTTCATGGCTGAGTGATATTCCATTTTACCTAAGGACCACAACTTCTTTATCCATTTTTCTCTTTCCTGGGATATTTAAGGTGGAATGAAGTGGAGGTTCTTGTCAACAGAGCAACCCTAAACTTTGGAGTGCCTGTGCCTTGCTGATTTTTAGTTTTCCCAAATTAGACGCCCATGAGTGGAAGTGCCCTATGCTCTCTAAGCCGAGTTTTTTAGATGTTTCAGGACACACCATACACTTCTCCAGAGTGGCTGTTGGCAATTTACATCCCACCCATCAGCGTAGCAAGGCTCCCATTTCTCCATGGCCTCTCCTGCATTTCTGGTATTGACACTTTATTCAGCATGGCCCTTTTGACCGATGGGAAGCGAGACTTCTTTGTAGCGCTGATTTGCCTTTCCAGGTTGCTTGGTTGGCCAAAAAGGGCGTATGCGTTTTTTCCTGAATATATTCAGGAAAAAACGCATACGCCCTTTTTGGCCAAGGGCATCATTGTCGAGGTTTTGCCGCTTTTCCTGTGCTTTAAAGGCGATTCGAATCTACCTCCTGAAATCTGTTTCCTGCAATTCTGCCTTGCTTTCAAATCCTCTTCGTTGCCTTCCCTCAATATTTTTGTGGGCGAGAGTTATCATTTCTAACTCTGCAGGTTTGTGATTTGCAGGGCCCCTGAGCTCCATTTTTCAACTCGCTTTTTTGGGAGCTGGCCGCAAAAGCGTAGGATTGCTTCAGGACCTATTCTGGTTCCGGGCGGCAGGCTGAGCCGGTGGTTAATTCTTCTTCCTGATGGGAAAATAGAGTGACCTGTGCCTGTCCCACCACCTAGAGCTAGTCGCTCATTGGTTCCCCCTCTTCCCGTTCATCCTCAGGACAAATTGAAACCTGTACGGAACAGGAGGTTAAAGTGCTGTTTCTCCAAGGAGGGAGTTTGCTATTAAAGTGGCTGGAATGGCGAACCCGAGCACAAGGAGATGAGAAATGAGGTGCGTTTTAGAAACCTTTCCCGATCACACGGTGTACCATCTTCTGGGTTTCTCATGCATGTTTTCGATGTAGGAAGATGCCCTTGAACCTGGAGATTTGGGACCCATGGGATGGGTACCACACAGTATTACTTTAAAGGGTCTGCGTTTGCTCACCCAACCTCACCAAACCTCTCAGCCCCAAGAGTGTCCACCCTTATGTCTCAATCAGCTGTGGGTCTAGATATGGTCAATCCAGGTGGCATCACAGCCCCTGAACGAATTTTGTAAGAATTTCTCTCTCTTTCACTGTCTTTGTTTCACGGGTTTTTAAAAGTAATTGATTTTCCTAATGGGGTTTAGCTGCTTTTCACTGCTGTGTTTATGCCGCTTTACTCCCACTTGACTCACTTACGGAGAGATATCAATACATAGGTTTGAAGATTCTTACTAGTCAGATCTATTCTTGTGCGGTGAATAGGGGGTGTTGAGTCCAGTTCACTGAGCAAGGAGTAGGTCTTGTCTATTACATATTGGGTTTATGGAACGGTATCTGAGCTAATTTGAAACCCTTGTTTTATGCATCACCCCACCTCGCCTTTCCCGTTAGGCAGCCATAGTGTGTTTTCTAAATGTGTGACTCTGTTCTGTTTTGTAATTCAGTTCAAGTGTAGCGGTTTTTACATTCCCTCTATAAGTGATATCTTCTGATTAGTGTCTTTTTCTGTGTGACTTATTTCACTTAGAACCGTCGTACCTGAATCCACTCATCATGCTGCTACTAGCCTTATGACGTTGATTTCATGGCTGAGTGATATTCCATTTTACCTAAGGACCACAACTTCTTTATCCATTTTTCTCTTTCCTGGGATATTTAAGGTGGAATGAAGTGGAGGTTCTTGTCAACAGAGCAACCCTAAACTTTGGAGTGCCTGTGCCTTGCTGATTTTTAGTTTTCCCAAATTAGACGCCCATGAGTGGAAGTGCCCTATGCTCTCTAAGCCGAGTTTTTTAGATGTTTCAGGACACACCATACACTTCTCCAGAGTGGCTGTTGGCAATTTACATCCCACCCATCAGCGTAGCAAGGCTCCCATTTCTCCATGGCCTCTCCTGCATTTCTGGTATTGACACTTTATTCAGCATGGCCCTTTTGACCGATGGGAAGCGAGACTTCTTTGTAGCGCTGATTTGCCTTTCCAGGTTGCTTGGTTGGCCAAAAAGGGCGTATGCGTTTTTTCCTGAATATATTCAGGAAAAAACGCATACGCCCTTTTTGGCCAAGGGCATCATTGTCGAGGTTTTGCCGCTTTTCCTGTGCTTTAAAGGCGATTCGAATCTACCTCCTGAAATCTGTTTCCTGCAATTCTGCCTTGCTTTCAAATCCTCTTCGTTGCCTTCCCTCAATATTTTTGTGGGCGAGAGTTATCATTTCTAACTCTGCAGGTTTGTGATTTGCAGGGCCCCTGAGCTCCATTTTTCAACTCGCTTTTTTGGGAGCTGGCCGCAAAAGCGTAGGATTGCTTCAGGACCTATTCTGGTTCCGGGCGGCAGGCTGAGCCGGTGGTTAATTCTTCTTCCTGATGGGAAAATAGAGTGACCTGTGCCTGTCCCACCACCTAGAGCTAGTCGCTCATTTGTTCCCCCTCTTCCCGTTCATCCTCAGGACAAATTGAAACCTGTACGGAACAGGAGGTTAAAGTGCTGTTTCTCCAAGGAGGGAGTTTGCTATTAAAGTGGCTGGAATGGCGAACCCGAGCACAAGGAGATGAGAAATGAGGTGCGTTTTAGAAACCTTTCCCGATCACACGGTGTACCATCTTCTGGGTTTCTCATGCATGTTTTCGATGTAGGAAGATGCCCTTGAACCTGGAGATTTGGGACCCATGGGATGGGTACCACACAGTATTACTTTAAAGGGTCTGCGTTTGCTCACCCAACCTCACCAAACCTCTCAGCCCCAAGAGTGTCCACCCTTATGTCTCAATCAGCTGTGGGTCTAGATATGGTCAATCCAGGTGGCATCACAGCCCCTGAACGAATTTTGTAAGAATTTCTCTCTCTTTCACTGTCTTTGTTTCACGGGTTTTTAAAAGTAATTGATTTTCCTAATGGGGTTTAGCTGCTTTTCACTGCTGTGTTTATGCCGCTTTACTCCCACTTGACTCACTTACGGAGAGATATCAATACATAGGTTTGAAGATTCTTACTAGTCAGATCTATTCTTGGGCGGTGAATAGGGGGTGTTGAGTCCAGTTCACTGAGCAAGGAGTAGGTCTTGTCTATTACATATTGGGTTTATGGAACGGTATCTGAGCTAATTTGAAACCCTTGTTTTAGGCATCACCCCACCTCACCTTTCCCGTTAGGCAGCCATAGTGTGTTTTCTAAATGTGTGACTCTGTTCTGTTTTGTAATTCAGTTCAAGGGTAGCGGTTTTCACATTCACTCTATAAGTGATATCTTCTGATTAGTGTCTTTTTCTGTGTGACTTATTTCACTTAGAACCGTCGTACCTGAATCCACTCATCATGCTGCTACTAGCCTTATGACGTTGATTTCATGGCTGAGTGATATTCCATTGTACCTAAGGACCACAACTTCTTTATCCATTTTTCTCTTTCCTGGGATATTTAAGGTGGAATGAAGTGGAGGTTCTTGTCAACAGAGCAACCCTAAACTTTGGAGTGCCTGTGCCTTGCTGATTTTTAGTTTTCCCAAATTAGACGCCCATGAGTGGAAGTGCCCTATGCTCTCTAAGCCGAGTTTTTTAGATGTTTCAGGACACACCGTACACTTCTCCAGAGTGGCTGTTGGCAATTTACATCCCGCCCATCAGCGTAGCAAGGCTCCCATTTCTCCATGGCCTCTCCTGCATTTCTGGTATTGACACTTTATTCAGCATGGCCCTTTTGACCGATGGGAAGCGAGACTTCTTTGTAGCGCTGATTTGCCTTTCCAGGTTGCTTGGTTGGCCAAAAAGGGCGTATGCGTTTTTTCCTGAATATATTCAGGAAAAAACGCGTACGCCCTTTTTGGCCAAGGGCATCATTGTCGAGGTTTTGCCGCTTTTCCTGTGCTTTAAAGGCGATTCGAATCTACCTCCTGAAATCTGTTTCCTGCAATTCTGCCTTGCTTTCAAATCCTCTTCGTTGCCTTCCCTCAATATTTTTGTGGGCGAGAGTTATCATTTATAACTCTGCAGGTTTGTGATTTGCAGTGCCCCTGAGCTCCATTTTTCAACTCGCTTTTTTGGGAGCTGGCCGCAAAAGCGTAGGATTGCTTCAGGACCTATTCTGGTTCCGGGCGGCAGGCTGAGCCTGTGGTTAATTCTTCTTCCTGATGGGAAAATAGAGTGACCTGTGCCTTTCCCAACACCTAGAGCTAGTCGCTCATTGGTTCCCCCTCTTCCCGTTCATCCTCAGGACAAATTGAAACCTGTACGGAACAGGAGGTTAAACGTGTTGATTCTCCAAGGAGGGAGATTGCTAGTAAAGCGGATGGAATGGCGAACCCGAGCACAAGGAGATGAGAAATGAGGTGCGTTTTAGAAACCTTTCCCGATCACACGGTGTACCATCTTCTGGGTTTCTCATGCATGTTTTCGATGTAGGAAGATGCCCTTGAACCTGGAGATTTGGGACCCATCAGACGGGTACCACGCAGTATTACTTTAAAGGGTCTGCGTTTGCTCACCCAACCTCACCAAACCTCTCAGCCCCAAGAGTGTCCACCCTTATGTCTCAATCAGCTGTGGGTCTAGATATGGTCAATCCAGGTGGCATCACAGCCCCTGAACGAATTTTGTAAGAATTTCTCTCTCTTTCACTGTCTTTGTTTCACGGGTTTTTAAAAGTAATTGATTTTCCTAATGGGGTTTAGCTGCTTTTCACTGCTGTGTTTATGCCGCTTTACTCCCACTTGACTCACTTACGGAGAGATATCAATACATAGGTTTGAAGATTCTTACTAGTCAGATCTATTCTTGGGCGGTGAATAGGGGGTGTTGAGTCCAGTTCACTGAGCAAGGAGTAGGTCTTGTCTATTACATATTGGGTTTATGGAACGGTATCTGAGCTAATTTGAAACCCTTGTTTTAGGCATCACCCCACCTCACCTTTCCCGTTAGGCAGCCATAGTGTGTTTTCTAAATGTGTGACTCTGTTCTGTTTTGTAATTCAGTTCAAGTGTAGCGGATTTTACATTCCCTCTATAAGTGATATCTTCTGATTAGTGTCTTTTTCTGTGTGACTTATTTCACTTAGAACCGTCGTACCTGAATCCACTCATCATGCTGCTACTAGCCTTATGACGTTGATTTCATGGCTGAGTGATATTCCATTGTACCTAAGGACCACAACTTCTTTATCCATTTTTCTCTTTCCTGGGATATTTAAGGTGGAATGAAGTGGAGGTTCTTGTCAACAGAGCAACCCTAAACTTTGGAGTGCCTGTGCCTTGCTGATTTTTAGTTTTCCCAAATTAGACGCCCATGAGTGGAAGTGCCCTATGCTCTCTAAGCCGAGTTTTTTAGATGTTTCAGGACACACCGTACACTTCTCCAGAGTGGCTGTTGGCAATTTACATCCCGCCCATCAGCGTAGCAAGGCTCCCATTTCTCCATGGCCTCTCTTGCATTTCTGGTATTGACACTTTATTCAGCATGGCCCTTTTGACCGATGGGAAGCGAGACTTCTTTGTAGCGCTGATTTGCCTTTCCAGGTTGCTTGGTTGGCCAAACAGGGCGTATGCGTTTTTTCCTGAATATATTCAGGAAAAAACGCATACGCCCTTTTTGGCCAAGGGCATCATTGTCGAGGTTTTGCCGCTTTTCCTGTGCTTTAAAGGCGATTCGAATCTACCTCCTGAAATCTGTTTCCTGCAATTCTGCCTTGCTTTCAAATCCTCTTCGTTGCCTTCCCTCAATATTTTTGTGGGCGAGAGTTATCATTTATAACTCTGCAGGTTTGTGATTTGCAGTGCCCCTGAGCTCCATTTTTCAAATCGCTTTTTTGGGAGCTGGCCGCAAAAGCGTAGGATTGCTTCAGGACCTATTCTGGTTCCGGGCGGCAGGCTGAGCCGGTGGTTAATTCTTCTTCCTGATGGGAAAATAGAGTGACCTGTGCCTGTCCCACCACCTAGAGCTAGTCGCTCATTGGTTCCCCCTCTTCCCGTTCATCCTCAGGACAAATTGAAACCTGTACGGAACAGGAGGTTAAAGTGCTGTTTCTCCAAGGAGGGAGATTGCTATTAAAGTGGCTGGAATGGCGAACCCGAGCACAAGGAGATGAGAAATGAGGTGCGTTTTAGAAACCTTTCCCGATCACACGGTGTACCATCTTCTGGGTTTCTCATGCATGTTTTCGATGTAGGAAGATGCCCTTGAACCTGGAGATTTGGGACCCATGGGATGGGTACCACACAGTATTACTTTAAAGGGTCTGCGTTTGCTCACCCAACCTCACCAAACCTCTCAGCCCCAAGAGTGTCCACCCTTATGTCTCAATCAGCTGTGGGTCTAGATATGGTCAATCCAGGTGGCATCACAGCCCCTGAACGAATTTTGTAAGAATTTCTCTCTCTTTCACTGTCTTTGTTTCACGGGTTTTTAAAAGTAATTGATTTTCCTAATGGGGTTTAGCTGCTTTTCACTGCTGTGTTTATGCCGCTTTACTCCCACTTGACTCACTTACGGAGAGATATCAATACATAGGTTTGAAGATTCTTACTAGTCAGATCTATTCTTGGGCGATGAATAGGGGGTGTTGAGTCCAGTTCACTGAGCAAGGAGTAGGTCTTGTCTATTACATATTGGGTTTATGGAACGGTATCTGAGCTAATTTGAAACCCTTGTTTTAGGCATCACCCCACCTCACCTTTCCCGTTAGGCAGCCATAGTGTGTTTTCTAAATGAGTGACTCTGTTCTGTTTTGTAATTCAGTTCAAGTGTAGCGGTTTTTACATTCCCTCTATAAGTGATATCTTCTGTTTAGTGTCTTTTTCTGTGTGACTTATTTCACTTAGAAACGTCTTACCTGAATCCACTCATCATGCTGCTACTAGCCTTATGACGTTGATTTCATGGCTGAGTGATATTCCATTGTACCTAAGGACCACAACTTCTTTATCCATTTTTCTCTTTCCTGGGATATTTAAGGTGGAATGAAGTGGAGGTTCTTGTCAACAGAGCAACCCTAAACTTTGGAGTGCCTGTGCCTTGCTGATTTTTAGTTTTCCCAAATTAGACGCCCATGAGTGGAAGTGCCCTATGCTCTCTAAGCCCAGTTTTTTAGATGTTTCAGGACACACCGTACACTTCTCCAGAGTGGCTGTTGGCAATTTACATCCCGCCCATCAGCGTAGCAAGGCTCCCATTTCTCCATGGCCTCTCCTGCATTTCTGGTATTGACACTTTATTCAGCATGGCCCTTTTGACCGATGGGAAGCGAGACTTCTTTGTAGCGCTGATTTGCCTTTCCAGGTTGCTTGGTTGGCCAAAAAGGGCGTATGCGTTTTTTCCTGAATATATTCAGGAAAAAACGCATACGCCCTTTTTGGCCAAGGGCATCATTGTCGAGGTTTTGCCGCTTTTCCTGTGCTTTAAAGGCGATTCGAATCTACCTCCTGAAATCTGTTTCCTGCAATTCTGCCTTGCTTTCAAATCCTCTTCGTTGCCTTCCCTCAATATTTTTGTGGGCGAGAGTTATCATTTCTAACTCTGCAGGTTTGTGATTTGCAGTGCCCCTGAGCTCCATTTTTCAACTCGCTTTTTTGGGAGCTGGCCGCAAAAGCGTAGGATTGCTTCAGGCCCTATTCTGGTTCCGGGCGGCAGGCTGAGCCTGTGGTTAATTCTTCTTCCTGATGGGAAAATAGAGTGACCTGTGCCTTTCCCAACACCTAGAGCTAGTCGCTCATTGGTTCCCCCTCTTCCCGTTCATCCTCAGGACAAATTGCACCCTGTACGGAACAGGAGGTTAAACGTGTTGATTCTCCAAGGAGGGAGATTGCTAGTAAAGCGGATGGAATGGCGAACCCGAGCACAAGGAGATGAGAAATGAGGTGCGTTTTAGAAACCTTTCCCGATCACACGGTGTACCATCTTCTGGGTTTCTCATGCATGTTTTCGATGTAGGAAGATGCCCTTGAACCTGGAGATTTGGGACCCATCAGACGGGTACCACGCAGTATTACTTTAAAGGGTCTGCGTTTGCTCACCCAACCTCACCAAACCTCTCAGCCCCAAGAGTGTCCACCCTTATGTCTCAATCAGCTGTGGGTCTAGATATGGTCAATCCAGGTGGCATCACAGCCCCTGAACGAATTTTGTAAGAATTTCTCTCTCTTTCACTGTCTTTGTTTCACGGGTTTTTAAAAGTAATTGATTTTCCTAATGGGGTTTAGCTGCTTTTCACTGCTGTGTTTATGCCGCTTTACTCCCACTTGACTCACTTACGGAGAGATATCAATACATAGGTTTGAAGATTCTTACTAGTCAGATCTATTCTTGGGCGGTGAATAGGGGGTGTTGAGTCCAGTTCACTGAGCAAGGAGTAGGTCTTGTCTATTACATATTGGGTTTATGGAACGGTATCTGAGCTAATTTGAAACCCTTGTTTTATGCATCACCCCACCTCGCCTTTCCCGTTAGGCAGCCATAGTGTGTTTTCTAAATGTGTGACTCTGTTCTGTTTTGTAATTCAGTTCAAGTGTAGCGGTTTTTACATTCCCTCTATAAGTGATATCTTCTGATTAGTGTCTTTTTCTGTGTGACTTATTTCACTTAGAACCGTCGTACCTGAATCCACTCATCATGCTGCTACTAGCCTTATGACGTTGATTTCATGGCTGAGTGATATTCCATTGTACCTAAGGACCACAACTTCTTTATCCATTTTTCTCTTTCCTGGGATATTTAAGGTGGAATGAAGTGGAGGTTCTTGTCAACAGAGCAACCCTAAACTTTGGAGTGCCTGTGCCTTGCTGATTTTTAGTTTTCCCAAATTAGACGCCCATGAGTGGAAGTGCCCTATGCTCTCTAAGCCGAGTTTTTTAGATGTTTCAGGACACACCGTACACTTCTCCAGAGTGGCTGTTGGCAATTTACATCCCGCCCATCAGCGTAGCAAGGCTCCCATTTCTCCATGGCCTCTCCTGCATTTCTGGTATTGACACTTTATTCAGCATGGCCCTTTTGACCGATGGGAAGCGAGACTTCTTTGTAGCGCTGATTTGCCTTTCCAGGTTGCTTGGTTGGCCAAAAAGGGCGTATGCGTTTTTTCCTGAATATATTCAGGAAAAAACGCATACGCCCTTTTTGGCCAAGGGCATCATTGTCGAGGTTTTGCCGCTTTTCCTGTGCTTTAAAGGCGATTCGAATCTACCTCCTGAAATCTGTTTCCTGCAATTCTGCCTTGCTTTCAAATCCTCTTCGTTGCCTTCCCTCAATATTTTTGTGGGCGAGAGTTATCATTTATAACTCTGCAGGTTTGTGATTTGCAGTGCCCCTGAGCTCCATTTTTCAACTCGCTTTTTTGGGAGCTGGCCGCAAAAGCGTAGGATTGCTTCAGGACCTATTCTGGTTCCGGGCGGCAGGCTGAGCCTGTGGTTAATTCTTCTTCCTGATGGGAAAATAGAGTGACCTGTGCCTTTCCCAACACCTAGAGCTAGTCGCTCATTGGTTCCCCCTCTTCCCGTTCATCCTCAGGACAAATTGCAACCTGTACGGAACAGGAGGTTAAACGTGTTGATTCTCCAAGGAGGGAGATTGCTAGTAAAGCGGATGGAATGGCGATCCCGAGCACAAGGAGATGAGAAATGAGGTGCGTTTTAGAAACCTTTCCCGATCACACGGTGTACCATCTTCTGGGTTTCTCATGCATGTTTTCGATGTAGGAAGATGCCCTTGAACCTGGAGATTTGGGACCCATCAGACGGGTACCACGCAGTATTACTTTAAAGGGTCTGCGTTTGCTCACCCAACCTCACCAAACCTCTCAGCCCCAAGAGTGTCCACCCTTATGTCTCAATCAGCTGTGGGTCTAGATATGGTCAATCCAGGTGGCATCACAGCCCCTGAACGAATTTTGTAAGAATGTCTCTCTCTTTCACTGTCTTTGTTTCACGGGTTTTTAAAAGTAATTGATTTTCCTAATGGGGTTTAGCTGCTTTTCACTGCTGTGTTTATGCCGCTTTACTCCCACTTGACTCACTTACGGAGAGATATCAATACATAGGTTTGAAGATTCTTACTAGTCAGATCTATTCTTGGGCGGTGAATAGGGGGTGTTGAGTCCAGTTCACTGAGCAAGGAGTAGGTCTTGTCTATTACATATTGGGTTTATGGAACGGTATCTGAGCTAATTTGAAACCCTTGTTTTAGGCATCACCCCACCTCACCTTTCCCGTTAGGCAGCCATAGTGTGTTTTCTAAATGTGTGACTCTGTTCTGTTTTGTAATTCAGTTCAAGTGTAGCGGATTTTACATTCCCTCTATAAGTGATATCTTCTGATTAGTGTCTTTTTCTGTGTGACTTATTTCACTTAGAACCGTCGTACCTGAATCCACTCATCATGCTGCTACTAGCCTTATGACGTTGATTTCATGGCTGAGTGATATTCCATTGTACCTAAGGACCACAACTTCTTTATCCATTTTTCTCTTTCCTGGGATATTTAAGGTGGAATGAAGTGGAGGTTCTTGTCAACAGAGCAACCCTAAACTTTGGAGTGCCTGTGCCTTGCTGATTTTTAGTTTTCCCAAATTAGACGCCCATGAGTGGAAGTGCCCTATGCTCTCTAAGCCGAGTTTTTTAGATGTTTCAGGACACACCGTACACTTCTCCAGAGTGGCTGTTGGCAATTTACATCCCGCCCATCAGCGTAGCAAGGCTCCCATTTCTCCATGGCCTCTCTTGCATTTCTGGTATTGACACTTTATTCAGCATGGCCCTTTTGACCGATGGGAAGCGAGACTTCTTTGTAGCGCTGATTTGCCTTTCCAGGTTGCTTGGTTGGCCAAAAAGGGCGTATGCGTTTTTTCCTGAATATATTCAGGAAAAAACGCATACGCCCTTTTTGTCCAAGGGCATCATTGTCGAGGTTTTGCCGCTTTTCCTGTGCTTTAAAGGCGATTCGAATCTACCTCCTGAAATCTGTTTCCTGCAATTCTGCCTTGCTTTCAAATCCTCTTCGTTGCCTTCCCTCAATATTTTTGTGGGCGAGAGTTATCATTTATAACTCTGCAGGTTTGTGATTTGCAGGGCCCCTGAGCTCCATTTTTCAACTCGCTTTTTTGGGAGCTGGCCGCAAAAGCGTAGGATTGCTTCAGGACCTATTCTGGTTCCGGGCGGCAGGCTGAGCCGGTGGTTAATTCTTCTTCCTGATGGGAAAATAGAGTGACCTGTGCCTGTCCCACCACCTAGAGCTAGTCGCTCATTGGTTCCCCCTCTTCCCGTTCATCCTCAGGACAAATTGAAACCTGTACGGAACAGGAGGTTAAAGTGCTGTTTCTCCAAGGAGGGAGTTTGCTATTAAAGTGGCTGGAATGGGGAACCCGAGCACAAGGAGATGAGAAATGAGGTGCGTTTTAGAAACCTTTCCCGATCACACGGTGTACCATCTTCTGGGTTTCTCATGCATGTTTTCGATGTAGGAAGATGCCCTTGAACCTGGAGATTTGGGACCCATGGGATGGGTACCACACAGTATTACTTTAAAGGGTCTGCGTTTGCTCACCCAACCTCACCAAACCTCTCAGCCCCAAGAGTGTCCACCCTTATGTCTCAATCAGCTGTGGGTCTAGATATGGTCAATCCAGGTGGCATCACAGCCCCTGAACGAATTTTGTAAGAATTTCTCTCTCTTTCACTGTCTTTGTTTCACGGGTTTTTAAAAGTAATTGATTTTCCTAATGGGGTTTAGCTGCTTTTCACTGCTGTGTTTATGCCGCTTTACTCCCACTTGACTCACTTACGGAGAGATATCAATACATAGGTTTGAAGATTCTTACTAGTCAGATCTATTCTTGGGCGGTGAATAGGGGGTGTTGAGTCCAGTTCACTGAGCAAGGAGTAGGTCTTGTCTATTACATATTGGGTTTATGGAACGGTATCTGAGCTAATTTGAAACCCTTGTTTTAGGCATCACCCCACCTCACCTTTCCCGTTAGGCAGCCATAGTGTGTTTTCTAAATGTGTGACTCTGTTCTGTTTTGTAATTCAGTTCAAGGGTAGCGGTTTTCACATTCACTCTATAAGTGATATCTTCTGATTAGTGTCTTTTTCTGTGTGACTTATTTCACTTAGAACCGTCGTACCTGAATCCACTCATCATGCTGCTACTAGCCTTATGACGTTGATTTCATGGCTGAGTGATATTCCATTGTACCTAAGGACCACAACTTCTTTATCCATTTTTCTCTTTCCTGGGATATTTAAGGTGGAATGAAGTGGAGGTTCTTGTCAACAGAGCAACCCTAAACTTTGGAGTGCCTGTGCCTTGCTGATTTTTAGTTTTCCCAAATTAGACGCCCATGAGTGGAAGTGCCCTATGCTCTCTAAGCCGAGTTTTTTAGATGTTTCAGGACACACCGTACACTTCTCCAGAGTGGCTGTTGGCAATTTACATCCCGCCCATCAGCGTAGCAAGGCTCCCATTTCTCCATGGCCTCTCCTGCATTTCTGGTATTGACACTTTATTCAGCATGGCCCTTTTGACCGATGGGAAGCGAGACTTCTTTGTAGCGCTGATTTGCCTTTCCAGGTTGCTTGGTTGGCCAAAAAGGGCGTATGCGTTTTTTCCTGAATATATTCAGGAAAAAACGCGTACGCCCTTTTTGGCCAAGGGCATCATTGTCGAGGTTTTGCCGCTTTTCCTGTGCTTTAAAGGCGATTCGAATCTACCTCCTGAAATCTGTTTCCTGCAATTCTGCCTTGCTTTCAAATCCTCTTCGTTGCCTTCCCTCAATATTTTTGTGGGCGAGAGTTATCATTTATAACTCTGCAGGTTTGTGATTTGCAGTGCCCCTGAGCTCCATTTTTCAACTCGCTTTTTTGGGAGCTGGCCGCAAAAGCGTAGGATTGCTTCAGGACCTATTCTGGTTCCGGGCGGCAGGCTGAGCCTGTGGTTAATTCTTCTTCCTGATGGGAAAATAGAGTGACCTGTGCCTTTCCCAACACCTAGAGCTAGTCGCTCATTGGTTCCCCCTCTTCCCGTTCATCCTCAGGACAAATTGAAACCTGTACGGAACAGGAGGTTAAACGTGTTGATTCTCCAAGGAGGGAGATTGCTAGTAAAGCGGATGGAATGGCGAACCCGAGCACAAGGAGATGAGAAATGAGGTGCGTTTTAGAAACCTTTCCCGATCACACGGTGTACCATCTTCTGGGTTTCTCATGCATGTTTTCGATGTAGGAAGATGCCCTTGAACCTGGAGATTTGGGACCCATCAGACGGGTACCACGCAGTATTACTTTAAAGGGTCTGCGTTTGCTCACCCAACCTCACCAAACCTCTCAGCCCCAAGAGTGTCCACCCTTATGTCTCAATCAGCTGTGGGTCTAGATATGGTCAATCCAGGTGGCATCACAGCCCCTGAACGAATTTTGTAAGAATTTCTCTCTCTTTCACTGTCTTTGTTTCACGGGTTTTTAAAAGTAATTGATTTTCCTAATGGGGTTTAGCTGCTTTTCACTGCTGTGTTTATGCCGCTTTACTCCCACTTGACTCACTTACGGAGAGATATCAATACATAGGTTTGAAGATTCTTACTAGTCAGATCTATTCTTGGGCGGTGAATAGGGGGTGTTGAGTCCAGTTCACTGAGCAAGGAGTAGGTCTTGTCTATTACATATTGGGTTTATGGAACGGTATCTGAGCTAATTTGAAACCCTTGTTTTAGGCATCACCCCACCTCACCTTTCCCGTTAGGCAGCCATAGTGTGTTTTCTAAATGTGTGACTCTGTTCTGTTTTGTAATTCAGTTCAAGTGTAGCGGATTTTACATTCCCTCTATAAGTGATATCTTCTGATTAGTGTCTTTTTCTGTGTGACTTATTTCACTTAGAACCGTCGTACCTGAATCCACTCATCATGCTGCTACTAGCCTTATGACGTTGATTTCATGGCTGAGTGATATTCCATTGTACCTAAGGACCACAACTTCTTTATCCATTTTTCTCTTTCCTGGGATATTTAAGGTGGAATGAAGTGGAGGTTCTTGTCAACAGAGCAACCCTAAACTTTGGAGTGCCTGTGCCTTGCTGATTTTTAGTTTTCCCAAATTAGACGCCCATGAGTGGAAGTGCCCTATGCTCTCTAAGCCGAGTTTTTTAGATGTTTCAGGACACACCGTACACTTCTCCAGAGTGGCTGTTGGCAATTTACATCCCGCCCATCAGCGTAGCAAGGCTCCCATTTCTCCATGGCCTCTCTTGCATTTCTGGTATTGACACTTTATTCAGCATGGCCCTTTTGACCGATGGGAAGCGAGACTTCTTTGTAGCGCTGATTTGCCTTTCCAGGTTGCTTGGTTGGCCAAACAGGGCGTATGCGTTTTTTCCTGAATATATTCAGGAAAAAACGCATACGCCCTTTTTGGCCAAGGGCATCATTGTCGAGGTTTTGCCGCTTTTCCTGTGCTTTAAAGGCGATTCGAATCTACCTCCTGAAATCTGTTTCCTGCAATTCTGCCTTGCTTTCAAATCCTCTTCGTTGCCTTCCCTCAATATTTTTGTGGGCGAGAGTTATCATTTCTAACTCTGCAGGTTTGTGATTTGCAGTGCCCCTGAGCTCCATTTTTCAACTCGCTTTTTTGGGAGCTGGCCGCAAAAGCGTAGGATTGCTTCAGGCCCTATTCTGGTTCCGGGCGGCAGGCTGAGCCTGTGGTTAATTCTTCTTCCTGATGGGAAAATAGAGTGACCTGTGCCTTTCCCAACACCTAGAGCTAGTCGCTCATTGGTTCCCCCTCTTCCCGTTCATCCTCAGGACAAATTGCACCCTGTACGGAACAGGAGGTTAAACGTGTTGATTCTCCAAGGAGGGAGATTGCTAGTAAAGCGGATGGAATGGCGAACCCGAGCACAAGGAGATGAGAAATGAGGTGCGTTTTAGAAACCTTTCCCGATCACACGGTGTACCATCTTCTGGGTTTCTCATGCATGTTTTCGATGTAGGAAGATGCCCTTGAACCTGGAGATTTGGGACCCATCAGACGGGTACCACGCAGTATTACTTTAAAGGGTCTGCGTTTGCTCACCCAACCTCACCAAACCTCTCAGCCCCAAGAGTGTCCACCCTTATGTCTCAATCAGCTGTGGGTCTAGATATGGTCAATCCAGGTGGCATCACAGCCCCTGAACGAATTTTGTAAGAATTTCTCTCTCTTTCACTGTCTTTGTTTCACGGGTTTTTAAAAGTAATTGATTTTCCTAATGGGGTTTAGCTGCTTTTCACTGCTGTGTTTATGCCGCTTTACTCCCACTTGACTCACTTACGGAGAGATATCAATACATAGGTTTGAAGATTCTTACTAGTCAGATCTATTCTTGGGCGGTGAATAGGGGGTGTTGAGTCCAGTTCACTGAGCAAGGAGTAGGTCTTGTCTATTACATATTGGGTTTATGGAACGGTATCTGAGCTAATTTGAAACCCTTGTTTTAGGCATCACCCCACCTCACCTTTCCCGTTAGGCAGCCATAGTGTGTTTTCTAAATGTGTGACTCTGTTCTGTTTTGTAATTCAGTTCAAGTGTAGCGGATTTTACATTCCCTCTATAAGTGATATCTTCTGATTAGTGTCTTTTTCTGTGTGACTTATTTCACTTAGAACCGTCGTACCTGAATCCACTCATCATGCTGCTACTAGCCTTATGACGTTGATTTCATGGCTGAGTGATATTCCATTGTACCTAAGGACCACAACTTCTTTATCCATTTTTCTCTTTCCTGGGATATTTAAGGTGGAATGAAGTGGAGGTTCTTGTCAACAGAGCAACCCTAAACTTTGGAGTGCCTGTGCCTTGCTGATTTTTAGTTTTCCCAAATTAGACGCCCATGAGTGGAAGTGCCCTATGCTCTCTAAGCCGAGTTTTTTAGATGTTTCAGGACACACCGTACACTTCTCCAGAGTGGCTGTTGGCAATTTACATCCCGCCCATCAGCGTAGCAAGGCTCCCATTTCTCCATGGCCTCTCTTGCATTTCTGGTATTGACACTTTATTCAGCATGGCCCTTTTGACCGATGGGAAGCGAGACTTCTTTGTAGCGCTGATTTGCCTTTCCAGGTTGCTTGGTTGGCCAAAAAGGGCGTATGCGTTTTTTCCTGAATATATTCAGGAAAAAACGCATACGCCCTTTTTGTCCAAGGGCATCATTGTCGAGGTTTTGCCGCTTTTCCTGTGCTTTAAAGGCGATTCGAATCTACCTCCTGAAATCTGTTTCCTGCAATTCTGCCTTGCTTTCAAATCCTCTTCGTTGCCTTCCCTCAATATTTTTGTGGGCGAGAGTTATCATTTATAACTCTGCAGGTTTGTGATTTGCAGGGCCCCTGAGCTCCATTTTTCAACTCGCTTTTTTGGGAGCTGGCCGCAAAAGCGTAGGATTGCTTCAGGACCTATTCTGGTTCCGGGCGGCAGGCTGAGCCGGTGGTTAATTCTTCTTCCTGATGGGAAAATAGAGTGACCTGTGCCTGTCCCACCACCTAGAGCTAGTCGCTCATTGGTTCCCCCTCTTCCCGTTCATCCTCAGGACAAATTGAAACCTGTACGGAACAGGAGGTTAAAGTGCTGTTTCTCCAAGGAGGGAGATTGCTATTAAAGTGGCTGGAATGGCGAACCCGAGCACAAGGAGATGAGAAATGAGGTGCGTTTTAGAAACCTTTCCCGATCACACGGTGTACCATCTTCTGGGGTTCTCATGCATGTTTTCGATGTAGGAAGATGCCCTTGAACCTGGAGATTTGGGACCCATGGGATGGGTACCACACAGTATTACTTTAAAGGGTCTACGTTTGCTCACCCAACCTCACCAAACCTCTCAGCCCCAAGAGTGTCCACCCTTATGTCTCAATCAGCTGTGGGTCTAGATATGGTCAATCCAGGTGGCATCACAGCCCCTGAACGAATTTTGTAAGAATGTCTCTCTCTTTCACTGTCTTTGTTTCACGGGTTTTTAAAAGTAATTGATTTTCCTAATGGGGTTTAGCTGCTTTTCACTGCTGTGTTTATGCCGCTTTACTCCCACTTGACTCACTTACGAAGAGATATCAATACATAGGTTTGAAGATTCTTACTAGTCAGATCTATTCTTGGGCGGTGAATAGGGGGTGTTGAGTCCAGTTCACTGAGCAAGGAGTAGGTCTTGTCTATTACATATTGGGTTTATGGAACGGTATCTGAGCTAATTTGAAACCCTTGTTTTAGGCATCACCCCACCTCGCCTTTCCCGTTAGGCAGCCATAGTGTGTTTTCTAAATGTGTGACTCTGTTCTGTTTTGTAATTCAGTTCAAGTGTAGCGGTTTTTACATTCCCTCTATAAGTGATATCTTCTGATTAGTGTCTTTTTCTGTGTGACTTATTTCACTTAGAACCGTCGTACCTGAATCCACTCATCATGCTGCTACTAGCCTTATGACGTTGATTTCATGGCTGAGTGATATTCCATTGTACCTAAGGACCACAACTTCTTTATCCATTTTTCTCTTTCCTGGGATATTTAAGGTGGAATGAAGTGGAGGTTCTTGTCAACAGAGCAACCCTAAACTTTGGAGTGCCTGTGCCTTGCTGATTTTTAGTTTTCCCAAATTAGACGCCCATGAGTGGAAGTGCCCTATGCTCTCTAAGCCGAGTTTTTTAGATGTTTCAGGACACACCGTACACTTCTCCAGAGTGGCTGTTGGCAATTTACATCCCGCCCATCAGCGTAGCAAGGCTCCCATTTCTCCATGGCCTCTCCTGCATTTCTGGTATTGACACTTTATTCAGCATGGCCCTTTTGACCGATGGGAAGCGAGACTTCTTTGTAGCGCTGATTTGCCTTTCCAGGTTGCTTGGTTGGCCAAAAAGGGCGTATGCGTTTTTTCCTGAATATATTCAGGAAAAAACGCATACGCCCTTTTTGGCCAAGGGCATCATTGTCGAGGTTTTGCCGCTTTTCCTGTGCTTTAAAGGCGATTCGAATCTACCTCCTGAAATCTGTTTCCTGCAATTCTGCCTTGCTTTCAAATCCTCTTCGTTGCCTTCCCTCAATATTTTTGTGGGCGAGAGTTATCATTTATAACTCTGCAGGTTTGTGATTTGCAGTGCCCCTGAGCTCCATTTTTCAACTCGCTTTTTTGGGAGCTGGCCGCAAAAGCGTAGGATTGCTTCAGGACCTATTCTGGTTCCGGGCGGCAGGCTGAGCCTGTGGTTAATTCTTCTTCCTGATGGGAAAATAGAGTGACCTGTGCCTTTCCCAACACCTAGAGCTAGTCGCTCATTGGTTCCCCCTCTTCCCGTTCATCCTCAGGACAAATTGAAACCTGTACGGAACAGGAGGTTAAACGTGTTGATTCTCCAAGGAGGGAGATTGCTAGTAAAGCGGATGGAATGGCGAACCCGAGCACAAGGAGATGAGAAATGAGGTGCGTTTTAGAAACCTTTCCCGATCACACGGTGTACCATCTTCTGGGTTTCTCATGCATGTTTTCGATGTAGGAAGATGCCCTTGAACCTGGAGATTTGGGACCCATCAGACGGGTACCACGCAGTATTACTTTAAAGGGTCTGCGTTTGCTCACCCAACCTCACCAAACCTCTCAGCCCCAAGAGTGTCCACCCTTATGTCTCAATCAGCTGTGGGTCTAGATATGGTCAATCCAGGTGGCATCACAGCCCCTGAACGAATTTTGTAAGAATTTCTCTCTCTTTCACTGTCTTTGTTTCACGGGTTTTTAAAAGTAATTGATTTTCCTAATGGGGTTTAGCTGCTTTTCACTGCTGTGTTTATGCCGCTTTACTCCCACTTGACTCACTTACGGAGAGATATCAATACATAGGTTTGAAGATTCTTACTAGTCAGATCTATTCTTGGGCGGTGAATAGGGGGTGTTGAGTCCAGTTCACTGAGCAAGGAGTAGGTCTTGTCTATTACATATTGGGTTTATGGAACGGTATCTGAGCTAATTTGAAACCCTTGTTTTATGCATCACCCCACCTCGCCTTTCCCGTTAGGCAGCCATAGTGTGTTTTCTAAATGTGTGACTCTGTTCTGTTTTGTAATTCAGTTCAAGTGTAGCGGATTTTACATTCCCTCTATAAGTGATATCTTCTGATTAGTGTCTTTTTCTGTGTGACTTATTTCACTTAGAACCGTCGTACCTGAATCCACTCATCATGCTGCTACTAGCCTTATGACGTTGATTTCATGGCTGAGTGATATTCCATTGTACCTAAGGACCACAACTTCTTTATCCATTTTTCTCTTTCCTGGGATATTTAAGGTGGAATGAAGTGGAGGTTCTTGTCAACAGAGCAACCCTAAACTTTGGAGTGCCTGTGCCTTGCTGATTTTTAGTTTTCCCAAATTAGACGCCCATGAGTGGAAGTGCCCTATGCTCTCTAAGCCGAGTTTTTTAGATGTTTCAGGACACACCGTACACTTCTCCAGAGTGGCTGTTGGCAATTTACATCCCGCCCATCAGCGTAGCAAGGCTCCCATTTCTCCATGGCCTCTCCTGCATTTCTGGTATTGACACTTTATTCAGCATGGCCCTTTTGACCGATGGGAAGCGAGACTTCTTTGTAGCGCTGATTTGCCTTTCCAGGTTGCTTGGTTGGCCAAAAAGGGCGTATGCGTTTTTTCCTGAATATATTCAGGAAAAAACGCGTACGCCCTTTTTGGCCAAGGGCATCATTGTCGAGGTTTTGCCGCTTTTCCTGTGCTTTAAAGGCGATTCGAATCTATCTCCTGAAATCTGTTTCCTGCAATTCTGCCTTGCTTTCAAATCCTCTTCGTTGCCTTCCCTCAATATTTTTGTGGGCGAGAGTTATCATTTATAACTCTGCAGGTTTGTGATTTGCAGTGCCCCTGAGCTCCATTTTTCAACTCGCTTTTTTGGGAGCTGGCCGCAAAAGCGTAGGATTGCTTCAGGACCTATTCTGGTTCCGGGCGGCAGGCTGAGCCGGTGGTTAATTCTTCTTCCTGATGGGAAAATAGAGTGACCTGTGCCTGTCCCACCACCTAGAGCTAGTCGCTCATTGGTTCCCCCTCTTCCCGTTCATCCTCAGGACAAATTGAAACCTGTACGGAACAGGAGGTTAAAGTGCTGTTTCTCCAAGGAGGGAGATTGCTATTAAAGTGGCTGGAATGGCGAACCCGAGCACAAGGAGATGAGAAATGAGGTGCGTTTTAGAAACCTTTCCCGATCACACGGTGTACCATCTTCTGGGGTTCTCATGCATGTTTTCGATGTAGGAAGATGCCCTTGAACCTGGAGATTTGGGACCCATGGGATGGGTACCACACAGTATTACTTTAAAGGGTCTACGTTTGCTCACCCAACCTCACCAAACCTCTCAGCCCCAAGAGTGTCCACCCTTATGTCTCAATCAGCTGTGGGTCTAGATATGGTCAATCCAGGTGGCATCACAGCCCCTGAACGAATTTTGTAAGAATGTCTCTCTCTTTCACTGTCTTTGTTTCACGGGTTTTTAAAAGTAATTGATTTTCCTAATGGGGTTTAGCTGCTTTTCACTGCTGTGTTTATGCCGCTTTACTCCCACTTGACTCACTTACGAAGAGATATCAATACATAGGTTTGAAGATTCTTACTAGTCAGATCTATTCTTGGGCGGTGAATAGGGGGTGTTGAGTCCAGTTCACTGAGCAAGGAGTAGGTCTTGTCTATTACATATTGGGTTTATGGAACGGTATCTGAGCTAATTTGAAACCCTTGTTTTAGGCATCACCCCACCTCGCCTTTCCCGTTAGGCAGCCATAGTGTGTTTTCTAAATGTGTGACTCTGTTCTGTTTTGTAATTCAGTTCAAGTGTAGCGGTTTTTACATTCCCTCTATAAGTGATATCTTCTGATTAGTGTCTTTTTCTGTGTGACTTATTTCACTTAGAACCGTCGTACCTGAATCCACTCATCATGCTGCTACTAGCCTTATGACGTTGATTTCATGGCTGAGTGATATTCCATTGTACCTAAGGACCACAACTTCTTTATCCATTTTTCTCTTTCCTGGGATATTTAAGGTGGAATGAAGTGGAGGTTCTTGTCAACAGAGCAACCCTAAACTTTGGAGTGCCTGTGCCTTGCTGATTTTTAGTTTTCCCAAATTAGACGCCCATGAGTGGAAGTGCCCTATGCTCTCTAAGCCGAGTTTTTTAGATGTTTCAGGACACACCGTACACTTCTCCAGAGTGGCTGTTGGCAATTTACATCCCGCCCATCAGCGTAGCAAGGCTCCCATTTCTCCATGGCCTCTCCTGCATTTCTGGTATTGACACTTTATTCAGCATGGCCCTTTTGACCGATGGGAAGCGAGACTTCTTTGTAGCGCTGATTTGCCTTTCCAGGTTGCTTGGTTGGCCAAAAAGGGCGTATGCGTTTTTTCCTGAATATATTCAGGAAAAAACGCATACGCCCTTTTTGGCCAAGGGCATCATTGTCGAGGTTTTGCCGCTTTTCCTGTGCTTTAAAGGCGATTCGAATCTACCTCCTGAAATCTGTTTCCTGCAATTCTGCCTTGCTTTCAAATCCTCTTCGTTGCCTTCCCTCAATATTTTTGTGGGCGAGAGTTATCATTTATAACTCTGCAGGTTTGTGATTTGCAGTGCCCCTGAGCTCCATTTTTCAACTCGCTTTTTTGGGAGCTGGCCGCAAAAGCGTAGGATTGCTTCAGGACCTATTCTGGTTCCGGGCGGCAGGCTGAGCCTGTGGTTAATTCTTCTTCCTGATGGGAAAATAGAGTGACCTGTGCCTTTCCCAACACCTAGAGCTAGTCGCTCATTGGTTCCCCCTCTTCCCGTTCATCCTCAGGACAAATTGAAACCTGTACGGAACAGGAGGTTAAACGTGTTGATTCTCCAAGGAGGGAGATTGCTAGTAAAGCGGATGGAATGGCGAACCCGAGCACAAGGAGATGAGAAATGAGGTGCGTTTTAGAAACCTTTCCCGATCACACGGTGTACCATCTTCTGGGTTTCTCATGCATGTTTTCGATGTAGGAAGATGCCCTTGAACCTGGAGATTTGGGACCCATCAGACGGGTACCACGCAGTATTACTTTAAAGGGTCTGCGTTTGCTCACCCAACCTCACCAAACCTCTCAGCCCCAAGAGTGTCCACCCTTATGTCTCAATCAGCTGTGGGTCTAGATATGGTCAATCCAGGTGGCATCACAGCCCCTGAACGAATTTTGTAAGAATTTCTCTCTCTTTCACTGTCTTTGTTTCACGGGTTTTTAAAAGTAATTGATTTTCCTAATGGGGTTTAGCTGCTTTTCACTGCTGTGTTTATGCCGCTTTACTCCCACTTGACTCACTTACGGAGAGATATCAATACATAGGTTTGAAGATTCTTACTAGTCAGATCTATTCTTGGGCGGTGAATAGGGGGTGTTGAGTCCAGTTCACTGAGCAAGGAGTAGGTCTTGTCTATTACATATTGGGTTTATGGAACGGTATCTGAGCTAATTTGAAACCCTTGTTTTATGCATCACCCCACCTCGCCTTTCCCGTTAGGCAGCCATAGTGTGTTTTCTAAATGTGTGACTCTGTTCTGTTTTGTAATTCAGTTCAAGTGTAGCGGATTTTACATTCCCTCTATAAGTGATATCTTCTGATTAGTGTCTTTTTCTGTGTGACTTATTTCACTTAGAACCGTCGTACCTGAATCCACTCATCATGCTGCTACTAGCCTTATGACGTTGATTTCATGGCTGAGTGATATTCCATTGTACCTAAGGACCACAACTTCTTTATCCATTTTTCTCTTTCCTGGGATATTTAAGGTGGAATGAAGTGGAGGTTCTTGTCAACAGAGCAACCCTAAACTTTGGAGTGCCTGTGCCTTGCTGATTTTTAGTTTTCCCAAATTAGACGCCCATGAGTGGAAGTGCCCTATGCTCTCTAAGCCGAGTTTTTTAGATGTTTCAGGACACACCGTACACTTCTCCAGAGTGGCTGTTGGCAATTTACATCCCGCCCATCAGCGTAGCAAGGCTCCCATTTCTCCATGGCCTCTCCTGCATTTCTGGTATTGACACTTTATTCAGCATGGCCCTTTTGACCGATGGGAAGCGAGACTTCTTTGTAGCGCTGATTTGCCTTTCCAGGTTGCTTGGTTGGCCAAAAAGGGCGTATGCGTTTTTTCCTGAATATATTCAGGAAAAAACGCGTACGCCCTTTTTGGCCAAGGGCATCATTGTCGAGGTTTTGCCGCTTTTCCTGTGCTTTAAAGGCGATTCGAATCTATCTCCTGAAATCTGTTTCCTGCAATTCTGCCTTGCTTTCAAATCCTCTTCGTTGCCTTCCCTCAATATTTTTGTGGGCGAGAGTTATCATTTATAACTCTGCAGGTTTGTGATTTGCAGTGCCCCTGAGCTCCATTTTTCAACTCGCTTTTTTGGGAGCTGGCCGCAAAAGCGTAGGATTGCTTCAGGACCTATTCTGGTTCCGGGCGGCAGGCTGAGCCTGTGGTTAATTCTTCTTCCTGATGGGAAAATAGAGTGACCTGTGCCTTTCCCAACACCTAGAGCTAGTCGCTCATTGGTTCCCCCTCTTCCCGTTCATCCTCAGGACAAATTGCAACCTGTACGGAACAGGAGGTTAAACGTGTTGATTCTCCAAGGAGGGAGATTGCTAGTAAAGCGGATGGAATGGCGATCCCGAGCACAAGGAGATGAGAAATGAGGTGCGTTTTAGAAACCTTTCCCGATCACACGGTGTACCATCTTCTGGGTTTCTCATGCATGTTTTCGATGTAGGAAGATGCCCTTGAACCTGGAGATTTGGGACCCATCAGACGGGTACCACGCAGTATTACTTTAAAGGGTCTGCGTTTGCTCACCCAACCTCACCAAACCTCTCAGCCCCAAGAGTGTCCACCCTTATGTCTCAATCAGCTGTGGGTCTAGATATGGTCAATCCAGGTGGCATCACAGCCCCTGAACGAATTTTGTAAGAATGTCTCTCTCTTTCACTGTCTTTGTTTCACGGGTTTTTAAAAGTAATTGATTTTCCTAATGGGGTTTAGCTGCTTTTCACTGCTGTGTTTATGCCGCTTTACTCCCACTTGACTCACTTACGAAGAGATATCAATACATAGGTTTGAAGATTCTTACTAGTCAGATCTATTCTTGGGCGGTGAATAGGGGGTGTTGAGTCCAGTTCACTGAGCAAGGAGTAGGTCTTGTCTATTACATATTGGGTTTATGGAACGGTATCTGAGCTAATTTGAAACCCTTGTTTTAGGCATCACCCCACCTCGCCTTTCCCGTTAGGCAGCCATAGTGTGTTTTCTAAATGTGTGACTCTGTTCTGTTTTGTAATTCAGTTCAAGTGTAGCGGTTTTTACATTCCCTCTATAAGTGATATCTTCTGATTAGTGTCTTTTTCTGTGTGACTTATTTCACTTAGAACCGTCGTACCTGAATCCACTCATCATGCTGCTACTAGCCTTATGACGTTGATTTCATGGCTGAGTGATATTCCATTGTACCTAAGGACCACAACTTCTTTATCCATTTTTCTCTTTCCTGGGATATTTAAGGTGGAATGAAGTGGAGGTTCTTGTCAACAGAGCAACCCTAAACTTTGGAGTGCCTGTGCCTTGCTGATTTTTAGTTTTCCCAAATTAGACGCCCATGAGTGGAAGTGCCCTATGCTCTCTAAGCCGAGTTTTTTAGATGTTTCAGGACACACCGTACACTTCTCCAGAGTGGCTGTTGGCAATTTACATCCCGCCCATCAGCGTAGCAAGGCTCCCATTTCTCCATGGCCTCTCCTGCATTTCTGGTATTGACACTTTATTCAGCATGGCCCTTTTGACCGATGGGAAGCGAGACTTCTTTGTAGCGCTGATTTGCCTTTCCAGGTTGCTTGGTTGGCCAAAAAGGGCGTATGCGTTTTTTCCTGAATATATTCAGGAAAAAACGCATACGCCCTTTTTGTCCAAGGGCATCATTGTCGAGGTTTTGCCGCTTTTCCTGTGCTTTAAAGGCGATTCGAATCTACCTCCTGAAATCTGTTTCCTGCAATTCTGCCTTGCTTTCAAATCCTCTTCGTTGCCTTCCCTGAATATTTTTGTGGGCGAGAGTTATCATTTATAACTCTGCAGGTTTGTGATTTGCAGGGCCCCTGAGCTCCATTTTTCAACTCGCTTTTTTGGGAGCTGGCCGCAAAAGCGTAGGATTGCTTCAGGACCTATTCTGGTTCCGGGCGGCAGGCTGAGCCGGTGGTTAATTCTTCTTCCTGATGGGAAAATAGAGTGACCTGTGCCTGTCCCACCACCTAGAGCTAGTCGCTCATTGGTTCCCCCTCTTCCCGTTCATCCTCAGGACAAATTGAAACCTGTACGGAACAGGAGGTTAAAGTGCTGTTTCTCCAAGGAGGGAGTTTGCTATTAAAGTGGCTGGAATGGCGAACCCGAGCACAAGGAGATGAGAAATGAGGTGCGTTTTAGAAACCTTTCCCGATCACACGGTGTACCATCTTCTGGGTTTCTCATGCATGTTTTCGATGTAGGAAGATGCCCTTGAACCTGGAGATTTGGGACCCATGGGATGGGTACCACACAGTATTACTTTAAAGGGTCTGCGTTTGCTCACCCAACCTCACCAAACCTCTCAGCCCCAAGAGTGTCCACCCTTATGTCTCAATCAGCTGTGGGTCTAGATATGGTCAATCCAGGTGGCATCACAGCCCCTGAACGAATTTTGTAAGAATTTCTCTCTCTTTCACTGTCTTTGTTTCACGGGTTTTTAAAAGTAATTGATTTTCCTAATGGGGTTTAGCTGCTTTTCACTGCTGTGTTTATGCCGCTTTACTCCCACTTGACTCACTTACGGAGAGATATCAATACATAGGTTTGAAGATTCTTACTAGTCAGATCTATTCTTGGGCGGTGAATAGGGGGTGTTGAGTCCAGTTCACTGAGCAAGGAGTAGGTCTTGTCTATTACATATTGGGTTTATGGAACGGTATCTGAGCTAATTTGAAACCCTTGTTTTAGGCATCACCCCACCTCACCTTTCCCGTTAGGCAGCCATAGTGTGTTTTCTAAATGTGTGACTCTGTTCTGTTTTGTAATTCAGTTCAAGTGTAGCGGATTTTACATTCCCTCTATAAGTGATATCTTCTGATTAGTGTCTTTTTCTGTGTGACTTATTTCACTTAGAACCGTCGTACCTGAATCCACTCATCATGCTGCTACTAGCCTTATGACGTTGATTTCATGGCTGAGTGATATTCCATTGTACCTAAGGACCACAACTTCTTTATCCATTTTTCTCTTTCCTGGGATATTTAAGGTGGAATGTAGTGGAGGTTCTTGTCAACAGAGCAACCCTAAACTTTGGAGTGCCTGTGCCTTGCTGATTTTTAGTTTTCCCAAATTAGACGCCCATGAGTGGAAGTGCCCTATGCTCTCTAAGCCGAGTTTTTTAGATGTTTCAGGACACACCGTACACTTCTCCAGAGTGGCTGTTGGCAATTTACATCCCGCCCATCAGCGTAGCAAGGCTCCCATTTCTCCATGGCCTCTCTTGCATTTCTGGTATTGACACTTTATTCAGCATGGCCCTTTTGACCGATGGGAAGCGAGACTTCTTTGTAGCGCTGATTTGCCTTTCCAGGTTGCTTGGTTGGCCAAACAGGGCGTATGCGTTTTTTCCTGAATATATTCAGGAAAAAACGCATACGCCCTTTTTGGCCAAGGGCATCATTGTCGAGGTTTTGCCGCTTTTCCTGTGCTTTAAAGGCGATTCGAATCTACCTCCTGAAATCTGTTTCCTGCAATTCTGCCTTGCTTTCAAATCCTCTTCGTTGCCTTCCCTCAATATTTTTGTGGGCGAGAGTTATCATTTCTAACTCTGCAGGTTTGTGATTTGCAGTGCCCCTGAGCTCCATTTTTCAACTCGCTTTTTTGGGAGCTGGCCGCAAAAGCGTAGGATTGCTTCAGGCCCTATTCTGGTTCCGGGCGGCAGGCTGAGCCTGTGGTTAATTCTTCTTCCTGATGGGAAAATAGAGTGACCTGTGCCTTTCCCAACACCTAGAGCTAGTCGCTCATTGGTTCCCCCTCTTCCCGTTCATCCTCAGGACAAATTGCACCCTGTACGGAACAGGAGGTTAAACGTGTTGATTCTCCAAGGAGGGAGATTGCTAGTAAAGCGGATGGAATGGCGAACCCGAGCACAAGGAGATGAGAAATGAGGTGCGTTTTAGAAACCTTTCCCGATCACACGGTGTACCATCTTCTGGGTTTCTCATGCATGTTTTCGATGTAGGAAGATGCCCTTGAACCTGGAGATTTGGGACCCATCAGACGGGTACCACGCAGTATTACTTTAAAGGGTCTGCGTTTGCTCACCCAACCTCACCAAACCTCTCAGCCCCAAGAGTGTCCACCCTTATGTCTCAATCAGCTGTGGGTCTAGATATGGTCAATCCAGGTGGCATCACAGCCCCTGAACGAATTTTGTAAGAATGTCTCTCTCTTTCACTGTCTTTGTTTCACGGGTTTTTAAAAGTAATTGATTTTCCTAATGGGGTTTAGCTGCTTTTCACTGCTGTGTTTATGCCGCTTTACTCCCACTTGACTCACTTACGGAGAGATATCAATACATAGGTTTGAAGATTCTTACTAGTCAGATCTATTCTTGGGCGGTGAATAGGGGGTGTTGAGTCCAGTTCACTGAGCAAGGAGTAGGTCTTGTCTATTACATATTGGGTTTATGGAACGGTATCTGAGCTAATTTGAAACCCTTGTTTTAGGCATCACCCCACCTCACCTTTCCCGTTAGGCAGCCATAGTGTGTTTTCTAAATGTGTGACTCTGTTCTGTTTTGTAATTCAGTTCAAGTGTAGCGGATTTTACATTCCCTCTATAAGTGATATCTTCTGATTAGTGTCTTTTTCTGTGTGACTTATTTCACTTAGAACCGTCGTACCTGAATCCACTCATCATGCTGCTACTAGCCTTATGACGTTGATTTCATGGCTGAGTGATATTCCATTGTACCTAAGGACCACAACTTCTTTATCCATTTTTCTCTTTCCTGGGATATTTAAGGTGGAATGAAGTGGAGGTTCTTGTCAACAGAGCAACCCTAAACTTTGGAGTGCCTGTGCCTTGCTGATTTTTAGTTTTCCCAAATTAGACGCCCATGAGTGGAAGTGCCCTATGCTCTCTAAGCCGAGTTTTTTAGATGTTTCAGGACACACCGTACACTTCTCCAGAGTGGCTGTTGGCAATTTACATCCCGCCCATCAGCGTAGCAAGGCTCCCATTTCTCCATGGCCTCTCTTGCATTTCTGGTATTGACACTTTATTCAGCATGGCCCTTTTGACCGATGGGAAGCGAGACTTCTTTGTAGCGCTGATTTGCCTTTCCAGGTTGCTTGGTTGGCCAAAAAGGGCGTATGCGTTTTTTCCTGAATATATTCAGGAAAAAACGCATACGCCCTTTTTGTCCAAGGGCATCATTGTCGAGGTTTTGCCGCTTTTCCTGTGCTTTAAAGGCGATTCGAATCTACCTCCTGAAATCTGTTTCCTGCAATTCTGCCTTGCTTTCAAATCCTCTTCGTTGCCTTCCCTGAATATTTTTGTGGGCGAGAGTTATCATTTCTAACTCTGCAGGTTTGTGATTTGCAGGGCCCCTGAGCTCCATTTTTCAACTCGCTTTTTTGGGAGCTGGCCGCAAAAGCGTAGGATTGCTTCAGGACCTATTCTGGTTCCGGGCGGCAGGCTGAGCCGGTGGTTAATTCTTCTTCCTGATGGGAAAATAGAGTGACCTGTGCCTGTCCCACCACCTAGAGCTAGTCGCTCATTGGTTCCCCCTCTTCCCGTTCATCCTCAGGACAAATTGAAACCTGTACGGAACAGGAGGTTAAAGTGCTGTTTCTCCAAGGAGGGAGTTTGCTATTAAAGTGGCTGGAATGGCGAACCCGAGCACAAGGAGATGAGAAATGAGGTGCGTTTTAGAAACCTTTCCCGATCACACGGTGTACCATCTTCTGGGTTTCTCATGCATGTTTTCGATGTAGGAAGATGCCCTTGAACCTGGAGATTTGGGACCCATGGGATGGGTACCACACAGTATTACTTTAAAGGGTCTGCGTTTGCTCACCCAACCTCACCAAACCTCTCAGCCCCAAGAGTGTCCACCCTTATGTCTCAATCAGCTGTGGGTCTAGATATGGTCAATCCAGGTGGCATCACAGCCCCTGAACGAATTTTGTAAGAATTTCTCTCTCTTTCACTGTCTTTGTTTCACGGGTTTTTAAAAGTAATTGATTTTCCTAATGGGGTTTAGCTGCTTTTCACTGCTGTGTTTATGCCGCTTTACTCCCACTTGACTCACTTACGGAGAGATATCAATACATAGGTTTGAAGATTCTTACTAGTCAGATCTATTCTTGGGCGGTGAATAGGGGGTGTTGAGTCCAGTTCACTGAGCAAGGAGTAGGTCTTGTCTATTACATATTGGGTTTATGGAACGGTATCTGAGCTAATTTGAAACCCTTGTTTTAGGCATCACCCCACCTCACCTTTCCCGTTAGGCAGCCATAGTGTGTTTTCTAAATGTGTGACTCTGTTCTGTTTTGTAATTCAGTTCAAGTGTAGCGGATTTTACATTCCCTCTATAAGTGATATCTTCTGATTAGTGTCTTTTTCTGTGTGACTTATTTCACTTAGAACCGTCGTACCTGAATCCACTCATCATGCTGCTACTAGCCTTATGACGTTGATTTCATGGCTGAGTGATATTCCATTGTACCTAAGGACCACAACTTCTTTATCCATTTTTCTCTTTCCTGGGATATTTAAGGTGGAATGTAGTGGAGGTTCTTGTCAACAGAGCAACCCTAAACTTTGGAGTGCCTGTGCCTTGCTGATTTTTAGTTTTCCCAAATTAGACGCCCATGAGTGGAAGTGCCCTATGCTCTCTAAGCCGAGTTTTTTAGATGTTTCAGGACACACCGTACACTTCTCCAGAGTGGCTGTTGGCAATTTACATCCCGCCCATCAGCGTAGCAAGGCTCCCATTTCTCCATGGCCTCTCTTGCATTTCTGGTATTGACACTTTATTCAGCATGGCCCTTTTGACCGATGGGAAGCGAGACTTCTTTGTAGCGCTGATTTGCCTTTCCAGGTTGCTTGGTTGGCCAAACAGGGCGTATGCGTTTTTTCCTGAATATATTCAGGAAAAAACGCATACGCCCTTTTTGGCCAAGGGCATCATTGTCGAGGTTTTGCCGCTTTTCCTGTGCTTTAAAGGCGATTCGAATCTACCTCCTGAAATCTGTTTCCTGCAATTCTGCCTTGCTTTCAAATCCTCTTCGTTGCCTTCCCTCAATATTTTTGTGGGCGAGAGTTATCATTTCTAACTCTGCAGGTTTGTGATTTGCAGTGCCCCTGAGCTCCATTTTTCAACTCGCTTTTTTGGGAGCTGGCCGCAAAAGCGTAGGATTGCTTCAGGCCCTATTCTGGTTCCGGGCGGCAGGCTGAGCCTGTGGTTAATTCTTCTTCCTGATGGGAAAATAGAGTGACCTGTGCCTTTCCCAACACCTAGAGCTAGTCGCTCATTGGTTCCCCCTCTTCCCGTTCATCCTCAGGACAAATTGCACCCTGTACGGAACAGGAGGTTAAACGTGTTGATTCTCCAAGGAGGGAGATTGCTAGTAAAGCGGATGGAATGGCGAACCCGAGCACAAGGAGATGAGAAATGAGGTGCGTTTTAGAAACCTTTCCCGATCACACGGTGTACCATCTTCTGGGTTTCTCATGCATGTTTTCGATGTAGGAAGATGCCCTTGAACCTGGAGATTTGGGACCCATCAGACGGGTACCACGCAGTATTACTTTAAAGGGTCTGCGTTTGCTCACCCAACCTCACCAAACCTCTCAGCCCCAAGAGTGTCCACCCTTATGTCTCAATCAGCTGTGGGTCTAGATATGGTCAATCCAGGTGGCATCACAGCCCCTGAACGAATTTTGTAAGAATTTCTCTCTCTTTCACTGTCTTTGTTTCACGGGTTTTTAAAAGTAATTGATTTTCCTAATGGGGTTTAGCTGCTTTTCACTGCTGTGTTTATGCCGCTTTACTCCCACTTGACTCACTTACGGAGAGATATCAATACATAGGTTTGAAGATTCTTACTAGTCAGATCTATTCTTGGGCGGTGAATAGGGGGTGTTGAGTCCAGTTCACTGAGCAAGGAGTAGGTCTTGTCTATTACATATTGGGTTTATGGAACGGTATCTGAGCTAATTTGAAACCCTTGTTTTAGGCATCACCCCACCTCACCTTTCCCGTTAGGCAGCCATAGTGTGTTTTCTAAATGTGTGACTCTGTTCTGTTTTGTAATTCATTTCAAGTGTAGCGGATTTTACATTCCCTCTATAAGTGATATCTTCTGATTAGTGTCTTTTTCTGTGTGACTTATTTCACTTAGAACCGTCGTACCTGAATCCACTCATCATGCTGCTACTAGCCTTATGACGTTGATTTCATGGCTGAGTGATATTCCATTGTACCTAAGGACCACAACTTCTTTATCCATTTTTCTCTTTCCTGGGATATTTAAGGTGGAATGAAGTGGAGGTTCTTGTCAACAGAGCAACCCTAAACTTTGGAGTGCCTGTGCCTTGCTGATTTTTAGTTTTCCCAAATTAGACGCCCATGAGTGGAAGTGCCCTATGCTCTCTAAGCCGAGTTTTTTAGATGTTTCAGGACACACCGTACACTTCTCCAGAGTGGCTGTTGGCAATTTACATCCCGCCCATCAGCGTAGCAAGGCTCCCATTTCTCCATGGCCTCTCTTGCATTTCTGGTATTGACACTTTATTCAGCATGGCCCTTTTGACCGATGGGAAGCGAGACTTCTTTGTAGCGCTGATTTGCCTTTCCAGGTTGCTTGGTTGGCCAAAAAGGGCGTATGCGTTTTTTCCTGAATATATTCAGGAAAAAACGCATACGCCCTTTTTGTCCAAGGGCATCATTGTCGAGGTTTTGCCGCTTTTCCTGTGCTTTAAAGGCGATTCGAATCTACCTCCTGAAATCTGTTTCCTGCAATTCTGCCTTGCTTTCAAATCCTCTTCGTTGCCTTCCCTCAATATTTTTGTGGGCGAGAGTTATCATTTCTAACTCTGCAGGTTTGTGATTTGCAGGGCCCCTGAGCTCCATTTTTCAACTCGCTTTTTTGGGAGCTGGCCGCAAAAGCGTAGGATTGCTTCAGGACCTATTCTGGTTCCGGGCGGCAGGCTGAGCCGGTGGTTAATTCTTCTTCCTGATGGGAAAATAGAGTGACCTGTGCCTGTCCCACCACCTAGAGCTAGTCGCTCATTGGTTCCCCCTCTTCCCGTTCATCCTCAGGACAAATTGAAACCTGTACGGAACAGGAGGTTAAAGTGCTGTTTCTCCAAGGAGGGAGATTGCTATTAAAGTGGCTGGAATGGCGAACCCGAGCACAAGGAGATGAGAAATGAGGTGCGTTTTAGAAACCTTTCCCGATCACACGGTGTACCATCTTCTGGGGTTCTCATGCATGTTTTCGATGTAGGAAGATGCCCTTGAACCTGGAGATTTGGGACCCATGGGATGGGTACCACACAGTATTACTTTAAAGGGTCTACGTTTGCTCACCCAACCTCACCAAACCTCTCAGCCCCAAGAGTGTCCACCCTTATGTCTCAATCAGCTGTGGGTCTAGATATGGTCAATCCAGGTGGCATCACAGCCCCTGAACGAATTTTGTAAGAATGTCTCTCTCTTTCACTGTCTTTGTTTCACGGGTTTTTAAAAGTAATTGATTTTCCTAATGGGGTTTAGCTGCTTTTCACTGCTGTGTTTATGCCGCTTTACTCCCACTTGACTCACTTACGAAGAGATATCAATACATAGGTTTGAAGATTCTTACTAGTCAGATCTATTCTTGGGCGGTGAATAGGGGGTGTTGAGTCCAGTTCACTGAGCAAGGAGTAGGTCTTGTCTATTACATATTGGGTTTATGGAACGGTATCTGAGCTAATTTGAAACCCTTGTTTTAGGCATCACCCCACCTCGCCTTTCCCGTTAGGCAGCCATAGTGTGTTTTCTAAATGTGTGACTCTGTTCTGTTTTGTAATTCAGTTCAAGTGTAGCGGTTTTTACATTCCCTCTATAAGTGATATCTTCTGATTAGTGTCTTTTTCTGTGTGACTTATTTCACTTAGAACCGTCGTACCTGAATCCACTCATCATGCTGCTACTAGCCTTATGACGTTGATTTCATGGCTGAGTGATATTCCATTGTACCTAAGGACCACAACTTCTTTATCCATTTTTCTCTTTCCTGGGATATTTAAGGTGGAATGAAGTGGAGGTTCTTGTCAACAGAGCAACCCTAAACTTTGGAGTGCCTGTGCCTTGCTGATTTTTAGTTTTCCCAAATTAGACGCCCATGAGTGGAAGTGCCCTATGCTCTCTAAGCCGAGTTTTTTAGATGTTTCAGGACACACCGTACACTTCTCCAGAGTGGCTGTTGGCAATTTACATCCCACCCATCAGCGTAGCAAGGCTCCCATTTCTCCATGGCCTCTCCTGCATTTCTGGTATTGACACTTTATTCAGCATGGCCCTTTTGACCGATGGGAAGCGAGACTTCTTTGTAGCGCTGATTTGCCTTTCCAGGTTGCTTGGTTGGCCAAAAAGGGCGTATGCGTTTTTTCCTGAATATATTCAGGAAAAAACGCATACGCCCTTTTTGGCCAAGGGCATCATTGTCGAGGTTTTGCCGCTTTTCCTGTGCTTTAAAGGCGATTCGAATCTACCTCCTGAAATCTGTTTCCTGCAATTCTGCCTTGCTTTCAAATCCTCTTCGTTGCCTTCCCTCAATATTTTTGTGGGCGAGAGTTATCATTTCTAACTCTGCAGGTTTGTGATTTGCAGGGCCCCTGAGCTCCATTTTTCAACTCGCTTTTTTGGGAGCTGGCCGCAAAAGCGTAGGATTGCTTCAGGCCCTATTCTGGTTCCGGGCGGCAGGCTGAGCCTGTGGTTAATTCTTCTTTCTGATGGGAAAATAGAGTGACCTGTGCCTGTCCCACCACCTAGAGCTAGTCGCTCATTGGTTCCCCCTCTTCCCGTTCATCCTCAGGACAAATTGAAACCTGTACGGAACAGGAGGTTAAAGTGCTGATTCTCCAAGGAGGGAGGTTGCTATTAAAGTGGCTGGAATGGCGAACCCGAGCACAAGGAGATGAGAAATGAGGTGCGTTTTAGAAACCTTTCCCGATCACACGGTGTACCATCTTCTGGGTTTCTCATGCATCTTTTCGATGTAGTAAGATGCCCTTGAACCTGGAGATTTGGGACCCATCAGACGGGTACCACGCAGTATTACTTTAAAGGGTCTGCGTTTGCTCACCCAAGCTCACCAAAACTCTCAGCCCCAAGAGTGTCCACCCTTATGTCTCAATCAGCTGTGGGTCTAGATATGGTCAATCCAGGTGGCATCACAGCCCCTGAACGAATTTTGTAAGAATTTCTCTCTCTTTCACTGTCTTTGTTTCACGGGTTTTTAAAAGTAATTGATTTTCCTAATGGGGTTTAGCTGCTTTTCACTGCTGTGTTTATGCCGCTTTACTCCCACTTGACTCACTTACGGAGAGATATCAATACATAGGTTTGAAGATTCTTACTAATCAGATCTATTCTTGGGCGGTGAATAGGGGGTGTTGAGTGCAGTTCACTGAGCAAGCAGTAGGTCTTGTCTATTACATATTGGGTTTATGGAACGGTATCTGAGCTAATTTGAAACCCTTGTTTTATGCATCACCCCACCTCGCCTTTCCCGTTAGGCAGCCATAGTGTGTTTTCTAAATGTGTGACTCTGTTCTGTTTTGTAATTCAGTTCAAGTGTAGCGGTTTTTACATTCCCTCTATAAGTGATATCTTCTGATTAGTGTCTTTTTCTGTGTGACTTATTTCACTTAGAACCGTCGTACCTGAATCCACTCATCATGCTGCTACTAGCCTTATGACGTTGATTTCATGGCTGAGTGATATTCCATTGTACCTAAGGACCACAACTTCTTTATCCATTTTTCTCTTTCCTGGGGTATTTAAGGTGGAATGAAGTGGAGGTTCTTGTCAACAGAGCAACCCTAAACTTTGGAGTGCCTGTGCCTTGCTGATTTTTAGTTTTCCCAAATTAGACGCCCATGAGTGGAAGTGCCCTATGCTCTCTAAGCCGAGTTTTTTAGATGTTTCAGGACACACCGTACACTTCTCCAGAGTGGCTGTTGGCAATTTACATCCCGCCCATCAGCGTAGCAAGGCTCCCATTTCTCCATGGCCTCTCCTGCATTTCTGGTATTGACACTTTATTCAGCATGGCCCTTTTGACCGATGGGAAGCGAGACTTCTTTGTAGCGCTGATTTGCCTTTCCAGGTTGCTTGGTTGGCCAAAAAGGGCGTATGCGTTTTTTCCTGAATATATTCAGGAAAAAACGCATACGCCCTTTTTGGCCAAGGGCATCATTGTCGAGGTTTTGCCGCTTTTCCTGTGCTTTAAAGGCGATTCGAATCTACCTCCTGAAATCTGTTTCCTGCAATTCTGCCTTGCTTTCAAATCCTCTTCGTTGCCTTCCCTCAATATTTTTGTGGGCGAGAGTTATCATTTATAACTCTGCAGGTTTGTGATTTGCAGTGCCCCTGAGCTCCATTTTTCAACTCGCTTTTTTGGGAGCTGGCCGCAAAAGCGTAGGATTGCTTCAGGACCTATTCTGGTTCCGGGCGGCAGGCTGAGCCTGTGGTTAATTCTTCTTCCTGATGGGAAAATAGAGTGACCTGTGCCTTTCCCAACACCTAGAGCTAGTCGCTCATTGGTTCCCCCTCTTCCCGTTCATCCTCAGGACAAATTGAAACCTGTACGGAACAGGAGGTTAAACGTGTTGATTCTCCAAGGAGGGAGATTGCTAGTAAAGCGGATGGAATGGCGAACCCGAGCACAAGGAGATGAGAAATGAGGTGCGTTTTAGAAACCTTTCCCGATCACACGGTGTACCATCTTCTGGGTTTCTCATGCATGTTTTCGATGTAGGAAGATGCCCTTGAACCTGGAGATTTGGGACCCATCAGACGGGTACCACGCAGTATTACTTTAAAGGGTCTGCGTTTGCTCACCCAACCTCACCAAACCTCTCAGCCCCAAGAGTGTCCACCCTTATGTCTCAATCAGCTGTGGGTCTAGATATGGTCAATCCAGGTGGCATCACAGCCCCTGAACGAATTTTGTAAGAATTTCTCTCTCTTTCACTGTCTTTGTTTCACGGGTTTTTAAAAGTAATTGATTTTCCTAATGGGGTTTAGCTGCTTTTCACTGCTGTGTTTATGCCGCTTTACTCCCACTTGACTCACTTACGGAGAGATATCAATACATAGGTTTGAAGATTCTTACTAGTCAGATCTATTCTTGGGCGGTGAATAGGGGGTGTTGAGTCCAGTTCACTGAGCAAGGAGTAGGTCTTGTCTATTACATATTGGGTTTATGGAACGGTATCTGAGCTAATTTGAAACCCTTGTTTTATGCATCACCCCACCTCGCCTTTCCCGTTAGGCAGCCATAGTGTGTTTTCTAAATGTGTGACTCTGTTCTGTTTTGTAATTCAGTTCAAGTGTAGCGGATTTTACATTCCCTCTATAAGTGATATCTTCTGATTAGTGTCTTTTTCTGTGTGACTTATTTCACTTAGAACCGTCGTACCTGAATCCACTCATCATGCTGCTACTAGCCTTATGACGTTGATTTCATGGCTGAGTGATATTCCATTGTACCTAAGGACCACAACTTCTTTATCCATTTTTCTCTTTCCTGGGGTATTTAAGGTGGAATGAAGTGGAGGTTCTTGTCAACAGAGCAACCCTAAACTTTGGAGTGCCTGTGCCTTGCTGATTTTTAGTTTTCCCAAATTAGACGCCCATGAGTGGAAGTGCCCTATGCTCTCTAAGCCGAGTTTTTTAGATGTTTCAGGACACACCGTACACTTCTCCAGAGTGGCTGTTGGCAATTTACATCCCGCCCATCAGCGTAGCAAGGCTCCCATTTCTCCATGGCCTCTCTTGCATTTCTGGTATTGACACTTTATTCAGCATGGCCCTTTTGACCGATGGGAAGCGAGACTTCTTTGTAGCGCTGATTTGCCTTTCCAGGTTGCTTGGTTGGCCAAAAAGGGCGTATGCGTTTTTTCCTGAATATATTCAGGAAAAAACGCATACGCCCTTTTTGGCCAAGGGCATCATTGTCGAGGTTTTGCCGCTTTTCCTGTGCTTTAAAGGCGATTCGAATCTACCTCCTGAAATCTGTTTCCTGCAATTCTGCCTTGCTTTCAAATCCTCTTCGTTGCCTTCCCTCAATATTTTTGTGGGCGAGAGTTATCATTTATAACTCTGCAGGTTTGTGATTTGCAGGGCCCCTGAGCTCCATTTTTCAACTCGCTTTTTTGGGAGCTGGCCGCAAAAGCGTAGGATTGCTTCAGGCCCTATTCTGGTTCCGGGCGGCAGGCTGAGCCTGTGGTTAATTCTTCTTCCTGATGGGAAAATAGAGTGACCTGTGCCTGTCCCACCACCTAGAGCTAGTCGCTCATTGGTTCCCCCTCTTCCCGTTCATCCTCAGGACAAATTGAAACCTGTACGGAACAGGAGGTTAAAGTGCTGATTCTCCAAGGAGGGAGGTTGCTATTAAAGTGGCTGGAATGGCGAACCCGAGCACAAGGAGATGAGAAATGAGGTGCGTTTTAGAAACCTTTCCCGATCACACAGTGTACCATCTTCTGGGTTTCTCATGCATGTTTTCGATGTAGGAAGATGCCCTTGAACCTGGAGATTTGGGACCCATCAGACGGGTACCACGCAGTATTACTTTAAAGGGTCTGCGTTTGCTCACCCAAGCTCACCAAAACTCTCAGCCCCAAGAGTGTCCACCCTTATGTCTCAATCAGCTGTGGGTCTAGATATGGTCAATCCAGGTGGCATCACAGCCCCTGAACGAATTTTGTAAGAATTTCTCTCTCTTTCACTGTCTTTGTTTCACGGGTTTTTAAAAGTAATTGATTTTCCTAATGGGGTTTAGCTGCTTTTCACTGCTGTGTTTATGCCGCTTTACTCCCACTTGACTCACTTACGGAGAGATATCAATACATAGGTTTGAAGATTCTTACTAATCAGATCTATTCTTGGGCGGTGAATAGGGGGTGTTGAGTGCAGTTCACTGAGCAAGCAGTAGGTCTTGTCTATTACATATTGGGTTTATGGAACGGTATCTGAGCTAATTTGAAACCCTTGTTTTATGCATCACCCCACCTCGCCTTTCCCGTTAGGCAGCCATAGTGTGTTTTCTAAATGTGTGACTCTGTTCTGTTTTGTAATTCAGTTCAAGTGTAGCGGTTTTTACATTCCCTCTATAAGTGATATCTTCTGATTAGTGTCTTTTTCTGTGTGACTTATTTCACTTAGAACCGTCGTACCTGAATCCACTCATCATGCTGCTACTAGCCTTATGACGTTGATTTCATGGCTGAGTGATATTCCATTGTACCTAAGGACCACAACTTCTTTATCCATTTTTCTCTTTCCTGGGGTATTTAAGGTGGAATGAAGTGGAGGTTCTTGTCAACAGAGCAACCCTAAACTTTGGAGTGCCTGTGCCTTGCTGATTTTTAGTTTTCCCAAATTAGACGCCCATGAGTGGAAGTGCCCTATGCTCTCTAAGCCGAGTTTTTTAGATGTTTCAGGACACACCGTACACTTCTCCAGAGTGGCTGTTGGCAATTTACATCCCGCCCATCAGCGTAGCAAGGCTCCCATTTCTCCATGGCCTCTCCTGCATTTCTGGTATTGACACTTTATTCAGCATGGCCCTTTTGACCGATGGGAAGCGAGACTTCTTTGTAGCGCTGATTTGCCTTTCCAGGTTGCTTGGTTGGCCAAAAAGGGCGTATGCGTTTTTTCCTGAATATATTCAGGAAAAAACGCATACGCCCTTTTTGGCCAAGGGCATCATTGTCGAGGTTTTGCCGCTTTTCCTGTGCTTTAAAGGCGATTCGAATCTACCTCCTGAAATCTGTTTCCTGCAATTCTGCCTTGCTTTCAAATCCTCTTCGTTGCCTTCCCTCAATATTTTTGTGGGCGAGAGTTATCATTTATAACTCTGCAGGTTTGTGATTTGCAGTGCCCCTGAGCTCCATTTTTCAACTCGCTTTTTTGGGAGCTGGCCGCAAAAGCGTAGGATTGCTTCAGGACCTATTCTGGTTCCGGGCGGCAGGCTGAGCCTGTGGTTAATTCTTCTTCCTGATGGGAAAATAGAGTGACCTGTGCCTTTCCCAACACCTAGAGCTAGTCGCTCATTGGTTCCCCCTCTTCCCGTTCATCCTCAGGACAAATTGAAACCTGTACGGAACAGGAGGTTAAACGTGTTGATTCTCCAAGGAGGGAGATTGCTAGTAAAGCGGATGGAATGGCGAACCCGAGCACAAGGAGATGAGAAATGAGGTGCGTTTTAGAAACCTTTCCCGATCACACGGTGTACCATCTTCTGGGTTTCTCATGCATGTTTTCGATGTAGGAAGATGCCCTTGAACCTGGAGATTTGGGACCCATCAGACGGGTACCACGCAGTATTACTTTAAAGGGTCTGCGTTTGCTCACCCAACCTCACCAAACCTCTCAGCCCCAAGAGTGTCCACCCTTATGTCTCAATCAGCTGTGGGTCTAGATATGGTCAATCCAGGTGGCATCACAGCCCCTGAACGAATTTTGTAAGAATTTCTCTCTCTTTCACTGTCTTTGTTTCACGGGTTTTTAAAAGTAATTGATTTTCCTAATGGGGTTTAGCTGCTTTTCACTGCTGTGTTTATGCCGCTTTACTCCCACTTGACTCACTTACGGAGAGATATCAATACATAGGTTTGAAGATTCTTACTAGTCAGATCTATTCTTGGGCGGTGAATAGGGGGTGTTGAGTCCAGTTCACTGAGCAAGGAGTAGGTCTTGTCTATTACATATTGGGTTTATGGAACGGTATCTGAGCTAATTTGAAACCCTTGTTTTATGCATCACCCCACCTCGCCTTTCCCGTTAGGCAGCCATAGTGTGTTTTCTAAATGTGTGACTCTGTTCTGTTTTGTAATTCAGTTCAAGTGTAGCGGTTTTTACATTCCCTCTATAAGTGATATCTTCTGATTAGTGTCTTTTTCTGTGTGACTTATTTCACTTAGAACCGTCGTACCTGAATCCACTCATCATGCTGCTACTAGCCTTATGACGTTGATTTCATGGCTGAGTGATATTCCATTGTACCTAAGGACCACAACTTCTTTATCCATTTTTCTCTTTCCTGGGATATTTAAGGTGGAATGAAGTGGAGGTTCTTGTCAACAGAGCAACCCTAAACTTTGGAGTGCCTGTGCCTTGCTGATTTTTAGTTTTCCCAAATTAGACGCCCATGAGTGGAAGTGCCCTATGCTCTCTAAGCCGAGTTTTTTAGATGTTTCAGGACACACCATACACTTCTCCAGAGTGGCTGTTGGCAATTTACATCCCACCCATCAGCGTAGCAAGGCTCCCATTTCTCCATGGCCTCTCCTGCATTTCTGGTATTGACACTTTATTCAGCATGGCCCTTTTGACCGATGGGAAGCGAGACTTCTTTGTAGCGCTGATTTGCCTTTCCAGGTTGCTTGGTTGGCCAAAAAGGGCGTATGCGTTTTTTCCTGAATATATTCAGGAAAAAACGCATACGCCCTTTTTGGCCAAGGGCATCATTGTCGAGGTTTTGCCGCTTTTCCTGTGCTTTAAAGGCGATTCGAATCTACCTCCTGAAATCTGTTTCCTGCAATTCTGCCTTGCTTTCAAATCCTCTTCGTTGCCTTCCCTCAATATTTTTGTGGGCGAGAGTTATCATTTATAACTCTGCAGGTTTGTGATTTGCAGGGCCCCTGAGCTCCATTTTTCTACTCGCTTTTTTGGGAGCTGGCCGCAAAAGCGTAGGATTGCTTCAGGAACTATTCTGGTTCCGGGCGGCAGGCTGAGCCGGTGGTTAATTCTTCTTCCTGATGGGAAAATAGAGTGACCTGTGCCTGTCCCACCACCTAGAGCTAGTCGCTCATTGGTTCCCCCTCTTCCCGTTCATCCTCAGGACAAATTGAAACCTGTACGGAACAGGAGGTTAAAGTGCTGTTTCTCCAAGGAGGGAGATTGCTATTAAAGTGGCTGGAATGGCGAACCCGAGCACAAGGAGATGAGAAATGAGGTGCGTTTTAGAAACCTTTCCCGATCACACGGTGTACCATCTTCTGGGTTTCTCATGCATGTTTTCGATGTAGGAAGATGCCCTTGAACCTGGAGATTTGGGACCCATGGGATGGGTACCACACAGTATTACTTTAAAGGGTCTGCGTTTGCTCACCCAACCTCACCAAACCTCTCAGCCCCAAGAGTGTCCACCCTTATGTCTCAATCAGCTGTGGGTCTAGATATGGTCAATCCAGGTGGCATCACAGCCCCTGAACGAATTTTGTAAGAATTTTTCTCTCTTTCACTGTCTTTGTTTCACGGGTTTTTAAAAGTAATTGATTTTCCTAATGGGGTTTAGCTGCTTTTCACTGCTGTGTTTATGCCGCTTTACTCCCACTTGACTCACTTACGGAGAGATATCAATACATAGGTTTGAAGATTCTTACTAGTCAGATCTATTCTTGGGCGGTGAATAGGGGGTGTTGAGTCCAGTTCACTGAGCAAGGAGTAGGTCTTGTCTATTACATATTGGGTTTATGGAACGGTATCTGAGCTAATTTGAAACCCTTGTTTTAGGCATCACCCCACCTCACCTTTCCCGTTAGGCAGCCATAGTGTGTTTTCTAAATGTGTGACTCTGTTCTGTTTTGTAATTCAGTTCAAGGGTAGTGGTTTTCACATTCACTCTATAAGTGATATCTTCTGATTAGTGTCTTTTTCTGTGTGACTTATTTCACTTAGAACCGTCGTACCTGAATCCACTCATCATGCTGCTACTAGCCTTATGACGTTGATTTCATGGCTGAGTGATATTCCATTGTACCTAAGGACCACAACTTCTTTATCCATTTTTCTCTTTCCTGGGATATTTAAGGTGGAATGAAGTGGAGGTTCTTGTCAACAGAGCAACCCTAAACTTTGGAGTGCCTGTGCCTTGCTGATTTTTAGTTTTCCCAAATTAGACGCCCATGAGTGGAAGTGCCCTATGCTCTCTAAGCCGAGTTTTTTAGATGTTTCAGGACACACCGTACACTTCTCCAGAGTGGCTGTTGGCAATTTACATCCCGCCCATCAGCGTAGCAAGGCTCCCATTTCTCCATGGCCTCTCCTGCATTTCTGGTATTGACACTTTATTCAGCATGGCCCTTTTGACCGATGGGAAGCGAGACTTCTTTGTAGCGCTGATTTGCCTTTTCAGGTTGCTTGGTTGGCCAAAAAGGGCGTATGCGTTTTTTCCTGAATATATTCAGGAAAAAACGCGTACGCCCTTTTTGGCCAAGGGCATCATTGTCGAGGTTTTGCCGCTTTTCCTGTGCTTTAAAGGCGATTCGAATCTACCTCCTGAAATCTGTTTCCTGCAATTCTGCCTTGCTTTCAAATCCTCTTCGTTGCCTTCCCTCAATATTTTTGTGGGCGAGAGTTATCATTTATAACTCTGCAGGTTTGTGATTTGCAGTGCCCCTGAGCTCCATTTTTCAACTCGCTTTTTTGGGAGCTGGCCGCAAAAGCGTAGGATTGCTTCAGGACCTATTCTGGTTCCGGGCGGCAGGCTGAGCCTGTGGTTAATTCTTCTTCCTGATGGGAAAATAGAGTGACCTGTGCCTGTCCCAACACCTAGAGCTAGTCTCTCATTGGTTCCCCTTCTTCCCGTTCATCCTCAGGACAAATTGCAACCTGTACGGAACAGGAGGTTAAAGGTGCTGATTCTCCAAGGAGGGAGATTGCTAGTAAAGCGGCTGGAATGGCGAACCCGAGCACAAGGAGATGAGAAATGAGGTGCGTTTTAGAAACCTTTCCCGATCACACGGTGTACCATCTTCTGGGTTTCTCATGCATGTTTTCGATGTAGGAAGATGCCCTTGAACTTGGAGATTTGGGACCCATGGGATGGGTACCACGCAGTATTACTTTAAAGGGTCTGTGTTTGCTCACCCAACCCCACCAAACCTCTCAGCCTCAAGAGTGTCCACCCTTATGTCTCAATCAGCTGTGGGTCTAGATATGGTCAATCCAGGTGGCATCACAGCCCCTGAACGATTTATGTAAGAATTTCTCTCTCTTTCACTGTCTTTGTTTCTCGGGTATTTAAATGTAATTGATTTTCATAATGGGGTTTAGATGCTTTTCACTGGTGTGTTTACGCCGCTTTGCACCCACTTGACTCACTTCCAGAGAGATATCAATACATAGGTTGGAAGATTCTTACTAGTCAGATCTATTCTTGGGCAGTGAATAGGGGGTGTTGAGTCCACTTCACTGAGCAAGGAGTAGGTCTTGTCTATTACATATTGGGTTTATGGAACGGTATCTGAGCTAATTTGAAACCCTTGTTTTATGCATCACCCCACCTCACCTTTCCCGTTAGGCAGCCATAGTGTGTTTTCTAAATGTGTGACTCTGTTCTGTTTTGTAATTCAGTTCAAGTGTAGCGGTTTTTACATTCCCTCTATAAGTGATATCTTCTGATTAGTGTCTTTTCCTGTGTGACTTATTTCACTTAGAACCGTCGTACCTGAATCCACTCATCATGCTGCTACTAGCTTTATGACGTTGATTTCATGGCTGAGTGATATTCCATTGTACCTAAGGACCACAACTTCTTTATCCATTTTTCTCCTTCCTGGGATATTTAAGGTGGAATGAAGTGGAGGTTCTTGTCAACAGAGCAACCCTAAACTTTGGAGTGCCTGTGCCTTGCTGATTTTTAGTTTTCCCAAATTAGACGCCCATGAGTGGAAGTGCCCTATGCTCTCTAAGCCGAGTTTTTTTAGATGTTTCAGGACACATCATACACTTCTCCAGAGTGGCTGTCGGCAATTTACATCCCGCCCATCAGCGTAGCAAGGCTCCCATTTCTCCATGGCCTCTCCTGCATTTCTGGTATTGACACTTTATTCAGCATGGCCCTTTTGACCGATGGGAAGCGAGACTTCTTTGTAGCGCTGATTTGCCTTTCCAGGTTGCTTGGTTGGCCAAAAAGGGCGTACGCGTTTTTTCCTGAATATATTCAGGAAAAAACGCGTACGCCCTTTTTGGCTAAGGGCATCTTTGTCGAGGTTTTGCCGCTTTTCCTGTGCTTTAAAGGCGATTCGAATCTACCTCCTGAAATCTGTTTCCTGCAATTCTGCCTTGCTTTCAAATCCTCTTCGTTGCCTTCCCTCAATATTTTTGTGGGCGAGAGTTATCATTTCTAACTCTGCAGGTTTGTGATTTGCAGGGCCCCTGAGCTCCATTTTTCAACTCGCTTTTTTGGGAGCTGGCCGCAAAAGCGTAGGATTGCTTCAGGCCCTATTCTGGTTCCGGGCGGCAGGCTGAGCCTGTGGTTAATTCTTCTTCCTGATGGGAAAATAGAGTGACCTGTGCCTTTCCCAACACCTAGAGCTAGTCGCTCATTGGTTCCCCCTCTTCCCGTTCATCCTCAGGACAAATTGAAACCTGTACGGAACAGGAGGTTAAACGTGTTGATTCTCCAAGGAGGGAGATTGCTAGTAAAGCGGATGGAATGGCGAACCCGAGCACAAGGAGATGAGAAATGAGGTGCGTTTTAGAAACCTTTCCCGATCACACGGTGTACCATCTTCTGGGTTTCTCATGCATGTTTTCGATGTAGGAAGATGCCCTTGAACCTGGAGATTTGGGACCCATCAGACGGGTACCACGCAGTATTACTTTAAAGGGTCTGCGTTTGCTCACCCAACCTCACCAAACCTCTCAGCCCCAAGAGTGTCCACCCTTATGTCTCAATCAGCTGTGGGTCTAGATATGGTCAATCCAGGTGGCATCACAGCCCCTGAACGAATTTTGTAAGAATTTCTCTCTCTTTCACTGTCTTTGTTTCACGGGTTTTTAAAAGTAATTGATTTTCCTAATGGGGTTTAGCTGCTTTTCACTGCTGTGTTTATGCTGCTTTACTCCCACTTGACTCACTTACGGAGAGATATCAATACATAGGTTTGAAGATTCTTACTAGTCAGATCTATTCTTGGGCGGTGAATAGGGGGTGTTGAGTCCAGTTCACTGAGCAAGGAGTAGGTCTTGTCTATTACATATTGGGTTTATGGAACGGTATCTGAGCTAATTTGAAACCCTTGTTTTATGCATCACCCCACCTCGCCTTTCCCGTTAGGCAGCCATAGTGTGTTTTCTAAATGTGTGACTCTGTTCTGTTTTGTAATTCAGTTCAAGTGTAGCGGTTTTTACATTCCCTCTATAAGTGATATCTTCTGATTAGTGTCTTTTTCTGTGTGACTTATTTCACTTAGAACCGTCGTACCTGAATCCACTCATCATGCTGCTACTAGCCTTATGACGTTGATTTCATGGCTGAGTGATATTCCATTGTACCTAAGGACCACAACTTCTTTATCCATTTTTCTCTTTCCTGGGATATTTAAGGTGGAATGAAGTGGAGGTTCTTGTCAACAGAGCAACCCTAAACTTTGGAGTGCCTGTGCCTTGCTGATTTTTAGTTTTCCCAAATTAGACGCCCATGAGTGGAAGTGCCCTATGCTCTCTAAGCCGAGTTTTTTAGATGTTTCAGGACACACCATACACTTCTCCAGAGTGGCTGTTGGCAATTTACATCCCACCCATCAGCGTAGCAAGGCTCCCATTTCTCCATGGCCTCTCCTGCATTTCTGGTATTGACACTTTATTCAGCATGGCCCTTTTGACCGATGGGAAGCGAGACTTCTTTGTAGCGCTGATTTGCCTTTCCAGGTTGCTTGGTTGGCCAAAAAGGGCGTATGCGTTTTTTCCTGAATATATTCAGGAAAAAACGCATACGCCCTTTTTGGCCAAGGGCATCATTGTCGAGGTTTTGCCGCTTTTCCTGTGCTTTAAAGGCGATTCGAATCTACCTCCTGAAATCTGTTTCCTGCAATTCTGCCTTGCTTTCAAATCCTCTTCGTTGCCTTCCCTCAATATTTTTGTGGGCGAGAGTTATCATTTATAACTCTGCAGGTTTGTGATTTGCAGGGCCCCTGAGCTCCATTTTTCTACTCGCTTTTTTGGGAGCTGGCCGCAAAAGCGTAGGATTGCTTCAGGAACTATTCTGGTTCCGGGCGGCAGGCTGAGCCGGTGGTTAATTCTTCTTCCTGATGGGAAAATAGAGTGACCTGTGCCTGTCCCACCACCTAGAGCTAGTCGCTCATTGGTTCCCCCTCTTCCCGTTCATCCTCAGGACAAATTGAAACCTGTACGGAACAGGAGGTTAAAGTGCTGTTTCTCCAAGGAGGGAGATTGCTATTAAAGTGGCTGGAATGGCGAACCCGAGCACAAGGAGATGAGAAATGAGGTGCGTTTTAGAAACCTTTCCCGATCACACGGTGTACCATCTTCTGGGTTTCTCATGCATGTTTTCGATGTAGGAAGATGCCCTTGAACCTGGAGATTTGGGACCCATGGGATGGGTACCACACAGTATTACTTTAAAGGGTCTGCGTTTGCTCACCCAACCTCACCAAACCTCTCAGCCCCAAGAGTGTCCACCCTTATGTCTCAATCAGCTGTGGGTCTAGATATGGTCAATCCAGGTGGCATCACAGCCCCTGAACGAATTTTGTAAGAATTTTTCTCTCTTTCACTGTCTTTGTTTCACGGGTTTTTAAAAGTAATTGATTTTCCTAATGGGGTTTAGCTGCTTTTCACTGCTGTGTTTATGCCGCTTTACTCCCACTTGACTCACTTACGGAGAGATATCAATACATAGGTTTGAAGATTCTTACTAGTCAGATCTATTCTTGGGCGGTGAATAGGGGGTGTTGAGTCCAGTTCACTGAGCAAGGAGTAGGTCTTGTCTATTACATATTGGGTTTATGGAACGGTATCTGAGCTAATTTGAAACCCTTGTTTTAGGCATCACCCCACCTCACCTTTCCCGTTAGGCAGCCATAGTGTGTTTTCTAAATGTGTGACTCTGTTCTGTTTTGTAATTCAGTTCAAGGGTAGTGGTTTTCACATTCACTCTATAAGTGATATCTTCTGATTAGTGTCTTTTTCTGTGTGACTTATTTCACTTAGAACCGTCGTACCTGAATCCACTCATCATGCTGCTACTAGCCTTATGACGTTGATTTCATGGCTGAGTGATATTCCATTGTACCTAAGGACCACAACTTCTTTATCCATTTTTCTCTTTCCTGGGATATTTAAGGTGGAATGAAGTGGAGGTTCTTGTCAACAGAGCAACCCTAAACTTTGGAGTGCCTGTGCCTTGCTGATTTTTAGTTTTCCCAAATTAGACGCCCATGAGTGGAAGTGCCCTATGCTCTCTAAGCCGAGTTTTTTAGATGTTTCAGGACACACCGTACACTTCTCCAGAGTGGCTGTTGGCAATTTACATCCCGCCCATCAGCGTAGCAAGGCTCCCATTTCTCCATGGCCTCTCCTGCATTTCTGGTATTGACACTTTATTCAGCATGGCCCTTTTGACCGATGGGAAGCGAGACTTCTTTGTAGCGCTGATTTGACTTTTCAGGTTGCTTGGTTGGCCAAAAAGGGCGTATGCGTTTTTTCCTGAATATATTCAGGAAAAAACGCGTACGCCCTTTTTGGCCAAGGGCATCATTGTCGAGGTTTTGCCGCTTTTCCTGTGCTTTAAAGGCGATTCGAATCTACCTCCTGAAATCTGTTTCCTGCAATTCTGCCTTGCTTTCAAATCCTCTTCGTTGCCTTCCCTCAATATTTTTGTGGGCGAGAGTTATCATTTATAACTCTGCAGGTTTGTGATTTGCAGTGCCCCTGAGCTCCATTTTTCAACTCGCTTTTTTGGGAGCTGGCCGCAAAAGCGTAGGATTGCTTCAGGACCTATTCTGGTTCCGGGCGGCAGGCTGAGCCTGTGGTTAATTCTTCTTCCTGATGGGAAAATAGAGTGACCTGTGCCTTTCCCAACACCTAGAGCTAGTCGCTCATTGGTTCCCCCTCTTCCCGTTCATCCTCAGGACAAATTGAAACCTGTACGGAACAGGAGGTTAAACGTGTTGATTCTCCAAGGAGGGAGATTGCTAGTAAAGCGGATGGAATGGCGAACCCGAGCACAAGGAGATGAGAAATGAGGTGCGTTTTAGAAACCTTTCCCGATCACACGGTGTACCATCTTCTGGGTTTCTCATGCATGTTTTCGATGTAGGAAGATGCCCTTGAACCTGGAGATTTGGGACCCATCAGACGGGTACCACGCAGTATTACTTTAAAGGGTCTGCGTTTGCTCACCCAACCTCACCAAAACTCTCAGCCCCAAGAGTGTCCACCCTTATGTCTCAATCAGCTGTGGGTCTAGATATGGTCAATCCAGGTGGCATCACAGCCCCTGAACGAATTTTGTAAGAATTTCTCTCTCTTTCACTGTCTTTGTTTCACGGGTTTTTAAAAGTAATTGATTTTCCTAATGGGGTTTAGCTGCTTTTCACTGCTGTGTTTATGCCGCTTTACTCCCACTTGACTCACTTACGGAGAGATATCAATACATAGGTTTGAAGATTCTTACTAGTCAGATCTATTCTTGGGCGGTGAATAGGGGGTGTTGAGTCCAGTTCACTGAGCAAGGAGTAGGTCTTGTCTATTACATATTGGGTTTATGGAACGGTATCTGAGCTAATTTGAAACCCTTGTTTTATGCATCACCCCACCTCGCCTTTCCCGTTAGGCAGCCATAGTGTGTTTTCTAAATGTGTGACTCTGTTCTGTTTTGTAATTCAGTTCAAGTGTAGCGGTTTTTACATTCCCTCTATAAGTGATATCTTCTGATTAGTGTCTTTTTCTGTGTGACTTATTTCACTTAGAACCGTCGTACCTGAATCCACTCATCATGCTGCTACTAGCCTTATGACGTTGATTTCATGGCTGAGTGATATTCCATTGTACCTAAGGACCACAACTTCTTTATCCATTTTTCTCTTTCCTGGGATATTTAAGGTGGAATGAAGTGGAGGTTCTTGTCAACAGAGCAACCCTAAACTTTGGAGTGCCTGTGCCTTGCTGATTTTTAGTTTTCCCAAATTAGACGCCCATGAGTGGAAGTGCCCTATGCTCTCTAAGCCGAGTTTTTTAGATGTTTCAGGACACACCGTACACTTCTCCAGAGTGGCTGTTGGCAATTTACATCCCGCCCATCAGCGTAGCAAGGCTCCCATTTCTCCATGGCCTCTCCTGCATTTCTGGTATTGACACTTTATTCAGCATGGCCCTTTTGACCGATGGGAAGCGAGACTTCTTTGTAGCGCTGATTTGCCTTTCCAGGTTGCTTGGTTGGCCAAAAAGGGCGTATGCGTTTTTTCCTGAATATATTCAGGAAAAAACGCATACGCCCTTTTTGGCCAAGGGCATCATTGTCGAGGTTTTGCCGCTTTTCCTGTGCTTTAAAGGCGATTCGAATCTACCTCCTGAAATCTGTTTCCTGCAATTCTGCCTTGCTTTCAAATCCTCTTCGTTGCCTTCCCTCAATATTTTTGTGGGCGAGAGTTATCATTTATAACTCTGCAGGTTTGTGATTTGCAGGGCCCCTGAGCTCCATTTTTCTACTCGCTTTTTTGGGAGCTGGCCGCAAAAGCGTAGGATTGCTTCAGGAACTATTCTGGTTCCGGGCGGCAGGCTGAGCCGGTGGTTAATTCTTCTTCCTGATGGGAAAATAGAGTGACCTGTGCCTGTCCCACCACCTAGAGCTAGTCGCTCATTGGTTCCCCCTCTTCCCGTTCATCCTCAGGACAAATTGAAACCTGTACGGAACAGGAGGTTAAAGTGCTGTTTCTCCAAGGAGGGAGATTGCTATTAAAGTGGCTGGAATGGCGAACCCGAGCACAAGGAGATGAGAAATGAGGTGCGTTTTAGAAACCTTTCCCGATCACACGGTGTACCATCTTCTGGGTTTCTCATGCATGTTTTCGATGTAGGAAGATGCCCTTGAACCTGGAGATTTGGGACCCATGGGATGGGTACCACACAGTATTACTTTAAAGGGTCTGCGTTTGCTCACCCAACCTCACCAAACCTCTCAGCCCCAAGAGTGTCCACCCTTATGTCTCAATCAGCTGTGGGTCTAGATATGGTCAATCCAGGTGGCATCACAGCCCCTGAACGAATTTTGTAAGAATTTTTCTCTCTTTCACTGTCTTTGTTTCACGGGTTTTTAAAAGTAATTGATTTTCCTAATGGGGTTTAGCTGCTTTTCACTGCTGTGTTTATGCCGCTTTACTCCCACTTGACTCACTTACGGAGAGATATCAATACATAGGTTTGAAGATTCTTACTAGTCAGATCTATTCTTGGGCGGTGAATAGGGGGTGTTGAGTCCAGTTCACTGAGCAAGGAGTAGGTCTTGTCTATTACATATTGGGTTTATGGAACGGTATCTGAGCTAATTTGAAACCCTTGTTTTAGGCATCACCCCACCTCACCTTTCCCGTTAGGCAGCCATAGTGTGTTTTCTAAATGTGTGACTCTGTTCTGTTTTGTAATTCAGTTCAAGGGTAGTGGTTTTCACATTCACTCTATAAGTGATATCTTCTGATTAGTGTCTTTTTCTGTGTGACTTATTTCACTTAGAACCGTCGTACCTGAATCCACTCATCATGCTGCTACTAGCCTTATGACGTTGATTTCATGGCTGAGTGATATTCCATTGTACCTAAGGACCACAACTTCTTTATCCATTTTTCTCTTTCCTGGGATATTTAAGGTGGAATGAAGTGGAGGTTCTTGTCAACAGAGCAACCCTAAACTTTGGAGTGCCTGTGCCTTGCTGATTTTTAGTTTTCCCAAATTAGACGCCCATGAGTGGAAGTGCCCTATGCTCTCTAAGCCGAGTTTTTTAGATGTTTCAGGACACTCCGTACACTTCTCCAGAGTGGCTGTTGGCAATTTACATCCCGCCCATCAGCGTAGCAAGGCTCCCATTTCTCCATGGCCTCTCCTGCATTTCTGGTATTGACACTTTATTCAGCATGGCCCTTTTGACCGATGGGAAGCGAGACTTCTTTGTAGCGCTGATTTGCCTTTTCAGGTTGCTTGGTTGGCCAAAAAGGGCGTATGCGTTTTTTCCTGAATATATTCAGGAAAAAACGCGTACGCCCTTTTTGGCCAAGGGCATCATTGTCGAGGTTTTGCCGCTTTTCCTGTGCTTTAAAGGCGATTCGAATCTACCTCCTGAAATCTGTTTCCTGCAATTCTGCCTTGCTTTCAAATCCTCTTCGTTGCCTTCCCTCAATATTTTTGTGGGCGAGAGTTATCATTTATAACTCTGCAGGTTTGTGATTTGCAGTGCCCCTGAGCTCCATTTTTCAACTCGCTTTTTTGGGAGCTGGCCGCAAAAGCGTAGGATTGCTTCAGGACCTATTCTGGTTCCGGGCGGCAGGCTGAGCCTGTGGTTAATTCTTCTTCCTGATGGGAAAATAGAGTGACCTGTGCCTTTCCCAACACCTAGAGCTAGTCGCTCATTGGTTCCCCCTCTTCCCGTTCATCCTCAGGACAAATTGAAACCTGTACGGAACAGGAGGTTAAACGTGTTGATTCTCCAAGGAGGGAGATTGCTAGTAAAGCGGATGGAATGGCGAACCCGAGCACAAGGAGATGAGAAATGAGGTGCGTTTTAGAAACCTTTCCCGATCACACGGTGTACCATCTTCTGGGTTTCTCATGCATGTTTTCGATGTAGGAAGATGCCCTTGAACCTGGAGATTTGGGACCCATCAGACGGGTACCACGCAGTATTACTTTAAAGGGTCTGCGTTTGCTCACCCAACCTCACCAAAACTCTCAGCCCCAAGAGTGTCCACCCTTATGTCTCAATCAGCTGTGGGTCTAGATATGGTCAATCCAGGTGGCATCACAGCCCCTGAACGAATTTTGTAAGAATTTCTCTCTCTTTCACTGTCTTTGTTTCACGGGTTTTTAAAAGTAATTGATTTTCCTAATGGGGTTTAGCTGCTTTTCACTGCTGTGTTTATGCCGCTTTACTCCCACTTGACTCACTTACGGAGAGATATCAATACATAGGTTTGAAGATTCTTACTAGTCAGATCTATTCTTGGGCGGTGAATAGGGGGTGTTGAGTCCAGTTCACTGAGCAAGGAGTAGGTCTTGTCTATTACATATTGGGTTTATGGAACGGTATCTGAGCTAATTTGAAACCCTTGTTTTAGGCATCACCCCACCTCGCCTTTCCCGTTAGGCAGCCATAGTGTGTTTTCTAAATGTGTGACTCTGTTCTGTTTTGTAATTCAGTTCAAGTGTAGCGGTTTTTACATTCCCTCTATAAGTGATATCTTCTGATTAGTGTCTTTTTCTGTGTGACTTATTTCACTTAGAACCGTCGTACCTGAATCCACTCATCATGCTGCTACTAGCCTTATGACGTTGATTTCATGGCTGAGTGATATTCCATTGTACCTAAGGACCACAACTTCTTTATCCATTTTTCTCTTTCCTGGGATATTTAAGGTGGAATGAAGTGGAGGTTCTTGTCAACAGAGCAACCCTAAACTTTGGAGTGCCTGTGCCTTGCTGATTTTTAGTTTTCCCAAATTAGACGCCCATGAGTGGAAGTGCCCTATGCTCTCTAAGCCGAGTTTTTTAGATGTTTCAGGACACACCGTACACTTCTCCAGAGTGGCTGTTGGCAATTTACATCCCACCCATCAGCGTAGCAAGGCTCCCATTTCTCCATGGCCTCTCCTGCATTTCTGGTATTGACACTTTATTCAGCATGGCCCTTTTGACCGATGGGAAGCGAGACTTCTTTGTAGCGCTGATTTGCCTTTCCAGGTTGCTTGGTTGGCCAAAAAGGGCGTATGCGTTTTTTCCTGAATATATTCAGGAAAAAACGCATACGCCCTTTTTGGCCAAGGGCATCATTGTCGAGGTTTTGCCGCTTTTCCTGTGCTTTAAAGGCGATTCGAATCTACCTCCTGAAATCTGTTTCCTGCAATTCTGCCTTGCTTTCAAATCCTCTTCGTTGCCTTCCCTCAATATTTTTGTGGGCGAGAGTTATCATTTCTAACTCTGCAGGTTTGTGATTTGCAGGGCCCCTGAGCTCCATTTTTCAACTCGCTTTTTTGGGAGCTGGCCGCAAAAGCGTAGGATTGCTTCAGGCCCTATTCTGGTTCCGGGCGGCAGGCTGAGCCTGTGGTTAATTCTTCTTCCTGATGGGAAAATAGAGTGACCTGTGCCTGTCCCACCACCTAGAGCTAGTCGCTCATTGGTTCCCCCTCTTCCCGTTCATCCTCAGGACAAATTGAAACCTGTACGGAACAGGAGGTTAAAGTGCTGATTCTCCAAGGAGGGAGGTTGCTATTAAAGTGGCTGGAATGGCGAACCCGAGCACAAGGAGATGAGAAATGAGGTGCGTTTTAGAAACCTTTCCCGATCACACGGTGTACCATCTTCTGGGTTTCTCATGCATGTTTTCGATGTAGGAAGATGCCCTTGAACCTGGAGATTTGGGACCCATCAGACGGGTACCACGCAGTATTACTTTAAAGGGTCTGCGTTTGCTCACCCAAGCTCACCAAAACTCTCAGCCCCAAGAGTGTCCACCCTTATGTCTCAATCAGCTGTGGGTCTAGATATGGTCAATCCAGGTGGCATCACAGCCCCTGAACGAATTTTGTAAGAATTTCTCTCTCTTTCACTGTCTTTGTTTCACGGGTTTTTAAAAGTAATTGATTTTCCTAATGGGGTTTAGCTGCTTTTCACTGCTGTGTTTATGCCGCTTTACTCCCACTTGACTCACTTACGGAGAGATATCAATACATAGGTTTGAAGATTCTTACTAATCAGATCTATTCTTGGGCGGTGAATAGGGGGTGTTGAGTGCAGTTCACTGAGCAAGCAGTAGGTCTTGTCTATTACATATTGGGTTTATGGAACGGTATCTGAGCTAATTTGAAACCCTTGTTTTATGCATCACCCCACCTCGCCTTTCCCGTTAGGCAGCCATAGTGTGTTTTCTAAATGTGTGACTCTGTTCTGTTTTGTAATTCAGTTCAAGTGTAGCGGTTTTTACATTCCCTCTATAAGTGATATCTTCTGATTAGTGTCTTTTTCTGTGTGACTTATTTCACTTAGAACCGTCGTACCTGAATCCACTCATCATGCTGCTACTAGCCTTATGACGTTGATTTCATGGCTGAGTGATATTCCATTGTACCTAAGGACCACAACTTCTTTATCCATTTTTCTCTTTCCTGGGGTATTTAAGGTGGAATGAAGTGGAGGTTCTTGTCAACAGAGCAACCCTAAACTTTGGAGTGCCTGTGCCTTGCTGATTTTTAGTTTTCCCAAATTAGACGCCCATGAGTGGAAGTGCCCTATGCTCTCTAAGCCGAGTTTTTTAGATGTTTCAGGACACACCGTACACTTCTCCAGAGTGGCTGTTGGCAATTTACATCCCGCCCATCAGCGTAGCAAGGCTCCCATTTCTCCATGGCCTCTCCTGCATTTCTGGTATTGACACTTTATTCAGCATGGCCCTTTTGACCGATGGGAAGCGAGACTTCTTTGTAGCGCTGATTTGCCTTTCCAGGTTGCTTGGTTGGCCAAAAAGGGCGTATGCGTTTTTTCCTGAATATATTCAGGAAAAAACGCATACGCCCTTTTTGGCCAAGGGCATCATTGTCGAGGTTTTGCCGCTTTTCCTGTGCTTTAAAGGCGATTCGAATCTACCTCCTGAAATCTGTTTCCTGCAATTCTGCCTTGCTTTCAAATCCTCTTCGTTGCCTTCCCTCAATATTTTTGTGGGCGAGAGTTATCATTTATAACTCTGCAGGTTTGTGATTTGCAGTGCCCCTGAGCTCCATTTTTCAACTCGCTTTTTTGGGAGCTGGCCGCAAAAGCGTAGGATTGCTTCAGGACCTATTCTGGTTCCGGGCGGCAGGCTGAGCCTGTGGTTAATTCTTCTTCCTGATGGGAAAATAGAGTGACCTGTGCCTTTCCCAACACCTAGAGCTAGTCGCTCATTGGTTCCCCCTCTTCCCGTTCATCCTCAGGACAAATTGAAACCTGTACGGAACAGGAGGTTAAACGTGTTGATTCTCCAAGGAGGGAGATTGCTAGTAAAGCGGATGGAATGGCGAACCCGAGCACAAGGAGATGAGAAATGAGGTGCGTTTTAGAAACTTTTCCCGATCACACGGTGTACCATCTTCTGGGTTTCTCATGCATGTTTTCGATGTAGGAAGATGCCCTTGAACCTGGAGATTTGGGACCCATCAGACGGGTACCACGCAGTATTACTTTAAAGGGTCTGCGTTTGCTCACCCAACCTCACCAAACCTCTCAGCCCCAAGAGTGTCCACCCTTATGTCTCAATCAGCTGTGGGTCTAGATATGGTCAATCCAGGTGGCATCACAGCCCCTGAACGAATTTTGTAAGAATTTCTCTCTCTTTCACTGTCTTTGTTTCACGGGTTTTTAAAAGTAATTGATTTTCCTAATGGGGTTTAGCTGCTTTTCACTGCTGTGTTTATGCCGCTTTACTCCCACTTGACTCACTTACGGAGAGATATCAATACATAGGTTTGAAGATTCTTACTAGTCAGATCTATTCTTGGGCGGTGAATAGGGGGTGTTGAGTCCAGTTCACTGAGCAAGGAGTAGGTCTTGTCTATTACATATTGGGTTTATGGAACGGTATCTGAGCTAATTTGAAACCCTTGTTTTAGGCATCACCCCACCTCGCCTTTCCCGTTAGGCAGCCATAGTGTGTTTTCTAAATGTGTGACTCTGTTCTGTTTTGTAATTCAGTTCAAGTGTAGCGGTTTTTACATTCCCTCTATAAGTGATATCTTCTGATTAGTGTCTTTTTCTGTGTGACTTATTTCACTTAGAACCGTCGTACCTGAATCCACTCATCATGCTGCTACTAGCCTTATGACATTGATTTCATGGCTGAGTGATATTCCATTGTACCTAAGGACCACAACTTCTTTATCCATTTTTCTCTTTCCTGGGATATTTAAGGTGGAATGAAGTGGAGGTTCTTGTCAACAGAGCAACCCTAAACTTTGGAGTGCCTGTGCCTTGCTGATTTTTAGTTTTCCCAAATTAGACGCCCATGAGTGGAAGTGCCCTATGCTCTCTAAGCCGAGTTTTTTAGATGTTTCAGGACACACCATACACTTCTCCAGAGTGGCTGTTGGCAATTTACATCCCACCCATCAGCGTAGCAAGGCTCCCATTTCTCCATGGCCTCTCCTGCATTTCTGGTATTGACACTTTATTCAGCATGGCCCTTTTGACCGATGGGAAGCGAGACTTCTTTGTAGCGCTGATTTGCCTTTCCAGGTTGCTTGGTTGGCCAAAAAGGGCGTATGCGTTTTTTCCTGAATATATTCAGGAAAAAACGCATACGCCCTTTTTGGCCAAGGGCATCATTGTCGAGGTTTTGCCGCTTTTCCTGTGCTTTAAAGGCGATTCGAATCTACCTCCTGAAATCTGTTTCCTGCAATTCTGCCTTGCTTTCAAATCCTCTTCGTTGCCTTCCCTCAATATTTTTGTGGGCGAGAGTTATCATTTCTAACTCTGCAGGTTTGTGATTTGCAGGGCCCCTGAGCTCCATTTTTCAACTCGCTTTTTTGGGAGCTGGCCGCAAAAGCGTAGGATTGCTTCAGGCCCTATTCTGGTTCCGGGCGGCAGGCTGAGCCTGTGGTTAATTCTTCTTCCTGATGGGAAAATAGAGTGACCTGTGCCTGTCCCACCACCTAGAGCTAGTCGCTCATTGGTTCCCCCACTTCCCGTTCATCCTCAGGACAAATTGAAACCTGTACGGAACAGGAGGTTAAAGTGCTGATTCTCCAAGGAGGGAGGTTGCTATTAAAGTGGCTGGAATGGCGAACCCGAGCACAAGGAGATGAGAAATGAGGTGCGTTTTAGAAACCTTTCCCGATCACACAGTGTACCATCTTCTGGGTTTCTCATGCATGTTTTCGATGTAGGAAGATGCCCTTGAACCTGGAGATTTGGGACCCATCAGACGGGTACCACGCAGTATTACTTTAAAGGGTCTGCGTTTGCTCACCCAACCTCACCAAAACTCTCAGCCCCAAGAGTGTCCACCCTTATGTCTCAATCAGCTGTGGGTCTAGATATGGTCAATCCAGGTGGCATCACAGCCCCTGAACGAATTTTGTAAGAATTTCTCTCTCCTTCACTGTCTTTGTTTCACGGGTTTTTAAAAGTAATTGATTTTCCTAATGGGGTTTAGCTGCTTTTCACTGCTGTGTTTATGCCGCTTTACTCCCACTTGACTCACTTACGGAGAGATATCAATACATAGGTTTGAAGATTCTTACTAATCAGATCTATTCTTGGGCGGTGAATAGGGGGTGTTGAGTGCAGTTCACTGAGCAAGCAGTAGGTCTTGTCTATTACATATTGGGTTTATGGAACGGTATCTGAGCTAATTTGAAACCCTTGTTTTATGCATCACCCCACCTCGCCTTTCCCGTTAGGCAGCCATAGTGTGTTTTCTAAATGTGTGACTCTGTTCTGTTTTGTAATTCAGTTCAAGTGTAGCGGTTTTTACATTCCCTCTATAAGTGATATCTTCTGATTAGTGTCTTTTTCTGTGTGACTTATTTCACTTAGAACCGTCGTACCTGAATCCACTCATCATGCTGCTACTAGCCTTATGACGTTGATTTCATGGCTGAGTGATATTCCATTGTACCTAAGGACCACAACTTCTTTATCCATTTTTCTCTTTCCTGGGGTATTTAAGGTGGAATGAAGTGGAGGTTCTTGTCAACAGAGCAACCCTAAACTTTGGAGTGCCTGTGCCTTGCTGATTTTTAGTTTTCCCAAATTAGACGCCCATGAGTGGAAGTGCCCTATGCTCTCTAAGCCGAGTTTTTTAGATGTTTCAGGACACACCGTACACTTCTCCAGAGTGGCTGTTGGCAATTTACATCCCGCCCATCAGCGTAGCAAGGCTCCCATTTCTCCATGGCCTCTCCTGCATTTCTCGTATTGACACTTTATTCAGCATGGCCCTTTTGACCGATGGGAAGCGAGACTTCTTTGTAGCGCTGATTTGCCTTTCCAGGTTGCTTGGTTGGCCAAAAAGGGCGTATGCGTTTTTTCCTGAATATATTCAGGAAAAAACGCATACGCCCTTTTTGGCCAAGGGCATCATTGTCGAGGTTTTGCCGCTTTTCCTGTGCTTTAAAGGCGATTCGAATCTACCTCCTGAAATCTGTTTCCTGCAATTCTGCCTTGCTTTCAAATCCTCTTCGTTGCCTTCCCTCAATATTTTTGTGGGCGAGAGTTATCATTTCTAACTCTGCAGGTTTGTGATTTGCAGTGCCCCTGAGCTCCATTTTTCAACTCGCTTTTTTGGGAGCTGGCCGCAAAAGCGTAGGATTGCTTCAGGCCCTATTCTGGTTCCGGGCGGCAGGCTGAGCCTGTGGTTAATTCTTCTTCCTGATGGGAAAATAGAGTGACCTGTGCCTTTCCCAACACCTAGAGCTAGTCGCTCATTGGTTCCCCCTCTTCCCGTTCATCCTCAGGACAAATTGCACCATGTACGGAACAGGAGGTTAAACGTGTTGATTCTCCAAGGAGGGAGATTGCTAGTAAAGCGGATGGAATGGCGAACCCGAGCACAAGGAGATGAGAAATGAGGTGCGTTTTAGAAACCTTTCCCGATCACACGGTGTACCATCTTCTGGGTTTCTCATGCATGTTTTCGATGTAGGAAGATGCCCTTGAACCTGGAGATTTGGGACCCATCAGACGGGTACCACGCAGTATTACTTTAAAGGGTCTGCGTTTGCTCACCCAACCTCACCAAACCTCTCAGCCCCAAGAGTGTCCACCCTTATGTCTCAATCAGCTGTGGGTCTAGATATGGTCAATCCAGGTGGCATCACAGCCCCTGAACGAATTTTGTAAGAATTTCTCTCTCTTTCACTGTCTTTGTTTCACGGGTTTTTAAAAGTAATTGATTTTCCTAATGGGGTTTAGCTGCTTTTCACTGCTGTGTTTATGCCGCTTTACTCCCACTTGACTCACTTACGGAGAGATATCAATACATAGGTTTGAAGATTCTTACTAGTCAGATATATTCTTGGGCGGTGAATAGGGGGTGTTGAGTCCAGTTCACTGAGCAAGCAGTAGGTCTTGTCTATTACATATTGGGTTTATGGAACGGTATCTGAGCTAATTTGAAACCCTTGTTTTATGCATCACCCCACCTCGCCTTTCCCGTTAGGCAGCCATAGTGTGTTTTCTAAATGTGGGACTCTGTTCTGTTTTGTAATTCAGTTCAAGTGTAGCGGTTTTTACTTTCCCTCTATAAGTGATATCTTATGATTAGTGTGTTTTTCTGTGTGAATTATTTCACTTAGAACCGTCCTACCTGAATCCACTCATCATGCTGCTACTAGCCTTATGACGTTGATTTCATGGCTGAGTGATATTCCATTGTACCTAAGGACCACAACTTCTTTATCCATTTTTCTCTTTCCTGGGATATTTAAGGTGGAATGAAGTGGAGGTTCTTGTCAACAGAGCAACCCTAAACTTTGGAGTGCCTGTGCCTTGCTGATTTTTAGTTTTCCCAAATTAGACGCCCATGAGTGGAAGTGCCCTATGCTCTCTAAGCCGAGTTTTTTAGATATTTCAGGACACACCGTACACTTCTCCAGAGTGGCTGTTGGCAATTTACATCCCGCCCATCAGCGTAGCAAGGCTCCCATTTCTCCATGGCCTCTCTTGCATTTCTGGTATTGACACTTTATTCAGCATGGCCCTTTTGACCGATGGGAAGCGAGACTTCTTTGTAGCGCTGATTTGCCTTTCCAGGTTGCTTGGTTGGCCAAAAAGGGCGTATGCGTTTTTTCCTGAATATATTCAGGAAAAAACGCATACGCCCTTTTTGGCCAAGGGCATCATTGTCGAGGTTTTGCCGCTTTTCCTGTGCTTTAAAGGCGATTCGAATCTACCTCCTGAAATCTGTTTGCTGCAATTCTGCCTTGCTTTCAAATCCTCTTCGTTGCCTTCCCTCAATATTTTGGTGGGCGAGAGTTATCATTTATAACTCTGCAGGTTTGTGATTTGCAGGGCCCCTGAGCTCCATTTTTCAACTCGCTTTTTTGGGAGCTGGCCGCAAAAGCGTAGGATTGCTTCAGGACCTATTCTGGTTCCGGGCGGCAGGCTGAGTCGGTGGTTAATTCTTCTTCCTGATGGGAAAATAGAGTGACCTGTGCCTGTCCCACCACCTAGAGCTAGTCGCTCATTGGTTCCCCCTCTTCCCGTTCATCCTCAGGACAAATTGAAACCTGTACGGAACAGGAGGTTTAAGTGCTGATTCTCCAAGGAGGGAGATTGCTATTAAAGTGGCTGGAATGGCGAACCCGAGCACAAGGAGATGAGAAATGAGGTGCGTTTTAGAAACCTTTCCCGATCACACGGTGTACCATCTTCTGGGTTTCTCATGCATGTTTTCGATGTAGGAAGATGCCCTTGAACCTGGAGATTTGGGACCCATCAGACGGGTACCACGCAGTATTACTTTAAAGGGTCTGCGTTTGCTCACCCAACCTCACCAAACCTCTCAGCCCCAAGAGTGTCCACCCTTATGTCTCAATCAGCTGTGGGTCTAGATATGGTCAATCCAGGTGGCATCACAGCCCCTGAACGAATTTTGTAAGAATTTCTCTCTCTTTCACTGTCTTTGTTTCACGGGTTTTTAAAAGTAATTGATTTTCCTAATGGGGTTTAGCTGCTTTTCACTGCTGTGTTTATGCCGCTTTACTCGCACTTGACTCACTTACGGAGAGATATCAATACATAGGTTTGAAGATTCTTACTAGTCAGATCTATTCTTGGGCGGTGAATAGGGGGTGTTGAGTCCAGTTCACTGAGCAAGGAGTAGGTCTTGTCTATTACATATTGGGTTTATGGAACGGTATCTGAGCTAATTTGAAACCCTTGTTTTAGGCATCACCCCACCTCGCCTTTCCCGTTAGGCAGCCATAGTGTGTTTTCTAAATGTGTGACTCTGTTCTGTTTTGTAATTCAGTTCAAGTGTAGCGGTTTTTACATTCCCTCTATAAGTGATATCTTCTGATTAGTGTCTTTTTCTGTGTGACTTATTTCACTTAGAACCGTCCTACCTGAATCCACTCATCATGCTGCTACTAGCCTTATGACGTTGATATCATGGCTGAGTGATATTCCATTGTACCTAAGGACCACAACTTCTTTATCCATTTTTCTCTTTCCTGGGATATTTAAGGTGGAATGAAGTGGAGGTTCTTGTCAACAGAGCAACCCTAAACTTTGGAGTGCCTGTGCCTTGCTGATTTTTAGTTTTCCCAAATTAGACGCCCATGAGTGGAAGTGCCCTATGCTCTCTAAGCCGAGTTTTTTAGATGTTTCAGGACACACCGTACACTTCTCCAGAGTGGCTGTTGGCAATTTACATCCCGCCCATCAGCGTAGCAAGGCTCCCATTTCTCCATGGCCTCTCTTGCATTTCTGGTATTGACACTTTATTCAGCATGGCCCTTTTGACCGATGGGAAGCGAGACTTCTTTGTAGCGCTGATTTGCCTTTCCAGGTTGCTTGGTTGGCCAAAAAGGGCGTATGCGTTTTTTCCTGAATATATTCAGGAAAAAACGCATACGCCCTTTTTGGCCAAGGGCATCATTGTCGAGGTTTTGCCGCTTTTCCTGTGCTTTAAAGGCGATTCGAATCTACCTCCTGAAATCTGTTTCCTGCAATTCTGCCTTGCTTTCAAATCCTCTTCGTTGCCTTCCCTCAATATTTTTGTGGGCGAGAGTTATCATTTATAACTCTGCAGGTTTGTGATTTGCAGGGCCCCTGAGCTCCATTTTTCAACTCGCTTTTTTGGGAGCTGGCCGCAAAAGCGTAGGATTGCTTCAGGACCTATTCTGGTTCCGGGCGGCAGGCTGAGCCGGTGGTTAATTCTTCTTCCTGATGGGAAAATAGAGTGACCTGTGCCTGTCCCACCACCTAGAGCTAGTCGCTCATTGGTTCCCCCTCTTCCCGTTCATCCTCAGGACAAATTGAAACCTGTACGGAACAGGAGGTTAAAGTGCTGATTCTCCAAGGAGGGAGATTGCTATTAAAGTGGCTGGAATGGCGAACCCGAGCACAAGGAGATGAGAAATGAGGTGCGTTTTAGAAACCTTTCCCGATCACACGGTGTACCATCTTCTGGGTTTCTCATGCATGTTTTCGATGTAGGAAGATGCCCTTGAACCTGGAGATTTGGGACCCATCAGACGGGTACCACGCAGTATTACTTTAAAGGGTCTGCGTTTGCTCACCCAACCTCACCAAACCTCTCAGCCCCAAGAGTGTCCACCCTTATGTCTCAATCAGCTGTGGGTCTAGATATGGTCAATCCAGGTGGCATCACAGCCCCTGAACGAATTTTGTAAGAATTTCTCTCTCTTTCACTGTCTTTGTTTCACGGGTTTTTAAAAGTAATTGATTTTCCTAATGGGGTTTAGCTGCTTTTCACTGCTGTGTTTATGCCGCTTTACTCCCACTTGACTCACTTACGGAGAGATATCAATACATAGGTTTGAAGATTCTTACTAGTCAGATCTATTCTTGGGCGGTGAATAGGGGGTGTTGAGTCCAGTTCACTGAGCAAGGAGTAGGTCTTGTCTATTACATATTGGGTTTATGGAACGGTATCTGAGCTAATTTGAAACCCTTGTTTTAGGCATCACCCCACTTCACCTTTCCCGTTAGGCAGCCATAGTGTGTTTTCTAAATGTGTGACTCTGTTCTGTTTTGTAATTCAGTTCAAGTGTAGCGGTTTTTACATTCCCTCTATAAGTGATATCTTCTGATTAGTGTCTTTTTCTGTGTGACTTATTTCACTTAGAACCGTCGTACCTGCATCCACTCATCATGCTGCTACTAGCCTTATGACATTGATTTCATGGCTGAGTGATATTCCATTGTACCTAAGGACCACAACTTCTTTATCCATTTTTCTCTTTCCTGGGATATTTAAGGTGGAATGAAGTGGAGGTTCTTGTCAACAGAGCAACCCTAAACTTTGGAGTGCCTGTGCCTTGCTGATTTTTAGTTTTCCCAAATTAGACGCCCATGAGTGGAAGTGCCCTATGCTCTCTAAGCCGAGTTTTTTAGATGTTTCAGGACACACCATACACTTCTCCAGAGTGGCTGTTGGCAATTTACATCCCGCCCATCAGCGTAGCAAGGCTCCCATTTCTCCATGGCCTCTCCTGCATTTCTCGTATTGACACTTTATTCAGCATGGCCCTTTTGACCGATGGGAAGCGAGACTTCTTTGTAGCGCTGATTTGCTTTTCCAGGTTGCTTGGTTGGCCAAAAAGGGCGTATGCGTTTTTTCCTGAATATATTCAGGAAAAAACGCATACGCCCTTTTTGGCCAAGGGCATCATTGTCGAGGTTTTGCCGCTTTTCCTGTGCTTTAAAGGCGATTCAAATCTACCTCCTGAAATCTGTTTCCTGCAATTCTGCCTTGCTTTCAAATCCTCTTCGTTGCCTTCCCTCAATATTTTTGTGGGCGAGAGTTATCATTTATAACTCTGCAGGTTTGTGATTTGCAGTGCCCCTGAGCTCCATTTTTCAACTCGCTTTTTTGGGAGCTGGCCGCAAAAGCGTAGGATTGCTTCAGGACCTATTCTGGTTCCGGGCGGCAGGCTGAGCCGGTGGTTAATTCTTCTTCCTGATGGGAAAATAGAGTGACCTGTGCCTGTCCCACCACCTAGAGCTAGTCGCTCATTGGTTCCCCCTCTTCCCGTTCATCCTCAGGACAAATTGAAACCTGTACGGAACAGGAGGTTTAAGTGCTGATTCTCCAAGGAGGGAGATTGCTATTAAAGTGGCTGGAATGGCGAACCCGAGCACAAGGAGATGAGAAATGAGGTGCGTTTTAGAAACCTTTCCCGATCACACGGTGTACCATCTTCTGGGTTTCTCATGCATGTTTTCGATGTAGGAAGATGCCCTTGAACCTGGAGATTTGGGACCCATGGGATGGGTACCACACAGTATTACTTTAAAGGGTCTGCGTTTGCTCATCCAACCTCACCAAACCTCTCAGCCCCAAGAGTGTCCACCCTTATGTCTCAATCAGCTGTGGGTCTAGATATGGTCAATCCAGGTGGCATCACAACCCCTGAACGAATTTTGTAAGAATTTCTCTCTCTTTCACTGTCTTTGTTTCACGGGTTTTTAAAAGTAATTGATTTTCCTAATGGGGTTTAGCTGCTTTTCACTGCTGTGTTTATGCCGCTTTACTCCCACTTGACTCACTTACGGAGAGATATCAATACATAGGTTTGAAGATTCTTACTAGTCAGATCTATTCTTGGGCGGTGAATAGGGGGTGTTGAGTCCAGTTCACTGAGCAAGGAGTAGGTCTTGTCTATTACATATTGGGTTTATGGAACGGTATCTGAGCTAATTTGAAACCCTTGTTTTAGGCATCACCCCACCTCACCTTTCCCGTTAGGCAGCCATAGTGTGTTTTCTAAATGTGTGACTCTGTTCTGTTTTGTAATTCAGTTCAAGTGTAGCGGTTTTTACATTCCCTCTATAAGTGATATCTTCTGATTAGTGTCTTTTTCTGTGTGACTTATTTCACTTAGAACCGTCGTACCTGAATCCACTCATCATGCTGCTACTAGCCTTATGACGTTGATTTCATGGCTGAGTGATATTCCATTGTACCTAAGGACCACAACTTCTTTATCCATTTTTCTCTTTCCTGGGATATTTAAGGTGGAATGAAGTGGAGGTTCTTGTCAACAGAGCAACCCTAAACTTTGGAGTGCCTGTGCCTTGCTGATTTTTAGTTTTCCCAAATTAGACGCCCATGAGTGGAAGTGCCCTATGCTCTCTAAGCCGAGTTTTTTAGATGTTTCAGGACACACCGTACACTTCTCCAGAGTGGCTGTTGGCAATTTACATCCCGCCCATCAGCGTAGCAAGGCTCCCATTTCTCCATGGCCTCTCTTGCATTTCTGGTATTGACACTTTATTCAGCATGGCCCTTTTGACCGATGGGAAGCGAGACTTCTTTGTAGCGCTGATTTGCCTTTCCAGGTTGCTTGGTTGGCCAAAAAGGGCGTATGCGTTTTTTCCTGAATATATTCAGGAAAAAACGCATACGCCCTTTTTGGCCAAGGGCATCATTGTCGAGGTTTTGCCGCTTTTCCTGTGCTTTAAAGGCGATTCGAATCTACCTCCTGAAATCTGTTTCCTGCAATTCTGCCTTGCTTTCAAATCCTCTTCGTTGCCTTCCCTCAATATTTTTGTGGGCGAGAGTTATCATTTATAACTCTGCAGGTTTGTGATTTGCAGGGCCCCTGAGCTCCATTTTTCAACTCGCTTTTTTGGGAGCTGGCCGCAAAAGCGTAGGATTGCTTCAGGACCTATTCTGGTTCCGGGCGGCAGGCTGAGCCGGTGGTTAATTCTTCTTCCTGATGGGAAAATAGAGTGACCTGTGCCTGTCCCACCACCTAGAGCTAGTCGCTCATTGGTTCCCCCTCTTCCCGTTCATCCTCAGGACAAATTGAAACCTGTACGGAACAGGAGGTTAAAGTGCTAATTCTCCAAGGAGGGAGATTGCTATTAAAGTGGCTGGAATGGCGAACCCGAGCACAAGGAGATGAGAAATGAGGTGCGTTTTAGAAACCTTTCCCGATCACACGGTGTACCATCTTCTGGGTTTCTCATGCATGTTTTCGATGTAGGAAGATGCCCTTGAACCTGGAGATTTGGGACCCATGGGACGGGTACCACGCAGTATTACTTTAAAGGGTCTGCGTTTGCTCACCCAACCTCACCAAACCTCTCAGCCCCAAGAGTGTCCACCCTTATGTCTCAATCAGCTGTGGGTCTAGATATGGTCAATCCAGGTGGCATCACAGCCCCTGAACGAATTTTGTAAGAATTTCTCTCTCTTTCACTGTCTTTGTTTCACGGGTTTTTAAAAGTAATTGATTTTCCTAATGGGGTTTAGCTGCTTTTCACTGCTGTGTTTATGCCGCTTTACTCCCACTTGACTCACTTACGGAGAGATATCAATACATAGGTTTGAAGATTCTTACTAGTCAGATCTATTCTTGGGCGGTGAATAGGGGGTGTTGAGTCCAGTTCACTGAGCAAGGAGTAGGTCTTGTCTATTACATATTGGGTTTATGGAACGGTATCTGAGCTAATTTGAAACCCTTGTTTTAGGCATCACCCCACCTCGCCTTTCCCTTTAGGCAGCCATAGTGTGTTTTCTAAATGTGGGACTCTGTTCTGTTTTGTAATTCAGTTCAAGTGTAGCGGTTTTTACATTCCCTCTATAAGTGATATCTTCTGATTAGTGTCTTTTTCTGTGTGACTTATTTCACTTAGAACCGTCGTACCTGAATCCACTCATCATGCTGCTACTAGCCTTATGACGTTGATTTCATGGCTGAGTGATATTCCATTGTACCTAAGGACCACAACTTCTTTATCCATTTTTCTCTTTCCTGGGATATTTAAGGTGGAATGAAGTGGAGGTTCTTGTCAACAGAGCAACCCTAAACTTTGGAGTGCCTGTGCCTTGCTGATTTTTAGTTTTCCCAAATTAGACGCCCATGAGTGGAAGTGCCCTATGCTCTCTAAGCCGAGTTTTTTAGATGTATCAGGACACACCGTACACTTCTCCAGAGTGGCTGTTGGCAATTTACATCCCGCCCATCAGCGTAGCAAGGCTCCCATTTCTCCATGGCCTCTCTTGCATTTCTGGTATTGACACTTTATTCAGCATGGCCCTTTTGACCGATGGGAAGCGAGACTTCTTTGTAGCGCTGATTTGCCTTTCCAGGTTGCTTGGTTGGCCAAAAAGGGCGTATGCGTTTTTTCCTGAATATATTCAGGAAAAAACGCATACGCCCTTTTTGGCCAAGGGCATCATTGTCGAGGTTTTGCCGCTTTTCCTGTGCTTTAAAGGCGATTCGAATCTACCTCCTGAAATCTGTTTCCTGCAATTCTGCCTTGCTTTCAAATCCTCTTCGTTGCCTTCCCTCAATATTTTTGTGGGCGAGAGTTATCATTTATAACTCTGCAGGTTTGTGATTTGCAGGGCCCCTGAGCTCCATTTTTCAACTCGCTTTTTTGGGAGCTGGCCGCAAAAGCGTAGGATTGCTTCAGGACCTATTCTGGTTCCGGGCGGCAGGCTGAGCCGGTGGTTAATTCTTCTTCCTGATGGGAAAATAGAGTGACCTGTGCCTGTCCCACCACCTAGAGCTAGTCGCTCATTGGTTCCCCCTCTTCCCGTTCATCCTCAGGACAAATTGAAACCTGTACGGAACAGGAGGTTAAAGTGCTAATTCTCCAAGGAGGGAGATTGCTATTAAAGTGGCTGGAATGGCGAACCCGAGCACAAGGAGATGAGAAATGAGGTGCGTTTTAGAAACCTTTCCCGATCACACGGTGTACCATCTTCTGGGTTTCTCATGCATGTTTTCGATGTAGGAAGATGCCCTTGAACCTGGAGATTTGGGACCCATGGGATGGGTACCACGCAGTATTACTTTAAAGGGTCTGCGTTTGCTCACCCAACCTCACCAAACCTCTCAGCCCCAAGAGTGTCCACCCTTATGTCTCAATCAGCTGTGGGTCTAGATATGGTCAATCCAGGTGGCATCACAGCCCCTGAACGAATTTTGTAAGAATTTCTCTCTCTTTCACTGTCTTTGTTTCACGGGTTTTTAAAAGTAATTGATTTTCCTAATGGGGTTTAGCTGCTTTTCACTGCTGTGTTTATGCCGCTTTACTCCCACTTGACTCACTTACGGAGAGATATCAATACATAGGTTTGAAGATTCTTACTAGTCAGATCTATTCTTGGGCGGTGAATAGGGGGTGTTGAGTCCAGTTCACTGAGCAAGGAGTAGGTCTTGTCTATTACATATTGGGTTTATGGAACGGTATCTGAGCTAATTTGAAACCCTTGTTTTAGGCATCACCCCACCTCGCCTTTCCCGTTAGGCAGCCATAGTGTGTTTTCTAAATGTGTGACTCTGTTCTGTTTTGTAATTCAGTTCAAGTGTAGCGGTTTTTACATTCCCTCTATAAGTGATATCTTCTGATTAGTGTCTTTTTCTGTGTGACTTATTTCACTTAGAACCGTCGTACCTGAATCCACTCATCATGCTGCTACTAGCCTTATGACGTTGATTTCATGGCTGAGTGATATTCCATTGTACCTAAGGACCACAACTTCTTTATCCATTTTTCTCTTTCCTGGGATATTTAAGGTGGAATGAAGTGGAGGTTCTTGTCAACAGAGCAACCCTAAACTTTGGAGTGCCTGTGCCTTGCTGATTTTTAGTTTTCCCAAATTAGACGCCCATGAGTGGAAGTGCCCTATGCTCTCTAAGCCGAGTTTTTTAGATGTTTCAGGACACACCATACACTTCTCCAGAGTGGCTGTTGGCAATTTACATCCCACCCATCAGCGTAGCAAGGCTCCCATTTCTCCATGGCCTCTCCTGCATTTCTGGTATTGACACTTTATTCAGCATGGCCCTTTTGACCGATGGGAAGCGAGACTTCTTTGTAGCGCTGATTTGCCTTTCCCGGTTGCTTGGTTGGCCAAAAAGGGCGTATGCGTTTTTTCCTGAATATATTCAGGAAAAAACGCATACGCCCTTTGTGGCCAAGGGCATCATTTTCGAGGTTTTGCCGCTTTTCCTGTGCTTTAAAGGCGATTCGAATCTACCTCCTGAAATCTGTTTCCTGCAATTCTGCCTTGCTTTCAAATCCTCTTCGTTGCCTTCCCTCAATATTTTTGTGGGCGAGAGTTATCATTTCTAACTCTGCAGGTTTGTGATTTGCAGGGCCCCTGAGCTCCATTTTTCAACTCGCTTTTTTGGGAGCTGGCCGCAAAAGCGTAGGATTGCTTCAGGCCCTATTCTGGTTCCGGGCGGCAGGCTGAGCCTGTGGTTAATTCTTCTTCCTGATGGGAAAATAGAGTGACCTGTGCCTGTCCCACCACCTAGAGCTAGTCGCTCATTGGTTCCCCCTCTTCCCGTTCATCCTCAGGACAAATTGAAACCTGTACGGAACAGGAGGTTAAAGTGCTGATTCTCCAAGGAGGGAGGTTGCTATTAAAGTGGCTGGAATGGCGAACCCGAGCACAAGGAGATGAGAAATGAGGTGCGTTTTAGAAACCTTTCCCGATCACACAGTGTACCATCTTCTGGGTTTCTCATGCATGTTTTCGATGTAGGAAGATGCCCTTGAACCTGGAGATTTGGGACCCATCAGACGGGTACCACGCAGTATTACTTTAAAGGGTCTGCGTTTGCTCACCCAAGCTCACCAAAACTCTCAGCCCCAAGAGTGTCCACCCTTATGTCTCAATCAGCTGTGGGTCTAGATATGGTCAATCCAGGTGGCATCACAGCCCCTGAACGAATTTTGTAAGAATTTCTCTCTCTTTCACTGTCTTTGTTTCACGGGTTTTTAAAAGTAATTGATTTTCCTAATGGGGTTTAGCTGCTTTTCACTGCTGTGTTTATGCCGCTTTACTCCCACTTGACTCACTTACGGAGAGATATCAATACATAGGTTTGAAGATTCTTACTAATCAGATCTATTCTTGGGCGGTGAATAGGGGGTGTTGAGTGCAGTTCACTGAGCAAGCAATAGGTCTTGTCTATTACATATTGGGTTTATGGAACGGTATCTGAGCTAATTTGAAACCCTTGTTTTATGCATCACCCCACCTCGCCTTTCCCGTTAGGCAGCCATAGTGTGTTTTCTAAATGTGTGACTCTGTTCTGTTTTGTAATTCAGTTCAAGTGTAGCGGTTTTTACATTCCCTCTATAAGTGATATCTTCTGATTAGTGTCTTTTTCTGTGTGACTTATTTCACTTAGAACCGTCGTACCTGAATCCACTCATCATGCTGCTACTAGCCTTATGACGTTGATTTCATGGCTGAGTGATATTCCATTGTACCTAAGGACCACAACTTCTTTATCCATTTTTCTCTTTCCTGGGGTATTTAAGGTGGAATGAAGTGGAGGTTCTTGTCAACAGAGCAACCCTAAACTTTGGAGTGCCTGTGCCTTGCTGATTTTTAGTTTTCCCAAATTAGACGCCCATGAGTGGAAGTGCCCTATGCTCTCTAAGCCGAGTTTTTTAGATGTTTCAGGACACACCGTACACTTCTCCAGAGTGGCTGTTGGCAATTTACATCCCGCCCATCAGCGTAGCAAGGCTCCCATTTCTCCATGGCCTCTCCTGCATTTCTCGTATTGACACTTTATTCAGCATGGCCCTTTTGACCGATGGGAAGCGAGACTTCTTTGTAGCGCTGATTTGCTTTTCCAGGTTGCTTGGTTGGCCAAAAAGGGCGTATGCGTTTTTTCCTGAATATATTCAGGAAAAAACGCATACGCCCTTTTTGGCCAAGGGCATCATTGTCGAGGTTTTGCCGCTTTTCCTGTGCTTTAAAGGCGATTCGAATCTACCTCCTGAAATCTGTTTCCTGCAATTCTGCCTTGCTTTCAAATCCTCTTCGTTGCCTTCCCTCAATATTTTTGTGGGCGAGAGTTATCATTTATAACTCTGCAGGTTTGTGATTTGCAGTGCCCCTGAGCTCCATTTTTCAACTCGCTTTTTTGGGAGCTGGCCGCAAAAGCGTAGGATTGCTTCAGGACCTATTCTGGTTCCGGGCGGCAGGCTGAGCCGGTGGTTAATTCTTCTTCCTGATGGGAAAATAGAGTGACCTGTGCCTGTCCCACCACCTAGAGCTAGTCGCTCATTGGTTCCCCCTCTTCCCGTTCATCCTCAGGACAAATTGAAACCTGTACGGAACAGGAGGTTTAAGTGCTGATTCTCCAAGGAGGGAGATTGCTATTAAAGTGGCTGGAATGGCGAACCCGAGCACAAGGAGATGAGAAATGAGGTGCGTTTTAGAAACCTTCCCCGATCACACGGTGTACCATCTTCTGGGTTTCTCATGCATGTTTTCGATGTAGGAAGATGCCCTTGAACCTGGAGATTTGGGACCCATGGGATGGGTACCACACAGTATTACTTTAAAGGGTCTGCGTTTGCTCATCCAACCTCACCAAACCTCTCAGCCCCAAGAGTGTCCACCCTTATGTCTCAATCAGCTGTGGGTCTAGATATGGTCAATCCAGGTGGCATCACAACCCCTGAACGAATTTTGTAAGAATTTCTCTCTCTTTCACTGTCTTTGTTTCACGGGTTTTTAAAAGTAATTGATTTTCCTAATGGGGTTTAGCTGCTTTTCACTGCTGTGTTTATGCCGCTTTACTCCCACTTGACTCACTTACGGAGAGATATCAATACATAGGTTTGAAGATTCTTACTAGTCAGATCTATTCTTGGGCGGTGAATAGGGGGTGTTGAGTCCAGTTCACTGAGCAAGGAGTAGGTCTTGTCTATTACATATTGTGTTTATGGAACGGTATCTGAGCTAATTTGAAACCCTTGTTTTAGGCATCACCCCACCTCACCTTTCCCGTTAGGCAGCCTTAGTGTGTTTTCTAAATGTGTGACTCTGTTCTGTTTTGTAATTCAGTTCAAGTGTAGCGGTTTTTACTTTCCCTCTATAAGTGATATGTTATGATTAGTGTCTTTTTCTGTGTGACTTATTTCACTTTGAACCGTCGTACCTGAATCCACTCATCATGCTGCTACTAGCCTTATGACGTTGATTTCATGGCTGAGTGATATTCCATTGTACCTAAGGACCACAACTTCTTTATCCATTTTTCTCTTTCCTGGGATATTTAAGGTGGAATGAAGTGGAGGTTCTTGTCAACAGAGCAACCCTAAACTTTGGAGTGCCTGTGCCTTGCTGATTTTTAGTTTTCCCAAATTAGACGCCCATGAGTGGAAGTGCCCTATGCTCTCTAAGCCGAGTTTTTTAGATGTTTCAGGACACACCGTACACTTCTCCAGAGTGGCTGTTGGCAATTTACATCCCGCCCATCAGCGTAGCAAGGCTCCCATTTCTCCATGGCCTCTCCTGCATTTCTCGTATTGACACTTTATTCAGCATGGCCCTTTTGACCGATGGGAAGCGAGACTTCTTTGTAGCGCTGATTTGCCTTTCCAGGTTGCTTGGTTGGCCAAAAAGGGCGTATGCGTTTTTTCCTGAATATATTCAGGAAAAAACGCATACGCCCTTTTTGGCCAAGGGCATCATTGTCGAGGTTTTGCCGCTTTTCCTGTGCTTTAAAGGCGATTCGAATCTACCTCCTGAAATCTGTTTCCTGCAATTCTGCCTTGCTTTCAAATCCTCTTCGTTGCCTTCCCTCAATATTTTTGTGGGCGAGAGTTATCATTTCTAACTCTGCAGGTTTGTGATTTGCAGGGCCCCTGAGCTCCATTTTTCAACTCGCTTTTTTGGGAGCTGGCCGCAAAAGCGTAGGATTGCTTCAGGCCCTATTCTGGTTCTGGGCGGCAGGCTGAGCCTGTGGTTAATTCTTCTTCCTGATGGGAAAATAGAGTGACCTGTGCCTGTCCCACCACCTAGAGCTAGTCGCTCATTGGTTCCCCCTCTTCCCGTTCATCCTCAGGACAAATTGAAACCTGTACGGAACAGGAGGTTAAAGTGCTGATTCTCCAAGGAGGGAGGTTGCTATTAAAGTGGCTGGAATGGCGAACCCGAGCACAAGGAGATGAGAAATGAGGTGCGTTTTAGAAACCTTTCCCGATCACACGGTGTACCATCTTCTGGGGTTCTCATGCATGTTTTCGATGTAGGAAGATGCCCTTGAACCTGGAGATTTGGGACCCATCAGACGGGTACCACGCAGTATTACTTTAAAGGGTCTGCGTTTGCTCACCCAACCTCACCAAACCTCTCAGCCCCAAGAGTGTCCACCCTTATGTCTCAATCAGCTGTGGGTCTAGATATGGTCAATCCAGGTGGCATCACAGCCCCTGAACGAATTTTGTAAGAATTTCTCTCTCTTTCACTGTCTTTGTTTCACGGGTTTTTAAAAGTAATTGATTTTCCTAATGGGGTTTAGCTGCTTTTCACTGCTGTGTTTATGCCGCTTTACTCCCACTTGACTCACTTACGGAGAGATATCAATACATAGGTTTGAAGATTCTTACTAGTCAGATATATTCTTGGGCGGTGAATAGGGGGTGTTGAGTCCAGTTCACTGAGCAAGCAGTAGGTCTTGTCTATTACATATTGGGTTTATGGAACGGTATCTGAGCTAATTTGAAACCCTTGTTTTATGCATCACCCCACCTCGCCTTTCCCGTTAGGCAGCCATAGTGTGTTTTCTAAATGTGGGACTCTGTTCTGTTTTGTAATTCAGTTCAAGTGTAGCGGTTTTTACTTTCCCTCTATAAGTGATATCTTATGATTAGTGTCTTTTTCTGTGTGACTTATTTCACTTAGAACCGTCGTACCTGAATCCACTCATCATGCTGCTACTAGCCTTATGACGTTGATTTCATGGCTGAGTGATATTCCATTGTACCTAAGGACCACAACTTCTTTATCCATTTTTCTCTTTCCTGGGATATTTAAGGTGGAATGAAGTGGAGGTTCTTGTCAACAGAGCAACCCTAAACTTTGGAGTGCCTGTGCCTTGCTGATTTTTAGTTTTCCCAAATTAGACGCCCATGAGTGGAAGTGCCCTATGCTCTCTAAGCCGAGTTTTTTAGATATTTCAGGACACACCGTACACTTCTCCAGAGTGGCTGTTGGCAATTTACATCCCACCCATCAGCGTAGCAAGGCTCCCATTTCTCCATGGCCTCTCTTGCATTTCTGGTATTGACACTTTATTCAGCATGGCCCTTTTGACCGATGGGAAGCGAGACTTCTTTGTAGCGCTGATTTGCCTTTCCAGGTTGCTTGGTTGGCCAAAAAGGGCGTATGCGTTTTTTCCTGAATATATTCAGGAAAAAACGCATACGCCCTTTTTGGCCAAGGGCATCATTGTCGAGGTTTTGCCGCTTTTCCTGTGCTTTAAAGGCGATTCGAATCTACCTCCTGAAATCTGTTTCCTGCAATTCTGCCTTGCTTTCAAATCCTCTTCGTTGCCTTCCCTCAATATTTTTGTGGGCGAGAGTTATCATTTATAACTCTGCAGGTTTGTGATTTGCAGGGCCCCTGAGCTCCATTTTTCAACTCGCTTTTTTGGGAGCTGGCCGCAAAAGCGTAGGATTGCTTCAGGACCTATTCTGGTTCCGGGCGGCAGGCTGAGCCGGTGGTTAATTCTTCTTCCTGATGGGAAAATAGAGTGACCTGTGCCTGTCCCACCACCTAGAGCTAGTCGCTCATTGGTTCCCCCTCTTCCCGTTCATCCTCAGGACAAATTGAAACCTGTACGGAACAGGAGGTTAAAGTGCTGATTCTCCAAGGAGGGAGATTGCTATTAAAGTGGCTGGAATGGCGAACCCGAGCACAAGGAGATGAGAAATGAGGTGCGTTTTAGAAACCTTTCCCGATCACACGGTGTACCATCTTCTGGGTTTCTCATGCATGTTTTCGATGTAGGAAGATGCCCTTGAACCTGGAGATTTGAGACCCATGGGATGGGTACCACACAGTATTACTTTAAAGGGTCTGCGTTTGCTCATCCAACCTCACCAAACCTCTCAGCCCCAAGAGTGTCCACCCTTATGTCTCAATCAGCTGTGGGTCTAGATATGGTCAATCCAGGTGGCATCACAACCCCTGAACGAATTTTGTAAGAATTTCTCTCTCTTTCACTGTCTTTGTTTCACGGGTTTTTAAAAGTAATTGATTTTCCTAATGGGGTTTAGCTGCTTTTCACTGCTGTGTTTATGCCGCTTTACTCCCACTTGACTCACTTACGGAGAGATATCAATACATAGGTTTGAAGATTCTTACTAGTCAGATCTATTCTTGGGCGGTGAATAGGGGGTGTTGAGTCCAGTTCACTGAGCAAGGAGTAGGTCTTGTCTATTACATATTGGGTTTATGGAACGGTATCTGAGCTAATTTGAAACCCTTGTTTTAGGCATCACCCCACCTCACCTTTCCCGTTAGGCAGCCATAGTGTGTTTTCTAAATGTGTGACTCTGTTCTGTTTTGTAATTCAGTTCAAGTGTAGCGGATTTTACATTCCCTCTATAAGTGATATCTTCTGATTAGTGTCTTTTTCTGTGTGACTTATTTCACTTAGAACCGTCGTACCTGAATCCACTCATCATGCTGCTACTAGCCTTATGACGTTGATTTCATGGCTGAGTGATATTCCATTGTACCTAAGGACCACAACTTCTTTATCCATTTTTCTCTTTCCTGGGATATTTAAGGTGGAATGAAGTGGAGGTTCTTGTCAACAGAGCAACCCTAAACTTTGGAGTGCCTGTGCCTTGCTGATTTTTAGTTTTCCCAAATTAGACGCCCATGAGTGGAAGTGCCCTATGCTCTCTAAGCCGAGTTTTTTAGATGTTTCAGGACACACCGTACACTTCTCCAGAGTGGCTGTTGGCAATTTACATCCCGCCCATCAGCGTAGCAAGGCTCCCATTTCTCCATGGCCTCTCCTGCATTTCTCGTATTGACACTTTATTCAGCATGGCCCTTTTGACCGATGGGAAGCGAGACTTCTTTGTAGCGCTGATTTGCTTTTCCAGGTTGCTTGGTTGGCCAAAAAGGGCGTATGCGTTTTTTCCTGAATATATTCAGGAAAAAACGCATACGCCCTTTTTGGCCAAGGGCATCATTGTCGAGGTTTTGCCGCTTTTCCTGTGCTTTAAAGGCGATTCGAATCTACCTCCTGAAATCTGTTTCCTGCAATTCTGCCTTGCTTTCAAATCCTCTTCGTTGCCTTCCCTCAATATTTTTGTGGGCGAGAGTTATCATTTATAACTCTGCAGGTTTGTGATTTGCAGTGCCCCTGAGCTCCATTTTTCAACTCGCTTTTTTGGGAGCTGGCCGCAAAAGCGTAGGATTGCTTCAGGACCTATTCTGGTTCCGGGCGGCAGGCTGAGCCGGTGGTTAATTCTTCTTCCTGATGGGAAAATAGAGTGACCTGTGCCTGTCCCACCACCTAGAGCTAGTCGCTCATTGGTTCCCCCTCTTCCCGTTCATCCTCAGGACAAATTGAAACCTGTACGGAACAGGAGGTTTAAGTGCTGATTCTCCAAGGAGGGAGATTGCTATTAAAGTGGCTGGAATGGCGAACCCGAGCACAAGGAGATGAGAAATGAGGTGCGTTTTAGAAACCTTCCCCGATCACACGGTGTACCATCTTCTGGGTTTCTCATGCATGTTTTCGATGTAGGAAGATGCCCTTGAACCTGGAGATTTGGGACCCATGGGATGGGTACCACACAGTATTACTTTAAAGGGTCTGCGTTTGCTCATCCAACCTCACCAAACCTCTCAGCCCCAAGAGTGTCCACCCTTATGTCTCAATCAGCTGTGGGTCTAGATATGGTCAATCCAGGTGGCATCACAACCCCTGAACGAATTTTGTAAGAATTTCTCTCTCTTTCACTGTCTTTGTTTCACGGGTTTTTAAAAGTAATTGATTTTCCTAATGGGGTTTAGCTGCTTTTCACTGCTGTGTTTATGCCGCTTTACTCCCACTTGACTCACTTACGGAGAGATATCAATACATAGGTTTGAAGATTCTTACTAGTCAGATCTATTCTTGGGCGGTGAATAGGGGGTGTTGAGTCCAGTTCACTGAGCAAGGAGTAGGTCTTGTCTATTACATATTGTGTTTATGGAACGGTATCTGAGCTAATTTGAAACCCTTGTTTTAGGCATCACCCCACCTCACCTTTCCCGTTAGGCAGCCTTAGTGTGTTTTCTAAATGTGTGACTCTGTTCTGTTTTGTAATTCAGTTCAAGTGTAGCGGTTTTTACTTTCCCTCTATAAGTGATATGTTATGATTAGTGTCTTTTTCTGTGTGACTTATTTCACTTTGAACCGTCGTACCTGAATCCACTCATCATGCTGCTACTAGCCTTATGACGTTGATTTCATGGCTGAGTGATATTCCATTGTACCTAAGGACCACAACTTCTTTATCCATTTTTCTCTTTCCTGGGATATTTAAGGTGGAATGAAGTGGAGGTTCTTGTCAACAGAGCAACCCTAAACTTTGGAGTGCCTGTGCCTTGCTGATTTTTAGTTTTCCCAAATTAGACGCCCATGAGTGGAAGTGCCCTATGCTCTCTAAGCCGAGTTTTTTAGATGTTTCAGGACACACCGTACACTTCTCCAGAGTGGCTGTTGGCAATTTACATCCCGCCCATCAGCGTAGCAAGGCTCCCATTTCTCCATGGCCTCTCCTGCATTTCTCGTATTGACACTTTATTCAGCATGGCCCTTTTGACCGATGGGAAGCGAGACTTCTTTGTAGCGCTGATTTGCCTTTCCAGGTTGCTTGGTTGGCCAAAAAGGGCGTATGCGTTTTTTCCTGAATATATTCAGGAAAAAACGCATACGCCCTTTTTGGCCAAGGGCATCATTGTCGAGGTTTTGCCGCTTTTCCTGTGCTTTAAAGGCGATTCGAATCTACCTCCTGAAATCTGTTTCCTGCAATTCTGCCTTGCTTTCAAATCCTCTTCGTTGCCTTCCCTCAATATTTTTGTGGGCGAGAGTTATCATTTCTAACTCTGCAGGTTTGTGATTTGCAGGGCCCCTGAGCTCCATTTTTCAACTCGCTTTTTTGGGAGCTGGCCGCAAAAGCGTAGGATTGCTTCAGGCCCTATTCTGGTTCTGGGCGGCAGGCTGAGCCTGTGGTTAATTCTTCTTCCTGATGGGAAAATAGAGTGACCTGTGCCTGTCCCACCACCTAGAGCTAGTCGCTCATTGGTTCCCCCTCTTCCCGTTCATCCTCAGGACAAATTGAAACCTGTACGGAACAGGAGGTTAAAGTGCTGATTCTCCAAGGAGGGAGGTTGCTATTAAAGTGGCTGGAATGGCGAACCCGAGCACAAGGAGATGAGAAATGAGGTGCGTTTTAGAAACCTTTCCCGATCACACGGTGTACCATCTTCTGGGGTTCTCATGCATGTTTTCGATGTAGGAAGATGCCCTTGAACCTGGAGATTTGGGACCCATCAGACGGGTACCACGCAGTATTACTTTAAAGGGTCTGCGTTTGCTCACCCAACCTCACCAAACCTCTCAGCCCCAAGAGTGTCCACCCTTATGTCTCAATCAGCTGTGGGTCTAGATATGGTCAATCCAGGTGGCATCACAGCCCCTGAACGAATTTTGTAAGAATTTCTCTCTCTTTCACTGTCTTTGTTTCACGGTTTTAAAAGTAATTGATTTTCTATGGGGGTTTAGCTGCTTTTCACTGCTGTGTTATTTATGCCGCTTTACTCCCACTTGACTCACTTACGGAGAGATATCAATACATAGGTTTGAAGATTCTTACTAGTCAGATATATTCTTGGGCGGTGAATAGGGGGTGTTGAGTCCAGTTCACTGAGCAAGCAGTAGGTCTTGTCTATTACATATTGGGTTTATGGAACGGTATCTGAGCTAATTTGAAACCCTTGTTTTATGCATCACCCCACCTCGCCTTTCCCGTTAGGCAGCCATAGTGTGTTTTCTAAATGTGGGACTCTGTTCTGTTTTGTAATTCAGTTCAAGTGTAGCGGTTTTTACTTTCCCTCTATAAGTGATATCTTATGATTAGTGTCTTTTTCTGTGTGACTTATTTCACTTAGAACCGTCGTACCTGAATCCACTCATCATGCTGCTACTAGCCTTATGACGTTGATTTCATGGCTGAGTGATATTCCATTGTACCTAAGGACCACAACTTCTTTATCCATTTTTCTCTTTCCTGGGATATTTAAGGTGGAATGAAGTGGAGGTTCTTGTCAACAGAGCAACCCTAAACTTTGGAGTGCCTGTGCCTTGCTGATTTTTAGTTTTCCCAAATTAGACGCCCATGAGTGGAAGTGCCCTATGCTCTCTAAGCCGAGTTTTTTAGATATTTCAGGACACACCGTACACTTCTCCAGAGTGGCTGTTGGCAATTTACATCCCACCCATCAGCGTAGCAAGGCTCCCATTTCTCCATGGCCTCTCTTGCATTTCTGGTATTGACACTTTATTCAGCATGGCCCTTTTGACCGATGGGAAGCGAGACTTCTTTGTAGCGCTGATTTGCCTTTCCAGGTTGCTTGGTTGGCCAAAAAGGGCGTATGCGTTTTTTCCTGAATATATTCAGGAAAAAACGCATACGCCCTTTTTGGCCAAGGGCATCATTGTCGAGGTTTTGCCGCTTTTCCTGTGCTTTAAAGGCGATTCGAATCTACCTCCTGAAATCTGTTTCCTGCAATTCTGCCTTGCTTTCAAATCCTCTTCGTTGCCTTCCCTCAATATTTTTGTGGGCGAGAGTTATCATTTATAACTCTGCAGGTTTGTGATTTGCAGGGCCCCTGAGCTCCATTTTTCAACTCGCTTTTTTGGGAGCTGGCCGCAAAAGCGTAGGATTGCTTCAGGACCTATTCTGGTTCCGGGCGGCAGGCTGAGCCGGTGGTTAATTCTTCTTCCTGATGGGAAAATAGAGTGACCTGTGCCTGTCCCACCACCTAGAGCTAGTCGCTCATTGGTTCCCCCTCTTCCCGTTCATCCTCAGGACAAATTGAAACCTGTACGGAACAGGAGGTTAAAGTGCTGATTCTCCAAGGAGGGAGATTGCTATTAAAGTGGCTGGAATGGCGAACCCGAGCACAAGGAGATGAGAAATGAGGTGCGTTTTAGAAACCTTTCCCGATCACACGGTGTACCATCTTCTGGGTTTCTCATGCATGTTTTCGATGTAGGAAGATGCCCTTGAACCTGGAGATTTGAGACCCATGGGATGGGTACCACACAGTATTACTTTAAAGGGTCTGCGTTTGCTCATCCAACCTCACCAAACCTCTCAGCCCCAAGAGTGTCCACCCTTATGTCTCAATCAGCTGTGGGTCTAGATATGGTCAATCCAGGTGGCATCACAACCCCTGAACGAATTTTGTAAGAATTTCTCTCTCTTTCACTGTCTTTGTTTCACGGGTTTTTAAAAGTAATTGATTTTCCTAATGGGGTTTAGCTGCTTTTCACTGCTGTGTTTATGCCGCTTTACTCCCACTTGACTCACTTACGGAGAGATATCAATACATAGGTTTGAAGATTCTTACTAGTCAGATCTATTCTTGGGCGGTGAATAGGGGGTGTTGAGTCCAGTTCACTGAGCAAGGAGTAGGTCTTGTCTATTACATATTGGGTTTATGGAACGGTATCTGAGCTAATTTGAAACCCTTGTTTTAGGCATCACCCCACCTCACCTTTCCCGTTAGGCAGCCATAGTGTGTTTTCTAAATGTGTGACTCTGTTCTGTTTTGTAATTCAGTTCAAGTGTAGCGGATTTTACATTCCCTCTATAAGTGATATCTTCTGATTAGTGTCTTTTTCTGTGTGACTTATTTCACTTAGAACCGTCGTACCTGAATCCACTCATCATGCTGCTACTAGCCTTATGACGTTGATTTCATGGCTGAGTGATATTCCATTGTACCTAAGGACCACAACTTCTTTATCCATTTTTCTCTTTCCTGGGATATTTAAGGTGGAATGAAGTGGAGGTTCTTGTCAACAGAGCAACCCTAAACTTTGGAGTGCCTGTGCCTTGCTGATTTTTAGTTTTCCCAAATTAGACGCCCATGAGTGGAAGTGCCCTATGCTCTCTAAGCCGAGTTTTTTAGATGTTTCAGGACACACCGTACACTTCTCCAGAGTGGCTGTTGGCAATTTACATCCCGCCCATCAGCGTAGCAAGGCTCCCATTTCTCCATGGCCTCTCCTGCATTTCTGGTATTGACACTTTATTCAGCATGGCCCTTTTGACCGATGGGAAGCGAGACTTCTTTGTAGCGCTGATTTGCCTTTCCAGGTTGCTTGGTTGGCCAAAAAGGGCGTATGCGTTTTTTCCTGAATATATTCAGGAAAAAACGCATACGCCCTTTTTGGCCAAGGGCATCATTGTCGAGGTTTTGCCGCTTTTCCTGTGCTTTAAAGGCGATTCGAATCTACCTCCTGAAATCTGTTTCCTGCAATTCTGCCTTGCTTTCAAATCCTCTTCGTTGCCTTCCCTCAATATTTTTGTGGGCGAGAGTTATCATTTATAACTCTGCAGGTTTGTGATTTGCAGGGCCCCTGAGCTCCATTTTTCAACTCGCTTTTTTGGGAGCTGGCCGCAAAAGCGTAGGATTGCTTCAGGACCTATTCTGGTTCCGGGCGGCAGGCTGAGCCGGTGGTTAATTCTTCTTCCTGATGGGAAAATAGAGTGACCTGTGCCTGTCCCACCACCTAGAGCTAGTCGCTCATTGGTTCCCCCTCTTCCCGTTCATCCTCAGGACAAATTGAAACCTGTACGGAACAGGAGGTTAAAGTGCTAATTCTCCAAGGAGGGAGATTGCTATTAAAGTGGCTGGAATGGCGAACCCGAGCACAAGGAGATGAGAAATGAGGTGCGTTTTAGAAACCTTTCCCGATCACACGGTGTACCATCTTCTGGGTTTCTCATGCATGTTTTCGATGTAGGAAGATGCCCTTGAACCTGGAGATTTGGGACCCATGGGACGGGTACCACGCAGTATTACTTTAAAGGGTCTGCGTTTGCTCACCCAACCTCACCAAACCTCTCAGCCCCAAGAGTGTCCACCCTTATGTCTCAATCAGCTGTGGGTCTAGATATGGTCAATCCAGGTGGCATCACAGCCCCTGAACGAATTTTGTAAGAATTTCTCTCTCTTTCACTGTCTTTGTTTCACGGGTTTTTAAAAGTAATTGATTTTCCTAATGGGGTTTAGCTGCTTTTCACTGCTGTGTTTATGCCGCTTTACTCCCACTTGACTCACTTACGGAGAGATATCAATACATAGGTTTGAAGATTCTTACTAGTCAGATCTATTCTTGGGCGGTGAATAGGGGGTGTTGAGTCCAGTTCACTGAGCAAGGAGTAGGTCTTGTCTATTACATATTGGGTTTATGGAACGGTATCTGAGCTAATTTGAAACCCTTGTTTTAGGCATCACCCCACCTCGCCTTTCCCGTTAGGCAGCCATAGTGTGTTTTCTAAATGTGTGACTCTGTTCTGTTTTGTAATTCAGTTCAAGTGTAGCGGTTTTTACATTCCCTCTATAAGTGATATCTTCTGATTAGTGTCTTTTTCTGTGTGACTTATTTCACTTAGAACCGTCGTACCTGAATCCACTCATCATGCTGCTACTAGCCTTATGACGTTGATTTCATGGCTGAGTGATATTCCATTGTACCTAAGGACCACAACTTCTTTATCCATTTTTCTCTTTCCTGGGATATTTAAGGTGGAATGAAGTGGAGGTTCTTGTCAACAGAGCAACCCTAAACTTTGGAGTGCCTGTGCCTTGCTGATTTTTAGTTTTCCCAAATTAGACGCCCATGAGTGGAAGTGCCCTATGCTCTCTAAGCCGAGTTTTTTAGATGTTTCAGGACACACCGTACACTTCTCCAGAGTGGCTGTTGGCAATTTACATCCCGCCCATCAGCGTAGCAAGGCTCCCATTTCTCCATGGCCTCTCCTGCATTTCTGGTATTGACACTTTATTCAGCATGGCCCTTTTGACCGATGGGAAGCGAGACTTCTTTGTAGCGCTGATTTGCCTTTCCAGGTTGCTTGGTTGGCCAAAAAGGGCGTATGCGTTTTTTCCTGAATATATTCAGGAAAAAACGCATACGCCCTTTTTGGCCAAGGGCATCATTGTCGAGGTTTTGCCGCTTTTCCTGTGCTTTAAAGGCGATTCGTATCTACCTCCTGAAATCTGTTTCCTGCAATTCTGCCTTGCTTTCAAATCCTCTTCGTTGCCTTCCCTCAATATTTTTGTGGGCGAGAGTTATCATTTCTAACTCTGCAGGTTTGTGATTTGCAGGGCCCCTGAGCTCCATTTTTCAACTCGCTTTTTTGGGAGCTGGCCGCAAAAGCGTAGGATTGCTTCAGGCCCTATTCTGGTTCCGGGCGGCAGGCTGAGCCTGTGGTTAATTCTTCTTCCTGATGGGAAAATAGAGTGACCTGTGCCTGTCCCACCACCTAGAGCTAGTCGCTCATTGGTTCCCCCTCTTCCCGTTCATCCTCAGGACAAATTGAAACCTGTACGGAACAGGAGGTTAAAGTGCTGATTCTCCAAGGAGGGAGGTTGCTATTAAAGTGGCTGGAATGGCGAACCCGAGCACAAGGAGATGAGAAATGAGGTGCGTTTTAGAAACCTTTCCCGATCACACGGTGTACCATCTTCTGGGTTTCTCATGCATGTTTTCGATGTAGGAAGATGCCCTTGAACCTGGAGATTTGGGACCCATGGGACGGGTACCACGCAGTATTACTTTAAAGGGTCTGCGTTTGCTCACCCAACCTCACCAAACCTCTCAGCCCCAAGAGTGTCCACCCTTATGTCTCAATCAGCTGTGGGTCTAGATATGGTCAATCCAGGTGGCATCACAGCCCCTGAACGAATTTTGTAAGAATTTCTCTCTCTTTCACTGTCTTTGTTTCACGGGTTTTTAAAAGTAATTGATTTTCCTAATGGGGTTTAGCTGCTTTTCACTGCTGTGTTTATGCCGCTTTACTCCCACTTGACTCACTTACGGAGAGATATCAATACATAGGTTTGAAGATTCTTACTAGTCAGATCTATTCTTGGGCGGTGAATAGGGGGTGTTGAGTCCAGTTCACTGAGCAAGGAGTAGGTCTTGTCTATTACATATTGGGTTTATGGAACGGTATCTGAGCTAATTTGAAACCCTTGTTTTAGGCATCACCCCACCTCGCCTTTCCCGTTAGGCAGCCATAGTGTGTTTTCTAAATGTGTGACTCTGTTCTGTTTTGTAATTCAGTTCAAGTGTAGCGGTTTTTACATTCCCTCTATAAGTGATATCTTCTGATTAGTGTCTTTTTCTGTGTGACTTATTTCACTTAGAACCGTCGTACCTGAATCCACTCATCATGCTGCTACTAGCCTTATGACGTTGATTTCATGGCTGAGTGATATTCCATTGTACCTAAGGACCACAACTTCTTTATCCATTTTTCTCTTTCCTGGGATATTTAAGGTGGAATGAAGTGGAGGTTCTTGTCAACAGAGCAACCCTAAACTTTGGAGTGCCTGTGCCTTGCTGATTTTTAGTTTTCCCAAATTAGACGCCCATGAGTGGAAGTGCCCTATGCTCTCTAAGCCGAGTTTTTTAGATGTTTCAGGACACACCATACACTTCTCCAGAGTGGCTGTTGGCAATTTACATCCCACCCATCAGCGTAGCAAGGCTCCCATTTCTCCATGGCCTCTCCTGCATTTCTGGTATTGACACTTTATTCAGCATGGCCCTTTTGACCGATGGGAAGCGAGACTTCTTTGTAGCGCTGATTTGCCTTTCCAGGTTGCTTGGTTGGCCAAAAAGGGCGTATGCGTTTTTTCCTGAATATATTCAGGAAAAAACGCATACGCCCTTTTTGGCCAAGGGCATCATTGTCGAGGTTTTGCCGCTTTTCCTGTGCTTTAAAGGCGATTCGTATCTACCTCCTGAAATCTGTTTCCTGCAATTCTGCCTTGCTTTCAAATCCTCTTCGTTGCCTTCCCTCAATATTTTTGTGGGCGAGAGTTATCATTTCTAACTCTGCAGGTTTGTGATTTGCAGGGCCCCTGAGCTCCATTTTTCAACTCGCTTTTTTGGGAGCTGGCCGCAAAAGCGTAGGATTGCTTCAGGCCCTATTCTGGTTCCGGGCGGCAGGCTGAGCCTGTGGTTAATTCTTCTTCCTGATGGGAAAATAGAGTGACCTGTGCCTGTCCCACCACCTAGAGCTAGTCGCTCATTGGTTCCCCCTCTTCCCGTTCATCCTCAGGACAAATTGCAACCTGTACGGAACAGGAGGTTAAAGTGCTGATTCTCCAAGGAGGGAGGTTGCTATTAAAGTGGCTGGAATGGCGAACCCGAGCACAAGGAGATGAGAAATGAGGTGCGTTTTAGAAACCTTTCCCGATCACACAGTGTACCATCTTCTGGGTTTCTCATGCATGTTTTCGATGTAGGAAGATGCCCTTGAACCTGGAGATTTGGGACCCATCAGACGGGTACCACGCAGTATTACTTTAAAGGGTCTGCGTTTGCTCACCCAAGCTCACCAAAACTCTCAGCCCCAAGAGTGTCCACCCTTATGTCTCAATCAGCTGTGGGTCTAGATATGGTCAATCCAGGTGGCATCACAACCCCTGAACGAATTTTGTAAGAATTTCTCTCTCTTTCACTGTCTTTGTTTCACGGGTTTTTAAAAGTAATTGATTTTCCTAATGGGGTTTAGCTGCTTTTCACTGCTGTGTTTATGCCGCTTTACTCCCACTTGACTCACTTACGGAGAGATATCAATACATAGGTTTGAAGATTCTTACTAGTCAGATCTATTCTTGGGCGGTGAATAGGGGGTGTTGAGTCCAGTTCACTGAGCAAGGAGTAGGTCTTGTCTATTACATATTGGGTTTATGGAACGGTATCTGAGCTAATTTGAAACCCTTGTTTTAGGCATCACCCCACCTCACCTTTCCCGTTAGGCAGCCATAGTGTGTTTTCTAAATGTGTGACTCTGTTCTGTTTTGTAATTCAGTTCAAGTGTAGCGGTTTTTACATTCCCTCTATAAGTGATATCTTCTGATTAGTGTCTTTTTCTGTGTGACTTATTTCACTTAGAACCGTCGTACCTGAATCCACTCATCATGCTGCTACTAGCCTTATGACGTTGATTTCATGGCTGAGTGATATTCCATTGTACCTAAGGACCACAACTTCTTTATCCATTTTTCTCTTTCCTGGGATATTTAAGGTGGAATGAAGTGGAGGTTCTTGTCAACAGAGCAACGCTAAACTTTGGAGTGCCTGTGCCTTGCTGATTTTTAGTTTTCCCAAATTAGACGCCCATGAGTGGAAGTGCCCTATGCTCTCTAAGCCGAGTTTTTTAGATGTTTCAGGACACACCGTACACTTCTCCAGAGTGGCTGTTGGCAATTTACATCCCGCCCATCAGCGTAGCAAGGCTCCCATTTCTCCATGGCCTCTCTTGCATTTCTGGTATTGACACTTTATTCAGCATGGCCCTTTTGACCGATGGGAAGCGAGACTTCTTTGTAGCGCTGATTTGCCTTTCCAGGTTGCTTGGTTGGCCAAAAAGGGCGTATGCGTTTTTTCCTGAATATATTCAGGAAAAAACGCATACGCCCTTTTTGGCCAAGGGCATCATTGTCGAGGTTTTGCCGCTTTTCCTGTGCTTTAAAGGCGATTCGAATCTACCTCCTGAAATCTGTTTCCTGCAATTCTGCCTTGCTTTCAAATCCTCTTCTTTGCCTTCCCTCAATATTTTTGTGGGCGAGAGTTATCATTTATAACTCTGCAGGTTTGTGATTTGCAGGGCCCCTGAGCTCCATTTTTCAACTCGCTTTTTTGGGAGCTGGCCGCAAAAGCGTAGGATTGCTTCAGGACCTATTCTGGTTCCGGGCGGCAGGCTGAGCCGGTGGTTAATTCTTCTTCCTGATGGGAAAATAGAGTGACCTGTGCCTGTCCCACCACCTAGAGCTAGTCGCTCATTGGTTCCCCCTCTTCCCGTTCATCCTCAGGACAAATTGAAACCTGTACGGAACAGGAGGTTAAAGTGCTGATTCTCCAAGGAGGGAGATTGCTATTAAAGTGGCTGGAATGGCGAACCCGAGCACAAGGAGATGAGAAATGAGGTGCGTTTTAGAAACCTTTCCCGATCACACGGTGTACCATCTTCTGGGTTTCTCATGCATGTTTTCGATGTAGGAAGATGCCCTTGAACCTGGAGATTTGAGACCCATGGGATGGGTACCACACAGTATTACTTTAAAGGGTCTGCGTTTGCTCATCCAACCTCACCAAACCTCTCAGCCCCAAGAGTGTCCACCCTTATGTCTCAATCAGCTGTGGGTCTAGATATGGTCAATCCAGGTGGCATCACAACCCCTGAACGAATTTTGTAAGAATTTCTCTCTCTTTCACTGTCTTTGTTTCACGGGTTTTTAAAAGTAATTGATTTTCCTAATGGGGTTTAGCTGCTTTTCACTGCTGTGTTTATGCCGCTTTACTCCCACTTGACTCACTTACGGAGAGATATCAATACATAGGTTTGAAGATTCTTACTAGTCAGATCTATTCTTGGGCGGTGAATAGGGGGTGTTGAGTCCAGTTCACTGAGCAAGGAGTAGGTCTTGTCTATTACATATTGGGTTTATGGAACGGTATCTGAGCTAATTTGAAACCCTTGTTTTAGGCATCACCCCACCTCACCTTTCCCGTTAGGCAGCCATAGTGTGTTTTCTAAATGTGTGACTCTGTTCTGTTTTGTAATTCAGTTCAAGTGTAGCGGTTTTTACATTCCCTCTATAAGTGATATCTTCTGATTAGTGTCTTTTTCTGTGTGACTTATTTCACTTAGAACCGTCGTACCTGAATCCACTCATCATGCTGCTACTAGCCTTATGACGTTGATTTCATGGCTGAGTGATATTCCATTGTACCTAAGGACCACAACTTCTTTATCCATTTTTCTCTTTCCTGGGATATTTAAGGTGGAATGAAGTGGAGGTTCTTGTCAACAGAGCAACCCTAAACTTTGGAGTGCCTGTGCCTTGCTGATTTTTAGTTTTCCCAAATTAGACGCCCATGAGTGGAAGTGCCCTATGCTCTCTAAGCCGAGTTTTTTAGATGTTTCAGGACACACCGTACACTTCTCCAGAGTGGCTGTTGGCAATTTACATCCCGCCCATCAGCGTAGCAAGGCTCCCATTTCTCCATGGCCTATCTTGCATTTCTGGTATTGACACTTTATTCAGCATGGCCCTTTTGACCGATGGGAAGCGAGACTTCTTTGTAGCGCTGATTTGCCTTTCCAGGTTGCTTGGTTGGCCAAAAAGGGCGTATGCGTTTTTTCCTGAATATATTCAGGAAAAAACGCATACGCCCTTTTTGGCCAAGGGCATCATTGTCGAGGTTTTGCCGCTTTTCCTGTGCTTTAAAGGCGATTCGAATCTACCTCCTGAAATCTGTTTCCTGCAATTCTGCCTTGCTTTCAAATCCTCTTCGTTGCCTTCCCTCAATATTTTTGTGGGCGAGAGTTATCATTTATAACTCTGCAGGTTTGTGATTTGCAGGGCCCCTGAGCTCCATTTTTCAACTCGCTTTTTTGGGAGCTGGCCGCAAAAGCGTAGGATTGCTTCAGGACCTATTCTGGTTCCGGGCGGCAGGCTGAGCCGGTGGTTAATTCTTCTTCCTGATGGGAAAATAGAGTGACCTGTGCCTGTCCCACCACCTAGAGCTAGTCGCTCATTGGTTCCCCCTCTTCCCGTTCATCCTCAGGACAAATTGAAACCTGTACGGAACAGGAGGTTAAAGTGCTAATTCTCCAAGGAGGGAGATTGCTATTAAAGTGGCTGGAATGGCGAACCCGAGCACAAGGAGATGAGAAATGAGGTGCGTTTTAGAAACCTTTCCCGATCACACAGTGTACCATCTTCTGGGTTTCTCATGCATGTTTTCGATGTAGGAAGATGCCCTTGAACCTGGAGATTTGGGACCCATCAGACGGGTACCACGCAGTATTACTTTAAAGGGTCTGCGTTTGCTCACCCAAGCTCACCAAAACTCTCAGCCCCAAGAGTGTCCACCCTTATGTCTCAATCAGCTGTGGGTCTAGATATGGTCAATCCAGGTGGCATCACAACCCCTGAACGAATTTTGTAAGAATTTCTCTCTCTTTCACTGTCTTTGTTTCACGGGTTTTTAAAAGTAATTGATTTTCCTAATGGGGTTTAGCTGCTTTTCACTGCTGTGTTTATGCCGCTTTACTCCCACTTGACTCACTTACGGAGAGATATCAATACATAGGTTTGAAGATTCTTACTAGTCAGATCTATTCTTGGGCGGTGAATAGGGGGTGTTGAGTCCAGTTCACTGAGCAAGGAGTAGGTCTTGTCTATTACATATTGGGTTTATGGAACGGTATCTGAGCTAATTTGAAACCCTTGTTTTAGGCATCACCCCACCTCACCTTTCCCGTTAGGCAGCCATAGTGTGTTTTCTAAATGTGTGACTCTGTTCTGTTTTGTAATTCAGTTCAAGTGTAGCGGTTTTTACATTCCCTCTATAAGTGATATCTTCTGATTAGTGTCTTTTTCTGTGTGACTTATTTCACTTAGAACCGTCGTACCTGAATCCACTCATCATGCTGCTACTAGCCTTATGACGTTGATTTCATGGCTGAGTGATATTCCATTGTACCTAAGGACCACAACTTCTTTATCCATTTTTCTCTTTCCTGGGATATTTAAGGTGGAATGAAGTGGAGGTTCTTGTCAACAGAGCAACGCTAAACTTTGGAGTGCCTGTGCCTTGCTGATTTTTAGTTTTCCCAAATTAGACGCCCATGAGTGGAAGTGCCCTATGCTCTCTAAGCCGAGTTTTTTAGATGTTTCAGGACACACCGTACACTTCTCCAGAGTGGCTGTTGGCAATTTACATCCCGCCCATCAGCGTAGCAAGGCTCCCATTTCTCCATGGCCTCTCTTGCATTTCTGGTATTGACACTTTATTCAGCATGGCCCTTTTGACCGATGGGAAGCGAGACTTCTTTGTAGCGCTGATTTGCCTTTCCAGGTTGCTTGGTTGGCCAAAAAGGGCGTATGCGTTTTTTCCTGAATATATTCAGGAAAAAACGCATACGCCCTTTTTGGCCAAGGGCATCATTGTCGAGGTTTTGCCGCTTTTCCTGTGCTTTAAAGGCGATTCGAATCTACCTCCTGAAATCTGTTTCCTGCAATTCTGCCTTGCTTTCAAATCCTCTTCGTTGCCTTCCCTCAATATTTTTGTGGGCGAGAGTTATCATTTATAACTCTGCAGGTTTGTGATTTGCAGGGCCCCTGAGCTCCATTTTTCAACTCGCTTTTTTGGGAGCTGGCCGCAAAAGCGTAGGATTGCTTCAGGACCTATTCTGGTTCCGGGCGGCAGGCTGAGCCGGTGGTTAATTCTTCTTCCTGATGGGAAAATAGAGTGACCTGTGCCTGTCCCACCACCTAGAGCTAGTCGCTCATTGGTTCCCCCTCTTCCCGTTCATCCTCAGGACAAATTGAAACCTGTACGGAACAGGAGGTTAAAGTGCTGATTCTCCAAGGAGGGAGATTGCTATTAAAGTGGCTGGAATGGCGAACCCGAGCACAAGGAGATGAGAAATGAGGTGCGTTTTAGAAACCTTTCCCGATCACACGGTGTACCATCTTCTGGGTTTCTCATGCATGTTTTCGATGTAGGAAGATGCCCTTGAACCTGGAGATTTGAGACCCATGGGATGGGTACCACACAGTATTACTTTAAAGGGTCTGCGTTTGCTCATCCAACCTCACCAAACCTCTCAGCCCCAAGAGTGTCCACCCTTATGTCTCAATCAGCTGTGGGTCTAGATATGGTCAATCCAGGTGGCATCACAACCCCTGAACGAATTTTGTAAGAATTTCTCTCTCTTTCACTGTCTTTGTTTCACGGGTTTTTAAAAGTAATTGATTTTCCTAATGGGGTTTAGCTGCTTTTCACTGCTGTGTTTATGCCGCTTTACTCCCACTTGACTCACTTACGGAGAGATATCAATACATAGGTTTGAAGATTCTTACTAGTCAGATCTATTCTTGGGCGGTGAATAGGGGGTGTTGAGTCCAGTTCACTGAGCAAGGAGTAGGTCTTGTCTATTACATATTGGGTTTATGGAACGGTATCTGAGCTAATTTGAAACCCTTGTTTTAGGCATCACCCCACCTCACCTTTCCCGTTAGGCAGCCATAGTGTGTTTTCTAAATGTGTGACTCTGTTCTGTTTTGTAATTCAGTTCAAGTGTAGCGGTTTTTACATTCCCTCTATAAGTGATATCTTCTGATTAGTGTCTTTTTCTGTGTGACTTATTTCACTTAGAACCGTCGTACCTGAATCCACTCATCATGCTGCTACTAGCCTTATGACGTTGATTTCATGGCTGAGTGATATTCCATTGTACCTAAGGACCACAACTTCTTTATCCATTTTTCTCTTTCCTGGGATATTTAAGGTGGAATGAAGTGGAGGTTCTTGTCAACAGAGCAACCCTAAACTTTGGAGTGCCTGTGCCTTGCTGATTTTTAGTTTTCCCAAATTAGACGCCCATGAGTGGAAGTGCCCTATGCTCTCTAAGCCGAGTTTTTTAGATGTTTCAGGACACACCGTACACTTCTCCAGAGTGGCTGTTGGCAATTTACATCCCGCCCATCAGCGTAGCAAGGCTCCCATTTCTCCATGGCCTATCTTGCATTTCTGGTATTGACACTTTATTCAGCATGGCCCTTTTGACCGATGGGAAGCGAGACTTCTTTGTAGCGCTGATTTGCCTTTCCAGGTTGCTTGGTTGGCCAAAAAGGGCGTATGCGTTTTTTCCTGAATATATTCAGGAAAAAACGCATACGCCCTTTTTGGCCAAGGGCATCATTGTCGAGGTTTTGCCGCTTTTCCTGTGCTTTAAAGGCGATTCGAATCTACCTCCTGAAATCTGTTTCCTGCAATTCTGCCTTGCTTTCAAATCCTCTTCGTTGCCTTCCCTCAATATTTTTGTGGGCGAGAGTTATCATTTATAACTCTGCAGGTTTGTGATTTGCAGGGCCCCTGAGCTCCATTTTTCAACTCGCTTTTTTGGGAGCTGGCCGCAAAAGCGTAGGATTGCTTCAGGACCTATTCTGGTTCCGGGCGGCAGGCTGAGCCGGTGGTTAATTCTTCTTCCTGATGGGAAAATAGAGTGACCTGTGCCTGTCCCACCACCTAGAGCTAGTCGCTCATTGGTTCCCCCTCTTCCCGTTCATCCTCAGGACAAATTGAAACCTGTACGGAACAGGAGGTTAAAGTGCTAATTCTCCAAGGAGGGAGATTGCTATTAAAGTGGCTGGAATGGCGAACCCGAGCACAAGGAGATGAGAAATGAGGTGCGTTTTAGAAACCTTTCCCGATCACACGGTGTACCATCTTCTGGGTTTCTCATGCATGTTTTCGATGTAGGAAGATGCCCTTGAACCTGGAGATTTGGGACCCATGGGACGGGTACCACGCAGTATTACTTTAAAGGGTCTGTGTTTGCTCACCCAACCTCACCAAACCTCTCAGCCCCAAGAGTGTCCACCCTTATGTCTCAATCAGCTGTGGGTCTAGATATGGTCAATCCAGGTGGCATCACAGCCCCTGAACGAATTTTGTAAGAATTTCTCTCTCTTTCACTGTCTTTGTTTCACGGGTTTTTAAAAGTAATTGATTTTCCTAATGGGGTTTAGCTGCTTTTCACTGCTGTGTTTATGCCGCTTTACTCCCACTTGACTCACTTACGGAGAGATATCAATACATAGGTTTGAAGATTCTTACTAGTCAGATCTATTCTTGGGCGGTGAATAGGGGGTGTTGAGTCCAGTTCACTGAGCAAGGAGTAGGTCTTGTCTATTACATATTGGGTTTATGGAACGGTATCTGAGCTAATTTGAAACCCTTGTTTTAGGCATCACCCCACCTCACCTTTCCCGTTAGGCAGCCATAGTGTGTTTTCTAAATGTGTGACTCTGTTCTGTTTTGTAATTCAGTTCAAGTGTAGCGGTTTTTACATTCCCTCTATAAGTGATATCTTCTGATTAGTGTCTTTTTCTGTGTGACTTATTTCACTTAGAACCGTCGTACCTGAATCCACTCATCATGCTGCTACTAGCCTTATGACGTTGATTTCATGGCTGAGTGATATTCCATTGTACCTAAGGACCACAACTTCTTTATCCATTTTTCTCTTTCCTGGGATATTTAAGGTGGAATGAAGTGGAGGTTCTTGTCAACAGAGCAACCCTAAACTTTGGAGTGCCTGTGCCTTGCTGATTTTTAGTTTTCCCAAATTAGACGCCCATGAGTGGAAGTGCCCTATGCTCTCTAAGCCGAGTTTTTTAGATATTTCAGGACACACCGTACACTTCTCCAGAGTGGCTGTTGGCAATTTACATCCCGCCCATCAGCGTAGCAAGGCTCCCATTTCTCCATGGCCTCTCCTGCATTTCTGGTATTGACACTTTATTCAGCATGGCCCTTTTGACCGATGGGAAGCGAGACTTCTTTGTAGCGCTGATTTGCCTTTCCAGGTTGCTTGGTTGGCCAAAAAGGGCGTATGCGTTTTTTCCTGAATATATTCAGGAAAAAACGCATACGCCCTTTTTGGCCAAGGCATCATTGTCGAGGTTTTGCCGCTTTTCCTGTGCTTTAAAGGCGATTCGAATCTACCTCCTGAAATCTGTTTCCTGCAATTCTGCCTTGTTTTCAAATCCTCTTCGTTGCCTTCCCTCAATATTTTTGTGGGCGAGAGTTATCATTTATAACTCTGCAGGTTTGTGATTTGCAGGGCCCCTGAGCTCCATTTTTCAACTCGCTTTTTTGGGAGCTGGCCGCAAAAGCGTAGGATTGCTTCAGGACCTATTCTGGTTCCGGGCGGCAGGCAGAGCCTGTGGTTAATTCTTCTTCCTGATGGGAAAATAGAGTGACCTGTGCCTTTCCCAACACCTAGAGTTAGTCGCTCATTGGTTCCCCCTCTTCCCGTTCATCCTCAGGACATATTGCAACCTGTACGGAACAGGAGGTTAAACGTGCTGATTCTCCAAGGAGGGAGATTGCTAGTAAAGCGGCTGGAATGGCGACGCCGAGCACAAGGAGATGAGAAATGAGGTGCGTTTTAGGAACCTTTCCCGATCACACGGTGTACCATCTTCTGGGGTTCTCATGCATGTTTTCGATGTAGGAAGATGCCCTTCAACCTGGAGATTTGGGACCCATCAGACGGGTACCACGCACTATTACTTTAAAGGGTCTGTGTTTGCTCACCCAACCTCACCAAACCTCTCAGCCCCAAGAGTGTCCACCCTTATGTCTCAATCAGCTGTGGGTCTAGATATGGTTAACCCAGGTGGCATCACAGCCCCTAAAGAATTTTGTAAGAATTTCTCTCTCTTTCACTGTCTTTGTTTCACGGGTTTTTAAAAGTAATTCATTTTCCTAATGGGGTTTAGCTGCTTTTCACTGCTGTGTTTATGCCGCTTTACACCCACTTGACTCACTTACGGAGAGATATCAATACATAGGTTTGAAGATTCTTACTAGTCAGATTTAATCTTGGGCGGTGAATAGGGGGTTTTGAGTCCAGTTCACTGAGCAAGGAGTAGGTCTTGTCTATTACATATTGGGTTTATGGAACGGTATCTGAGCTAATTTGAAACCCTTGTTTTATGCATCACCCCACCTCGCCTTTCCCGTTAGGCAGCCATAGTGTGTTTTCTAAATGTGTGACTCTGTTCTGTTTTGTAATTCAGTTCAAGTGTAGCGGTTTTTACTTTCCCTCTATAAGTGATATCTTATGATTAGTGTCTTTTTCTGTGTGACTTATTTCACTTAGAACCGTCGTACCTGAATCCACTCATCATGCTGCTACTAGCCTTATGACGTTGATTTCATGGCTGAGTGATATTCCATTGTACCTAAGGACCACAACTTCTTTATCCATTTTTCTCTTTCCTGGGATATTTAAGGTGAAATGAAGTGGAGGTTCTTGTCAACAGAGCAACCCTAAACTTTGGAGTGCCTGTGCCTTGCTGATTTTTAGTTTTCCCAAATTAGACGCCCATGAGTGGAAGTGCCCTATGCTCTCTAAGCCGAGTTTTTTAGATATTTCAGGACACACCGTACACTTCTCCAGAGTGCCTGTTGGCAATTTACATCCCGCCCATCAGCGTAGCAAGGCTCCCATTTCTCCATGGCCTCTCTTGCATTTCTGGTATTGACACTTTATTCAGCATGGCCCTTTTGACCGATGGGAAGCGAGACGTCTTTGTAGCGCTGATTTGCCTTTCCAGGTTGCTTGGTTGGCCAAAAAGGGCGTATGCGTTTTTTCCTGAATATATTCAGGAAAAAACGCATACGCCCTTTTTGGCCAAGGGCATCATTGTCGAGGTTTTGCCGCTTTTCCTGTGCTTTAAAGGCGATTCGAATCTACCTCCTGAAATCTGTTTCCTGCAATTCTGCCTTGCATTCAAATCCTCTTCGTTGCCTTCCCTCAATATTTTTGTGGGCGAGAGTTATCATTTATAACTCTGCAGGTTTGTGATTTGCAGGGCCCCTGAGCTCCATTTTTCAACTCGCTTTTTTGGGAGCTGGCCGCAAAAGCGTAGGATTGCTTCAGGACCTATTCTGGTTCCGGGCGGCAGGCTGAGCCGGTGGTTAATTCTTCTTCCTGATGGGAAAATAGAGTGACCTGTGCCTGTCCCACCACCTAGAGCTAGTCGCTCATTGGTTCCCCCTCTTCCCGTTCATCCTCAGGACAAATTGAAACCTGTACGGAACAGGAGGTTAAAGTGCTGATTCTCCAAGGAGGGAGATTGCTATTAAAGTGGCTGGAATGGCGAACCCGAGCACAAGGAGATGAGAAATGAGGTGCGTTTTAGAAACCTTTCCCGATCACACGGTGTACCATCTTCTGGGTTTCTCATGCATGTTTTCGATGTAGGAAGATGCCCTTGAACCTGGAGATTTGGTACCCATGGGACGGGTACCACGCAGTATTACTTTAAAGGGTCTGCGTTTGCTCACCCAACCTCACCAAACCTCTCAGCCCCAAGAGTGTCCACCCTTATGTCTCAATCAGCTGTGGGTCTAGATATGGTCAATCCAGGTGGCATCACAGCCACTGAACGAATTTTGTAAGAATTTCTCTCTCTTTCACTGTCTTTGTTTCACGGGTTTTTTAAGAGTAATTGATTTTCCTAATGGGGTTTAGCTGCTTTTCACTGCTGTGTATATGCCGCTTTACTCCCATTTGACTCAATTACGGAGAGATATCAATACATAGGTTTGAAGATTCTTACTAGTCAGATCTATTCTTGGGCGGTGAATAGGGGGTGTTGGGTCCAGTTCACTGAGCAAGGAGTAGGTCTTGTCTATTACATATTGGGTTTATGGAACGGTATCTGAGCTAATTTGAAACCCTTGTTTTAGGCATCACCCCACCTCACCTTTCCCGTTAGGCAGCCATAGTGTGTTTTCTAAATGTGTGACTCTGTTCTGTTTTGTAATTCAGTTCAAGTGTAGCGGTTTTTACATTCCCTCTATAAGTGATATCTTCTGATTAGTGTCTTTTTCTGTGTGACTTATTTCACTTAGAACCGTCGTACCTGAATCCACTCATCATGCTGCTACTAGCCTTATGACGTTGATTTCATGGCTGAGTGATATTCCATTGTACCTAAGGACCACAACTTCTTTATCCATTTTTCTCTTTCCTGGGATATTTAAGGTGGAATGAAGTGGAGGTTCTTGTCAACAGAGCAACCCTAAACTTTGGAGTGCCTGTGCCTTGCTGATTTTTAGTTTTCCCAAATTAGATGCCCATGAGTGGAAGTGCCCTATTCTCTCTAAGCCGAGTTTTTTAGATATTTCAGGACACACCGTACACTTCTCCAGAGTGGCTGTTGGCAATTTACATCCCGCCCATCAGCGTAGCAAGGCTCCCATTTCTCCATGGCCTCTCTTGCATTTCTGGTATTGACACTTTATTCAGCATGGCCCTTTTGACCGATGGGAAACGAGACTTCTTTGTAGCGCTGATTTGCCTTTCCAGGTTGCTTGGTTGGCCAAAAACGGCGTATGCGTTTTTTCCTGAATATATTCAGGAAAAAACGCATACGCCCTTTTTGGCCAAGGGCATCATTGTCGAGGTTTTGCCGCTTTTCCTGTGCTTTAAAGGCGATTCGAATCTACCTCCTGAAATCTGTTTCCTGCAATTCTGCCTTGCTTTCAAATCCTCTTCGTAGCCTTCCCTCAATATTTTTGTGGGCGAGAGTTATCATTTCTAACTCTGCAGGTTTGTGATTTGCAGGGCCCCTGAGCTCCATTTTTCAACTCGCTTTTTTGGGAGCTGGCCGCAAAAGCGTAGGATTGCTTCAGGCCCTATTCTGGTTCCGGGCGGCAGGCTGAGCCGGTGGTTAATTCTTCTTCCTGATGGGAAAATAGAGTGACCTGTGCCTGTCCCACCACCTAGAGCTAGTCGCTCATTGGTTCCCCCTCTTCCCGTTCATCCTCAGGACAAATTGAAACCTGTACGGAACAGGAGGTTAAAGTGCTGATTCTCCAAGGAGGGAGATTGCTATTAAAGTGGCTGGAATGGCGAACCCGAGCACAAGGAGATGAGAAATGAGGTGCGTTTTAGAAACCTTTCCCGATCACACGGTGTACCATCTTCTGGGGTTCTCATGCATGTTTTCGATGTAGGAAGATGCCCTTGAACCTGGAGATTTGGGACCCATCAGACGGGTACCACGCAGTATTACTTTAAAGGGTCTGCGTTTGCTCACCCAACCTCACCAAACCTCTCAGCCCCAAGAGTGTCCACCCTTATGTCTCAATCAGCTGTGGGTCTAGATATGGTCAATCCAGGTGGCATCACAGCCCCTGAACGAATTTTGTAAGAATTTCTCTCTCTTTCACTGTCTTTGTTTCACGGGTTTTTAAAAGTAATTGATTTTCCTAATGGGGTTTAGCTGCTTTTCACTGCTGTGTTTATGCCGCTTTACTCCCACTTGACTCACTTACGGAGAGATATCAATACATAGGTTTGAAGATTCTTACTAGTCAGATCTATTCTTGGGCGGTGAATAGGGGGTGTTGGGTCCAGTTCACTGAGCAAGGAGTAGGTCTTGTCTATTACATATTGGGTTTATGGAACGGTATCTGAGCTAATTTGAAACCCTTGTTTTAGGCATCACCCCACCTCACCTTTCCCGTTAGGCAGCCATAGTGTGTTTTCTAAATGTGTGACTCTGTTCTGTTTTGTAATTCAGTTCAAGTGTAGCGGTTTTTACATTCCCTCTATAAGTGATATCTTCTGATTAGTGTCTTTTTCTGTGTGACTTATTTCACTTAGAACCGTCGTACCTGAATCCACTCATCATGCTGCTACTAGCCTTATGACGTTGATTTCATGGCTGAGTGATATTCCATTGTACCTAAGGACCACAACTTCTTTATCCATTTTTCTCTTTCCTGGGATATTTAAGGTGGAATGAAGTGGAGGTTCTTGTCAACAGAGCAACCCTAAACTTTGGAGTGCCTGTGCCTTGCTGATTTTTAGTTTTCCCAAATTAGACGCCCATGAGTGGAAGTGCCCTATGCTCTCTAAGCCGAGTTTTTTAGATATTTCAGGACACACCGTACACTTCTCCAGAGTGGCTGTTGGCAATTTACATCCCGCCCATCAGCGTAGCAAGGCTCCCATTTCTCCATGGCCTCTCCTGCATTTCTGGTATTGACACTTTATTCAGCATGGCCCTTTTGACCGATGGGAAGCGAGACTTCTTTGTAGCGCTGATTTGCCTTTCCAGGTTGCTTGGTTGGCCAAAAAGGGCGTATGCGTTTTTTCCTGAATATATTCAGGAAAAAACGCATACGCCCTTTTTGGCCAAGGCATCATTGTCGAGGTTTTGCCGCTTTTCCTGTGCTTTAAAGGCGATTCGAATCTACCTCCTGAAATCTGTTTCCTGCAATTCTGCCTTGTTTTCAAATCCTCTTCGTTGCCTTCCCTCAATATTTTTGTGGGCGAGAGTTATCATTTATAACTCTGCAGGTTTGTGATTTGCAGGGCCCCTGAGCTCCATTTTTCAACTCGCTTTTTTGGGAGCTGGCCGCAAAAGCGTAGGATTGCTTCAGGACCTATTCTGGTTCCGGGCGGCAGGCTGAGCCTGTGGTTAATTCTTCTTCCTGATGGGAAAATAGAGTGACCTGTGCCTTTCCCAACACCTAGAGCTAGTCGCTCATTGGTTCCCCCTTTTCCCGTTCATCCTCAGGACAAATTGCAACCTGTACGGAACAGGAGGTTAAACGTGCTGATTCTCCAAGGAGGGAGATTGCTAGTAAAGCGGCTGGAATGGCGACGCCGAGCACAAGGAGATGAGAAATGAGGTGCGTTTTAGGAACCTTTCCCGATCACACGGTGTACCATCTTCTGGGGTTCTCATGCATGTTTTCGATGTAGGAAGATGCCCTTCAACCTGGAGATTTGGGACCCATCAGACGGGTACCACGCACTATTACTTTAAAGGGTCTGTGTTTGCTCACCCAACCTCACCAAACCTCTCAGCCCCAAGAGTGTCCACCCTTATGTCTCAATCAGCTGTGGGTCTAGATATGGTCAATCCAGGTGGCATCACAGCCCCTAACGAATTTTGTAAGAATTTCTCTCTCTTTCACTGTCTTTGTTTCACGGGTTTTTAAAAGTAATTCATTTTCCTAATGGGGTTTAGCTGCTTTTCACTGCTGTGTTTATGCCGCTTTACACCCACTTGACTCACTTACGGAGAGATATCAATACATAGGTTTGAAGATTCTTACTAGTCAGATCTATTCTTGGGCGGTGAATAGGGGGTGTTGAGTCCAGTTCACTGAGCAAGGAGTAGGTCTTGTCTATTACATATTGGGTTTATGGAACGGTATCTGAGCTAATTTGAAACCCTTGTTTTATGCATCACCCCACCTCGCCTTTCCCGTTAGGCAGCCATAGTGTGTTTTCTAAATGTGTGACTCTGTTCTGTTTTGTAATTCAGTTCAAGTGTAGCGGTTTTTACTTTCCCTCTATAAGTGATATCTTATGATTAGTGTCTTTTTCTGTGTGACTTATTTCACTTAGAACCGTCGTACCTGAATCCACTCATCATGCTGCTACTAGCCTTATGACGTTGATTTCATGGCTGAGTGATATACCATTGTACCTAAGGACCACAACTTCTTTATCCATTTTTCTCTTTCCTGGGATATTTAAGGTGAAATGAAGTGGAGGTTCTTGTCAACAGAGCAACCCTAAACTTTGGAGTGCCTGTGCCTTGCTGATTTTTAGTTTTCCCAAATTAGACGCCCATGAGTGGAAGTGCCCTATGCTCTCTAAGCCGAGTTTTTTAGATGTTTCAGGACACACCGTACACTTCTCCAGAGTGGCTGTTGGCAATTTACATCCCGCCCATCAGCGTAGCAAGGCTCCCATTTCTCCATGGCCTCTCTTGCATTTCTGGTATTGACACTTTATTCAGCATGGCCCTTTTGACCGATGGGAAGCGAGACTTCTTTGTAGCGCTGATTTGCCTTTCCCGGTTGCTTGGTTGGCCAAAAAGGGCGTATGCGTTTTTTCCTGAATATATTCAGGAAAAAACGCATACGCCCTTTTTGGCCAAGGGCATCATTGTCGAGGTTTTGCCGCTTTTCCTCTGCTTTAAAGGCGATTCGAATCTACCTCCTGAAATCTGTTTCCTGCAATTCTGCCTTGCTTTCAAATCCTTTTCGTTGCCTTCCCTCAATATTTTTGTGGGCAAGAGTTATCATTTATAACTCTGCAGGTTTGTGATTTGCAGGGCCCCTGAGCTCCATTTTTCAACTCGCTTTTTTGGGAGCTGGCCGCAAAAGCGTAGGATTGCTTCAGGCCCTATTCTGGTTCCGTGCGGCAGGCTGAGCCGGTGGTTAATTCTTCTTCCTGATGGGAAAATAGAGTGACCTGTGCCTGTCCCACCACCTAGAGCTAGTCGCTCATTTGTTCCCCCTCTTCCCGTTCATCCTCAGGACAAATTGAAACCTGTACGGAACAGGAGGTTAAAGTGCTGATTCTCCAAGGAGGGAGATTGCTATTAAAGTGGCTGGAATGGCGAACCCGAGCACAAGGAGATGAGAAATGAGGTGCGTTTTAGAAACCTTTCCCGATCACACGGTGTACCAACATCTGGGTTTCTCATGCATGTTTTCGATGTAGGAAGATGCCCTTGAACCTGGAGATTTGGGACCCATGGGACGGGTACCACGCAGTATTACTTTAAAGGGTCTGCGTTTGCTCACCCAACCTCACCAAACCTCTCAGCCCCAAGAGTGTCCACCCTTATGTCTCAATCAGCTGTGGGTCTAGATATGGTCAATCCAGGTGGCATCACAGCCACTGAACGAATTTTGTAAGAATTTCTCTCTCTTTCACTGTCTTTGTTTCACGGGTTTTTTAATAGTAATTGATTTTCCTAATGGGGTTTAGCTGCTTTTCACTGCTGTGTTTATGCCGCTTTACTCCCACTTGACTCACTTACGGAGAGATATCAATACATAGGTTTGAAGATTCTTACTAGTCAGATCTATTCTTGGGCGGTGAATAGGGGGTGTTGGGTCCAGTTCACTGAGCAAGGAGTAGGTCTTGTCTATTACATATTGGGTTTATGGAACGGTATCTGAGCTAATTTGAAACCCTTGTTTTAGGCATCACCCCACCTCACCTTTCCCGTTAGGCAGCCATAGTCTGTTTTCTAAATGTGTGACTCTGTTCTGTTTTGTAATTCAGTTCAAGTGTAGCGGTTTTTACATTCCCTCTATAAGTGATATCTTCTGATTAGTGTCTTTTTCTGTGTGACTTATTTCACTTAGAACCGTCGTACCTGAATCCACTCATCATGCTGCTACTAGCCTTATGACGTTGATTTCATGGCTGAGTGATATTCCATTGTACCTAAGGACCACAACTTCTTTATCCATTTTTCTCTTTCCTGGGATATTTAAGGTGGAATGAAGTGGAGGTTCTTGGCAACAGAGCAACCCTAAACTTTGGAGTGCATGTGCCTTGCTGATTTTTAGTTTTCCCAAATTAGACGCCCATGAGTTGAAGTGCCCTATGCTCTCTAAGCCGAGTTTTTTAGATATTTCAGGACACACCGTACACTTCTCCAGAGTGGCTGTTGGCAATTTACATCCCGCCCATCAGCGTAGCAAGGCTCCCATTTCTCCATGGCCTCTCCTGCATTTCTGGTATTGACACTTTATTCAGCATGGCCCTTTTGACCGATGGGAAGCGAGACTTCTTTGTAGCGCTGATTTGCCTTTCCAGGTTGCTTGGTTGGCCAAAAAGGGCGTATGCGTTTTTTCCTGAATATATTCAGGAAAAAACGCATACGCCCTTTTTGGCCAAGGCATCATTGTCGAGGTTTTGCCGCTTTTCCTGTGCTTTAAAGGCGATTCGAATCTACCTCCTGAAATCTGTTTCCTGCAATTCTGCCTTGTTTTCAAATCCTCTTCGTTGCCTTCCCTCAATATTTTTGTGGGCGAGAGTTATCATTTATAACTCTGCAGGTTTGTGATTTGCAGGGCCCCTGAGCTCCATTTTTCAACTCGCTTTTTTGGGAGCTGGCCGCAAAAGCGTAGGATTGCTTCAGGACCTATTCTGGTTCCGGGCGGCAGGCTGAGCCTGTGGTTAATTCTTCTTCCTGATGGGAAAATAGAGTGACCTGTGCCTTTCCCAACACCTAGAGCTAGTCGCTCATTGGTTCCCCCTTTTCCCGTTCATCCTCAGGACAAATTGCAACCTGTACGGAACAGGAGGTTAAACGTGCTGATTCTCCAAGGAGGGAGATTGCTAGTAAAGCGGCTGGAATGGCGACGCCGAGCACAAGGAGATGAGAAATGAGGTGCGTTTTAGGAACCTTTCCCGATCACACGGTGTACCATCTTCTGGGGTTCTCATGCATGTTTTCGATGTAGGAAGATGCCCTTCAACCTGGAGATTTGGGACCCATCAGACGGGTACCACGCACTATTACTTTAAAGGGTCTGTGTTTGCTCACCCAACCTCACCAAACCTCTCAGCCCCAAGAGTGTCCACCCTTATGTCTCAATCAGCTGTGGGTCTAGATATGGTCAATCCAGGTGGCATCACAGCCCCTAACGAATTTTGTAAGAATTTCTCTCTCTTTCACTGTCTTTGTTTCACGGGTTTTTAAAAGTAATTCATTTTCCTAATGGGGTTTAGCTGCTTTTCACTGCTGTGTTTATGCCGCTTTACACCCACTTGACTCACTTACGGAGAGATATCAATACATAGGTTTGAAGATTCTTACTAGTCAGATCTATTCTTGGGCGGTGAATAGGGGGTGTTGAGTCCAGTTCACTGAGCAAGGAGTAGGTCTTGTCTATTACATATTGGGTTTATGGAACGGTATCTGAGCTAATTTGAAACCCTTGTTTTATGCATCACCCCACCTCGCCTTTCCCGTTAGGCAGCCATAGTGTGTTTTCTAAATGTGTGACTCTGTTCTGTTTTGTAATTCAGTTCAAGTGTAGCGGTTTTTACTTTCCCTCTATAAGTGATATCTTATGATTAGTGTCTTTTTCTGTGTGACTTATTTCACTTAGAACCGTCGTACCTGAATCCACTCATCATGCTGCTACTAGCCTTATGACGTTGATTTCATGGCTGAGTGATATACCATTGTACCTAAGGACCACAACTTCTTTATCCATTTTTCTCTTTCCTGGGATATTTAAGGTGAAATGAAGTGGAGGTTCTTGTCAACAGAGCAACCCTAAACTTTGGAGTGCCTGTGCCTTGCTGATTTTTAGTTTTCCCAAATTAGACGCCCATGAGTGGAAGTGCCCTATGCTCTCTAAGCCGAGTTTTTTAGATGTTTCAGGACACACCGTACACTTCTCCAGAGTGGCTGTTGGCAATTTACATCCCGCCCATCAGCGTAGCAAGGCTCCCATTTCTCCATGGCCTCTCTTGCATTTCTGGTATTGACACTTTATTCAGCATGGCCCTTTTGACCGATGGGAAGCGAGACTTCTTTGTAGCGCTGATTTGCCTTTCCCGGTTGCTTGGTTGGCCAAAAAGGGCGTATGCGTTTTTTCCTGAATATATTCAGGAAAAAACGCATACGCCCTTTTTGGCCAAGGGCATCATTGTCGAGGTTTTGCCGCTTTTCCTCTGCTTTAAAGGCGATTCGAATCTACCTCCTGAAATCTGTTTCCTGCAATTCTGCCTTGCTTTCAAATCCTTTTCGTTGCCTTCCCTCAATATTTTTGTGGGCAAGAGTTATCATTTATAACTCTGCAGGTTTGTGATTTGCAGGGCCCCTGAGCTCCATTTTTCAACTCGCTTTTTTGGGAGCTGGCCGCAAAAGCGTAGGATTGCTTCAGGCCCTATTCTGGTTCCGTGCGGCAGGCTGAGCCGGTGGTTAATTCTTCTTCCTGATGGGAAAATAGAGTGACCTGTGCCTGTCCCACCACCTAGAGCTAGTCGCTCATTTGTTCCCCCTCTTCCCGTTCATCCTCAGGACAAATTGAAACCTGTACGGAACAGGAGGTTAAAGTGCTGATTCTCCAAGGAGGGAGATTGCTATTAAAGTGGCTGGAATGGCGAACCCGAGCACAAGGAGATGAGAAATGAGGTGCGTTTTAGAAACCTTTCCCGATCACACGGTGTACCAACATCTGGGTTTCTCATGCATGTTTTCGATGTAGGAAGATGCCCTTGAACCTGGAGATTTGGGACCCATGGGACGGGTACCACGCAGTATTACTTTAAAGGGTCTGCGTTTGCTCACCCAACCTCACCAAACCTCTCAGCCCCAAGAGTGTCCACCCTTATGTCTCAATCAGCTGTGGGTCTAGATATGGTCAATCCAGGTGGCATCACAGCCACTGAACGAATTTTGTAAGAATTTCTCTCTCTTTCACTGTCTTTGTTTCACGGGTTTTTTAATAGTAATTGATTTTCCTAATGGGGTTTAGCTGCTTTTCACTGCTGTGTTTATGCCGCTTTACTCCCACTTGACTCACTTACGGAGAGATATCAATACATAGGTTTGAAGATTCTTACTAGTCAGATCTATTCTTGGGCGGTGAATAGGGGGTGTTGGGTCCAGTTCACTGAGCAAGGAGTAGGTCTTGTCTATTACATATTGGGTTTATGGAACGGTATCTGAGCTAATTTGAAACCCTTGTTTTAGGCATCACCCCACCTCACCTTTCCCGTTAGGCAGCCATAGTCTGTTTTCTAAATGTGTGACTCTGTTCTGTTTTGTAATTCAGTTCAAGTGTAGCGGTTTTTACATTCCCTCTATAAGTGATATCTTCTGATTAGTGTCTTTTTCTGTGTGACTTATTTCACTTAGAACCGTCGTACCTGAATCCACTCATCATGCTGCTACTAGCCTTATGACGTTGATTTCATGGCTGAGTGATATTCCATTGTACCTAAGGACCACAACTTCTTTATCCATTTTTCTCTTTCCTGGGATATTTAAGGTGGAATGAAGTGGAGGTTCTTGGCAACAGAGCAACCCTAAACTTTGGAGTGCATGTGCCTTGCTGATTTTTAGTTTTCCCAAATTAGACGCCCATGAGTTGAAGTGCCCTATGCTCTCTAAGCCGAGTTTTTTAGATATTTCAGGACACACCGTACACTTCTCCAGAGTGGCTGTTGGCAATTTACATCCCGCCCATCAGCGTAGCAAGGCTCCCATTTCTCCATGGCCTCTCCTGCATTTCTGGTATTGACACTTTATTCAGCATGGCCCTTTTGACCGATGGGAAGCGAGACTTCTTTGTAGCACTGATTTGCCTTTCCAGGTTGCTTGGTTGGCCAAAAAGGGCGTATGCGTTTTTTCCTGAATATATTCAGGAAAAAACGCATACGCCCTTTTTGGCCAAGGCATCATTGTCGAGGTTTTGCCGCTTTTCCTGTGCTTTAAAGGCGATTCGAATCTACCTCCTGAAATCTGTTTCCTGCAATTCTGCCTTGTTTTCAAATCCTCTTCGTTGCCTTCCCTCAATATTTTTGTGGGCGAGAGTTATCATTTATAACTCTGCAGGTTTGTGATTTGCAGGGCCCCTGAGCTCCATTTTTCAACTCGCTTTTTTGGGAGCTGGCCGCAAAAGCGTAGGATTGCTTCAGGCCCTATTCTGGTTCCGGGCGGCAGGCTGAGCCGGTGGTTAATTCTTCTTCCTGATGGGAAAATAGAGTGACCTGTGCCTGTCCCACCACCTAGAGCTAGTCGCTCATTGGTTCCCCCTCTTCCCGTTCATCCTCAGGACAAATTGAAACCTGTACGGAACAGGAGGTTAAAGTGCTGATTCTCCAAGGAGGGAGATTGCTATTAAAGTGGCTGGAATGGCGAACCCGAGCACAAGGAGATGAGAAATGAGGTGCGTTTTAGAAACCTTTCCCGATCACACGGTGTACCATCTTCTGGGTTTCTCATGCATGTTTTCGATGTAGGAAGATGCCCTTGAACCTGGAGATTTGGGACCCATGGGATGGGTACCACGCAGTATTACTTTAAAGGGTCTGCGTTTGCTCACCCAACCTCACCAAACCTCTCAGCCCCAAGAGTGTCCACCCTTATGTCTCAATCAGCTGTGGGTCTAGATATGGTCAATCCAGGTGGCATCACAGCCCCTGAACGAATTTTGTAAGAATTTCTCTCTCTTTCACTGTCTTTGTTTCACGGGTTTTTAAAAGTAATTGATTTTCCTAATGGGGTTTAGCTGCTTTTCACTGCTGTGTTTATGCCGCTTTACTCCCACTTGACTCACTTACGGAGAGATATCAATACATAGGTTTGAAGATTCTTACTAGTCAGATCTATTCTTGGGCGGTGAATACGGGGTGTTGGGTCCAGTTCACTGAGCAAGGAGTAGGTCTTGTCTATTACATATTGGGTTTATGGAACGGTATCTGAGCTAATTTGAAACCCTTGTTTTAGGCATCACCCCACCTCACCTTTCCCGTTAGGCAGCCATAGTGTGTTTTCTAAATGTGTGACTCTGTTCTGTTTTGTAATTCAGTTCAAGTGTAGCGGTTTTTACTTTCCCTCTATAAGTGATATCTTATGATTAGTGTCTTTTTCTGTGTGACTTATTTCACTTAGAACCGTCGTACCTGAATCCACTCATCATGCTGCTACTAGCCTTATGACGTTGATTTCATGGCTGAGTGATATTCCATTGTACCTAAGGACCACAACTTCTTTATCCATTTTTCTCTTTCCTGGGATATTTAAGGTGGAATGAAGTGGAGGTTCTTGTCAACAGAGCAACCCTAAACTTTGGAGTGCCTGTGCCTTGCTGATTTTTAGTTTTCCCAAATTAGACGCCCATGAGTGGAAGTGCCCTATGCTCTCTAAGCCGAGTTTTTTAGATGTTTCAGGACACACCGTACACTTCTCCAGAGTGGCTGTTGGCAATTTACATCCCGCCCATCAGCGTAGCAAGGCTCCCATTTCTCCATGGCCTCTCCTGCATTTCTGGTATTGACACTTTATTCAGCATGGCCCTTTTGACCGATGGGAAACGAGACTTCTTTGTAGCGCTGATTTGCCTTTCCAGGTTGCTTGGTTGGCCAAAAAGGGCGTATGCGTTTTTTCCTGAATATATTCAGGAAAAAACGCATACGCCCTTTTTGGCCAAGGGCATCATTGTCGAGGTTTTGCCGCTTTTCCTGTGCTTTAAAGGCGATTCGAATCTACCTCCTGAAATCTGTTTCCTGCAATTCTGCCTTGCTTTCAAATCCTCTTCGTTGCCTTCCCTCAATATTTTTGTGGGCGAGAGTTATCATTTATAACTCTGCAGGTTTGTGATTTGCAGGGCCCCTGAGCTCCATTTTTCAACTCGCTTTTTTGGGAGCTGGCCGCAAAAGCGTAGGATTGCTTCAGGCCCTATTCTGGTTCCGGGCGGCACGCTGAGCCGGTGGTTAATTCTTCTTCCTGATGGGAAAATAGAGTGACCTGTGCCTGTCCCACCACCTAGAGCTAGTCGCTCATTGGTTCCCCCTCTTCCCGTTCATCCTCAGGACAAATTGAAACCTGTACGGAACAGGAGTTTAAAGTGCTGATTCTCCAAGGAGGGAGATTGCTATTAAAGTGGCTGGAATGGCGAACCCGAGCACAAGGAGATGAGAAATGAGGTGCGTTTTAGAAACCTTTCCCGATCACACGGTGTACCATCTTCTGGGTTTCTCATGCATGTTTTCGATGTAGGAAGATGCCCTTGAACCTGGAGATTTGGGACCCATGGGACGGGTACCACGCAGTATTACTTTAAAGGGTCTGCGTTTGCTCACCCAACCTCACCAAACCTCTCAGCCCCAAGAGTGTCCACCCTTATGTCTCAATCAGCTGTGGGTCTAGATATGGTCAATCCAGGTGGCATCACAGCCCCTGAACGAATTTTGTAAGAATTTCTCTCTCTTTCACTGTCTTTGTTTCACGGGTTTTTAAAAGTAATTGATTTTCCTAATGGGGTTTAGCTGCTTTTCACTGCTGTGTTTATGCCGCTTTACTCCCACTTGACTCACTTACGGAGAGATATCAATACATAGGTTTGAAGATTCTTACTAGTCAGATCTATTCTTGGGCGGTGAATAGGGGGTGTTGGGTTCAGTTCACTGAGCAAGGAGTAGGTCTTGTCTATTACATATTGGGTTTATGGAACGGTATCTGAGCTAATTTGAAACCCTTGTTTTAGGCATCACCCCACCTCACCTTTCCCGTTAGGCAGCCATAGTGTGTTTTCTAAATGTGTGACTCTGTTCTGTTTTGTAATTCAGTTCAAGTGTAGCGGTTTTTACATTCCCTCTATAAGTGATATCTTCTGATTAGTGTCTTTTTCTGTGTGACTTATTTCACTTAAAACCGTCGTACCTGAATCCACTCATCATGCTGCTACTAGCCTTATGACGTTGATTTCATGGCTGAGTGATATTCCATTGTACCTAAGGACCACAACTTCTTTATCCATTTTTCTCTTTCCTGGGATATTTAAGGTGGAATGAAGTGGAGGTTCTTGTCAACAGAGCAACCCTAAACTTTGGAGTGCCTGTGCCTTGCTGATTTTTAGTTTTCCCAAATTAGACGCCCATGAGTGGAAGTGCCCTATGCTCTCTAAGCCGAGTTTTTTAGATATTTCAGGACACACCGTACACTTCTCCAGAGTGGCTGTTGGCAATTTACATCCCGCCCATCAGCGTAGCAAGGCTCCCATTTCTCCATGGCCTCTCCTGCATTTCTGGTATTGACACTTTATTCAGCATGGCCCTTTTGACCGATGGGAAGCGAGACTTCTTTGTAGCGCTGATTTGCCTTTCCAGGTTGCTTGGTTGGCCAAAAAGGGCGTATGCGTTTTTTCCTGAATATATTCAGGAAAAAACGCGTACGCCCTTTTTGGCCAAGGGCATCATTGTCGAGGTTTTGCCGCTTTTCCTGTGCTTTAAAGGCGATTCGAATCTACCTCCTGAAATCTGTTTCCTGCAATTCTGCCTTGTTTTCAAATCCTCTTCGTTGCCTTCCCTCAATATTTTTGTGGGCGAGAGTTATCATTTATAACTCTGCAGGTTTGTGATTTGCAGGGCCCCTGAGCTCCATTTTTCAACTCGCTTTTTTGGGAGCTGGCCGCAAAAGCGTAGGATTGCTTCAGGACCTATTCTGGTTCCGGGCGGCAGGCTGAGCCTGTGGTTAATTCTTCTTCCTGATGGGAAAATAGAGTGACCTGTGCCTTTCCCAACACCTAGAGCTAGTCGCTCATTGGTTCCCCCTCTTCCCGTTCATCCTCAGGACAAATTGCAACCTGTACGGAACAGGAGGGTAAACGTGCTGATTCTCCAAGGAGGGAGATTGCTAGTAAAGCGGCTGGAATGGCGACGCCGAGCACAAGGAGATGAGAAATGAGGTGCGTTTTAGAAACCTTTCCCGATCACACGGTGTACCATCTTCTGGGGTTCTCATGCATGTTTTCGATGTAGGAAGATGCCCTTCAACCTGGAGATTTGGGACCCATCAGACGGGTACCACGCACTATTACTTTAAAGGGTCTGTGTTTGCTCACCCAACCTCAACTAACCTCTCAGCCCCAAGAGTGTCCACCCTTATGTCTCAATCAGCTGTGGGTCTAGATATGGTCAATCCAGGTGGCATCACAGCCCCTGAACGAATTTTGTAAGAATTTCTCTCTCTTTCACTGTCTTTGTTTCACGGGTTTTTAAAAGTAATTCATTTTCCTAATGGGGTTTAGCTGCTTTTCACTGCTGTGTTTATGCCGCTTTACACCCACTTGACTCACTTACAGAGAGATATCAATACATAGGTTTGAAGATTCTTACTAGTCAGATCTATTCTTGGGCGGTGAATAGGGGGTGTTGAGTCCAGTTCACTGAGCAAGGAGTAGGTCTTGTCTATTACATATTGGGTTTATGGAACGGTATCTGAGCTAATTTGAAACCCTAGTTTTATGCATCACCCCACCTCGCCTTTCCCGTTAGGCAGCCATAGTGTGTTTTCTAAATGTGTGACTCTGTTCTGTTTTGTAATTCAGTTCAAGTGTAGCGGTTTTTACTTTCCCTCTATAAGTGATATCTTATGATTAGTGTCTTTTTCTGTGTGACTTATTTCACTTAGAACCGTCGTACCTGAATCCACTCATCATGCTGCTACTAGCCTTATGACGTTGATTTCATGGCTGAGTGATATTCCATTGTACCTAAGGACCACAACTTCTTTATCCATTTTTCTCTTTCCTGGGATATTTAAGGTGGAATGAAGTGGAGGTTCTTGGCAACAGAGCAACCCTAAACTTTGGAGTGCATGTGCCTTGCTGATTTTTAGTTTTCCCAAATTAGACGCCCATGAGTTGAAGTGCCCTATGCTCTCTAAGCCGAGTTTTTTAGATATTTCAGGACACACCGTACACTTCTCCAGAGTGGCTGTTGGCAATTTACATCCCGCCCATCAGCGTAGCAAGGCTCCCATTTCTCCATGGCCTCTCCTGCATTTCTGGTATTGACACTTTATTCAGCATGGCCCTTTTGACCGATGGGAAGCGAGACTTCTTTGTAGCGCTGATTTGCCTTTCCAGGTTGCTTGGTTGGCCAAAAAGGGCGTATGCGTTTTTTCCTGAATATATTCAGGAAAAAACGCATACGCCCTTTTTGGCCAAGGCATCATTGTCGAGGTTTTGCCGCTTTTCCTGTGCTTTAAAGGCGATTCGAATCTACCTCCTGAAATCTGTTTCCTGCAATTCTGCCTTGTTTTCAAATCCTCTTCGTTGCCTTCCCTCAATATTTTTGTGGGCGAGAGTTATCATTTATAACTCTGCAGGTTTGTGATTTGCAGGGCCCCTGAGCTCCATTTTTCAACTCGCTTTTTTGGGAGCTGGCCGCAAAAGCGTAGGATTGCTTCAGGCCCTATTCTGGTTCCGGGCGGCAGGCTGAGCCGGTGGTTAATTCTTCTTCCTGATGGGAAAATAGAGTGACCTGTGCCTGTCCCACCACCTAGAGCTAGTCGCTCATTGGTTCCCCCTCTTCCCGTTCATCCTCAGGACAAATTGAAACCTGTACGGAACAGGAGGTTAAAGTGCTGATTCTCCAAGGAGGGAGATTGCTATTAAAGTGGCTGGAATGGCGAACCCGAGCACAAGGAGATGAGAAATGAGGTGCGTTTTAGAAACCTTTCCCGATCACACGGTGTACCATCTTCTGGGTTTCTCATGCATGTTTTCGATGTAGGAAGATGCCCTTGAACCTGGAGATTTGGGACCCATGGGACGGGTACCACGCAGTATTACTTTAAAGGGTCTGCGTTTGCTCACCCAACCTCACCAAACCTCTCAGCCCCAAGAGTGTCCACCCTTATGTCTCAATCAGCTGTGGGTCTAGATATGGTCAATCCAGGTGGCATCACAGCCACTGAACGAATTTTGTAAGAATTTCTCTCTCTTTCACTGTCTTTGTTTCACGGGTTTTTTAAGAGTAATTGATTTTCCTAATGGGGTTTAGCTGCTTTTCACTGCTGTGTTTATGCCGCTTTACTCCCACTTGACTCACTTACGGAGAGATATCAATACATAGGTTTGAAGATTCTTACTAGTCAGATCTATTCTTGGGCGGTGAATAGGGGGTGTTGGGTCCAGTTCACTGAGCAAGGAGTAGGTCTTGTCTATTACATATTGGGTTTATGGAACGGTATCTGAGCTAATTTGAAACCCTTGTTTTAGGCATCACCCCACCTCACCTTTCCCGTTAGGCAGCCATAGTGTGTTTTCTAAATGTGTGACTCTGTTCTGTTTTGTAATTCAGTTCAAGTGTAGCGGTTTTTACATTCCCTCTATAAGTGATATCTTCTGATTAGTGTCTTTTTCTGTGTGACTTATTTCACTTAGAACCGTCGTACCTGAATCCACACATCATGCTGCTACTAGCCTTATGACGTTGATTTCATGGCTGAGTGATATTCCATTGTACCTAAGGACCACAACTTCTTTATCCATTTTTCTCTTTCCTGGGATATTTAAGGTGGAATGAAGTGGAGGTTCTTGGCAACAGAGCAACCCTAAACTTTGGAGTGCATGTGCCTTGCTGATTTTTAGTTTTCCCAAATTAGACGCCCATGAGTTGAAGTGCCCTATGCTCTCTAAGCCGAGTTTTTTAGATATTTCAGGACACACCGTACACTTCTCCAGAGTGGCTGTTGGCAATTTACATCCCGCCCATCAGCGTAGCAAGGCTCCCATTTCTCCATGGCCTCTCCTGCATTTCTGGTATTGACACTTTATTCAGCATGGCCCTTTTGACCGATGGGAAGCGAGACTTCTTTGTAGCGCTGATTTGCCTTTCCCGGTTGCTTGGTTGGCCAAAAAGGGCCTATGCGTTTTTTCCTGAATATATTCAGGAAAAAACGCATAGGCCCTTTTTGGCCAAGGCATCATTGTCGAGGTTTTGCCGCTTTTCCTGTGCTTTAAAGGCGATTCGAATCTACCTCCTGAAATCTGTTTCCTGCAATTCTGCCTTGTTTTCAAATCCTCTTCGTTGCCTTCCCTCAATATTTTTGTGTGCGAGAGTTATCATTTATAACTCTGCAGGTTTGTGATTTGCAGGGCCCCTGAGCTCCATTTTTCAACTCGCTTTTTTGGGAGCTGGCCGCAAAAGCGTAGGATTGCTTCAGGCCCTATTCTGGTTCCGGGCGGCACGCTGAGCCGGTGGTTAATTCTTCTTCCTGATGGGAAAATAGAGTGACCTGTGCCTGTCCCACCACCTAGAGCTAGTCGCTCATTGGTTCCCCCTCTTCCCGTTCATCCTCAGGACAAATTGAAACCTGTACGGAACAGGAGGTTAAAGTGCTGATTCTCCAAGGAGGGAGATTGCTATTAAAGTGGCTGGAATGGCGAACCCGAGCACAAGGAGATGAGAAATGAGGTGCATTTTAGAAACCTTTCCCGATCACACGGTGTACCATCTTCTGGGTTTCTCATGCATGTTTTCGATGTAGGAAGATGCCCTTGAACCTGGAGATTTGGGACCCATGGGATGGGTACCACGCAGTATTACTTTAAAGGGTCTGCGTTTGCTCACCCAACCTCACCAAACCTCTCAGCCCCAAGAGTGTCCACCCTTATGTCTCAATCAGCTGTGGGTCTAGATATGGTCAATCCAGGTGGCATCACAGCCCCTGAACGAATTTTGTAAGAATTTCTCTCTCTTTCACTGTCTTTGTTTCACGGGTTTTTAAAAGTAATTGATTTTCCTAATGGGTTTAGCTGCTTTTCACTGCTGTGTTTATGCCGCTTTACTCCCACTTGACTCACTTACGGAGAGATATCAATACATAGGTTTGAAGATTCTTACTAGTCAGATCTATTCTTGGGCGGTGAATACGGGGTGTTGGGTCCAGTTCACTGAGCAAGGAGTAGGTCTTGTCTATTACATATTGGGTTTATGGAACGGTATCTGAGCTAATTTGAAACCCTTGTTTTAGGCATCACCCCACCTCACCTTTCCCGTTAGGCAGCCATAGTGTGTTTTCTAAATGTGTGACTCTGTTCTGTTTTGTAATTCAGTTCAAGTGTAGCGGTTTTTACTTTCCCTCTATAAGTGATATCTTATGATTAGTGTCTTTTTCTGTGTGACTTATTTCACTTAGAACCGTCGTACCTGAATCCACTCATCATGCTGCTACTAGCCTTATGACGTTGATTTCATGGCTGAGTGATATTCCATTGTACCTAAGGACCACAACTTCTTTATCCATTTTTCTCTTTCCTGGGATATTTAAGGTGGAATGAAGTGGAGGTTCTTGTCAACAGAGCAACCCTAAACTTTGGAGTGCCTGTGCCTTGCTGATTTTTAGTTTTCCCAAGTTAGACGCCCATGAGTGGAAGTGCCCTATGCTCTCTAAGCCGAGTTTTTTAGATATTTCAGGACACACCGTACACTTCTCCAGAGTGGCTGTTGGCAATTTACATCCCGCCCATCAGCGTAGCAAAGCTCCCATTTCTCCATGGCCTCTCCTGCATTTCTGGTATTGACACTTTATTCAGCATGGCCCTTTTGACCGATGGGAAACGAGACTTCTTTGTAGCGCTGATTTGCCTTTCCAGGTTGCTTGGTTGGCCAAAAAGGGCGTATGCGTTTTTTCCTGAATATATTCAGGAAAAAACGCATACGCCCTTTTTGGCCAAGGGCATCATTGTCGAGGTTTTGCCGCTTTTCCTGTGCTTTAAAGGCGATTCGAATCTACCTCCTGAAATCTGTTTCCTGCAATTCTGCCTTGCTTTCAAATCCTCTTCGTTGCCTTCCCTCAATATTTTTGTGGGCGAGAGTTATCATTTATAACTCTGCAGGTTTGTGATTTGCAGGGCCCCTGAGCTCCATTTTTCAACTCGCTTTTTTGGGAGCTGGCCGCAAAAGCGTAGGATTGCTTCAGGCCCTATTCTGGTTCCGGGCGGCACGCTGAGCCGGTGGTTAATTCTTCTTCCTGATGGGAAAATAGAGTGACCTGTGCCTGTCCCACCACCTAGAGCTAGTCGCTCATTGGTTCCCCCTCTTCCCGTTCATCCTCAGGACAAATTGAAACCTGTACGGAACAGGAGGTTAAAGTGCTGATTCTCCAAGGAGGGAGATTGCTATTAAAGTGGCTGGAATGGCGAACCCGAGCACAAGGAGATGAGAAATGAGGTGCGTTTTAGAAACCTTTCCCGATCACACGGTGTACCATCTTCTGGGTTTCTCATGCATGTTTTCGATGTAGGAAGATGCCCTTGAACCTGGAGATTTGGGACCCATGGGACGGGTACCACGCAGTATTACTTTAAAGGGTCTGCGTTTGCTCACCCAACCTCACCAAACCTCTCAGCCCCAAGAGTGTCCACCCTTATGTCTCAATCAGCTGTGGGTCTAGATATGGTCAATCCAGGTGGCATCACAGCCCCTGAACGAATTTTGTAAGAATTTCTCTCTCTTTCACTGTCTTTGTTTCACGGGTTTTTAAAAGTAATTGATTTTCCTAATGGGGTTTAGCTGCTTTTCACTGCTGTGTTTATGCCGCTTTACTCCCACTTGACTCACTTACGGAGAGATATCAATACATAGGTTTGAAGATTCTTACTATTCAGATCTATTCTTGGGCGGTGAATAGGGGGTGTTGGGTTCAGTTCACTGAGCAAGGAGTAGGTCTTGTCTATTACATATTGGGTTTATGGAACGGTATCTGAGCTAATTTGAAACCCTTGTTTTAGGCATCACCCCACCTCACCTTTCCCGTTAGGCAGCCATAGTGTGTTTTCTAAATGTGTGACTCTGTTCTGTTTTGTAATTCAGTTCAAGTGTAGCGGTTTTTACATTCCCTCTATAAGTGATATCTTCTGATTAGTGTCTTTTTCTGTGTGACTTATTTCACTTAGAACCGTCGTACCTGAATCCACTCATCATGCTGCTACTAGCCTTATGACGTTGATTTCATGGCTGAGTGATATTCCATTGTACCTAAGGACCACAACTTCTTTATCCATTTTTCTCTTTCCTGGGATATTTAAGGTGGAATGAAGTGGAGGTTCTTGTCAACAGAGCAACCCTAAACTTTGGAGTGCCTGTGCCTTGCTGATTTTTAGTTTTCCCAAATTAGACGCCCATGAGTGGAAGTGCCCTATGCTCTCTAAGCCGAGTTTTTTAGATATTTCAGGACACACCGTACACTTCTCCAGAGTGGCTGTTGGCAATTTACATCCCGCCCATCAGCGTAGCAAGGCTCCCATTTCTCCATGGCCTCTCCTGCATTTCTGGTATTGACACTTTATTCAGCATGGCCCTTTTGACCGATGGGAAGCGAGACTTCTTTGTAGCGCTGATTTGCCTTTCCAGGTTGCTTGGTTGGCCAAAAAGGGCGTATGCGTTTTTTCCTGAATATATTCAGGAAAAAACGCGTACGCCCTTTTTGGCCAAGGCATCATTGTCGAGGTTTTGCCGCTTTTCCTGTGCTTTAAAGGCGATTCGAATCTACCTCCTGAAATCTATTTCCTGCAATTCTGCCTTGTTTTCAAATCCTCTTCGTTGCCTTCCCTCAATATTTTTGTGGGCGAGAGTTATCATTTATAACTCTGCAGGTTTGTGATTTGCAGGGCCCCTGAGCTCCATTTTTCAACTCGCTTTTTTGGGAGCTGGCCGCAAAAGCGTAGGATTGCTTCAGGCCCTATTCTGGTTCCGGGCGGCACGCTGAGCCGGTGGTTAATTCTTCTTCCTGATGGGAAAATAGAGTGACCTGTGCCTGTCCCACCACCTAGAGCTAGTCGCTCATTGGTTCCCCCTCTTCCCGTTCATCCTCAGGACAAATTGAAACCTGTACGGAACAGGAGGTTAAAGTGCTGATTCTCCAAGGAGGGAGATTGCTGTTAAAGTGGCTGGAATGGCGAACCCGAGCACAAGGAGATGACAAATGAGGTGCATTTTAGAAACCTTTCCCGATCACACGGTGTACCATCTTCTGGGTTTCTCATGCATGTTTTCGATGTAGGAAGATGCCCTTGAACCTGGAGATTTGGGACCCATGGGATGGGTACCACGCAGTATTACTTTAAAGGGTCTGCATTTGCTCACCCAACCTCACCAAACCTCTCAGCCCCAAGAGTGTCCACCCTTATGTCTCAATCAGCTGTGGGTCTAGATATGGTCAATCCAGGTGGCATCACAGCCCCTGAACGAATTTTGTAAGAATTTCTCTCTCTTTCACTGTCTTTGTTTCACGGGTTTTTAAAAGTAATTGATTTTCCTAATGGGTTTAGCTGCTTTTCACTGCTGTGTTTATGCCGCATTACTCCCACTTCACTCACTTACGGAGAGATATCAATACATAGGTTTGAAGATTCTTACTAGTCAGATCTATTCTTGGGCGGTGAATACGGGGTGTTGGGTCCAGTTCACTGAGCAAGCAGTAGGTCTTGTCTATTACATATTGGGTTTATGGAACGGTATCTGAGCTAATTTGAAACCCTTGTTTTAGGCATCACCCCACCTCACCTTTCCCGTTAGGCAGCCATAGTGTGTTTTCTAAATGTGTGACTCTGTTCTGTTTTGTAATTCAGTTCAAGTGTAGCGGTTTTTACTTTCCCTCTATAAGTGATATCTTATGATTAGTGTCTTTTTCTGTGTGACTTATTTCACTTAGAACCGTCGTACCTGAATCCACTCATCATGCTGCTACTAGCCTTATGACGTTGATTTCATGGCTGAGTGATATTCCATTGTACCTAAGGACCACAACTTCTTTATCCATTTTTCTCTTTCCTGGGATATTTAAGGTGGAATGAAGTGGAGGTTCTTGTCAACAGAGCAACCCTAAACTTTGGAGTGCCTGTGCCTTGCTGATTTTTAGTTTTCCCAAGTTAGACGCCCATGAGTGGAAGTGCCCTATGCTCTCTAAGCCGAGTTTTTTAGATATTTCAGGACACACCGTACACTTCTCCAGAGTGGCTGTTGGCAATTTACATCCCGCCCATCAGCGTAGCAAAGCTCCCATTTCTCCATGGCCTCTCCTGCATTTCTGGTATTGACACTTTATTCAGCATGGCCCTTTTGACCGATGGGAAATGAGACTTCTTTGTAGAGCTGATTTGCCTTTCCAGGTTGCTTGGTTGGCCAAAAAGGGCGTATGCGTTTTTTCCTGAATATATTCAGGAAAAAACGCATACGCCCTTTTTGGCCAAGGGCATCATTGTCGAGGTTTTGCCGCTTTTCCTGTGCTTTAAAGGCGATTCGAATCTACCTCCTGAAATCTGTTTCCTGCAATTCTGCCTTGCTTTCAAATCCTCTTCGTTGCCTTCCCTCAATATTTTTGTGGGCGAGAGTTATCATTTATAACTCTGCAGGTTTGTGATTTGCAGGGCCCCTGAGCTCCATTTTTCAACTCGCTTTTTTGGGAGCTGGCCGCAAAAGCGTAGGATTGCTTCAGGCCCTATTCTGGTTCCGGGCGGCACGCTGAGCCGGTGGTTAATTCTTCTTCCTGATGGGAAAATAGAGTGACCTGTGCCTGTCCCACCACCTAGAGCTAGTCGCTCATTGGTTCCCCCTCTTCCCGTTCATCCTCAGGACAAATTGAAACCTGTACGGAACAGGAGGTTAAAGTGCTGATTCTCCAAGGAGGGAGATTGCTATTAAAGTGGCTGGAATGGCGAACCCGAGCACAAGGAGATGAGAAATGAGGTGCGTTTTAGAAACCTTTCCCGATCACACGGTGTACCATCTTCTGGGTTTCTCATGCATGTTTTCGATGTAGGAAGATGCCCTTGAACCTGGAGATTTGGGACCCATGGGACGGGTACCACGCAGTATTACTTTAAAGGGTCTGCGTTTGCTCACCCAACCTCACCAAACCTCTCAGCCCCAAGAGTGTCCACCCTTATGTCTCAATCAGCTGTGGGTCTAGATATGGTCAATCCAGGTGGCATCACAGCCCCTGAACGAATTTTGTAAGAATTTCTCTCTCTTTCACTGTCTTTGTTTCACGGGTTTTTAAAAGTAATTGATTTTCCTAATGGGGTTTAGCTGCTTTTCACTGCTGTGTTTATGCCGCTTTACTCCCACTTGACTCACTTACGGAGAGATATCAATACATAGGTTTGAAGATTCTTACTATTCAGATCTATTCTTGGGCGGTGAATAGGGGGTGTTGGCTTCAGTTCACTGAGCAAGGAGTAGGTCTTGTCTATTACATATTGGGTTTATGGAACGGTATCTGAGCTAATTTGAAACCCTTGTTTTAGGCATCACCCCACCTCACCTTTCCCGTTAGGCAGCCATAGTGTGTTTTCTAAATGTGTGACTCTGTTCTGTTTTGTAATTCAGTTCAAGTGTAGCGGTTTTTACATTCCCTCTATAAGTGATATCTTCTGATTAGTGTCTTTTTCTGTGTGACTTATTTCACTTAGAACCGTCGTACCTGAATCCACTCATCATGCTGCTACTAGCCTTATGACGTTGATTTCATGGCTGAGTGATATTCCATTGTACCTAAGGACCACAACTTCTTTATCCATTTTTCTCTTTCCTGGGATATTTAAGGTGGAATGAAGTGGAGGTTCTTGTCAACAGAGCAACCCTAAACTTTGGAGTGCCTGTGCCTTGCTGATTTTTAGTTTTCCCAAATTAGACGCCCATGAGTGGAAGTGCCCTATGCTCTCTAAGCCGAGTTTTTTAGATATTTCAGGACACACCGTACACTTCTCCAGAGTGGCTGTTGGCAATTTACATCCCGCCCATCAGCGTAGCAAGGCTCCCATTTCTCCATGGCCTCTCCTGCATTTCTGGTATTGACACATTATTCAGCATGGCCCTTTTGACCGATGGGAAGCGAGACTTCTTTGTAGCGCTGATTTGCCTTTCCAGGTTGCTTGGTTGGCCAAAAAGGGCGTATGCGTTTTTTCCTGAATATATTCAGGAAAAAACGCGTACGCCCTTTTTGGCCAAGGCATCATTGTCGAGGTTTTGCCGCTTTTCCTGTGCTTTAAAGGCGATTCGAATCTACCTCCTGAAATCTGTTTCCTGCAATTCTGCCTTGTTTTCAAATCCTCTTCGTTGCCTTCCCTCAATATTTTTGTGGGCGAGAGTTATCATTTATAACTCTGCAGGTTTGTGATTTGCAGGGCCCCTGAGCTCCATTTTTCAACTCGCTTTTTTGGGAGCTGGCCGCAAAAGCGTAGGATTGCTTCAGGACCTATTCTGGTTCCGGGCGGCAGGCTGAGCCTGTGGTTAATTCTTCTTCCTGATGGGAAAATAGAGTGACCTGTGCCTTTCCCAACACCTAGAGCTAGTCGCTCATTGGTTCCCCCTCTTCCCGTTCATCCTCAGGACAAATTGCAACCTGTACGGAACAGGAGGGTAAACGTGCTGATTCTCCAAGGAGGGAGATTGCTAGTAAAGCGGCTGGAATGGCGACGCCGAGCACAAGGAGATGAGAAATGAGGTGCGTTTTAGAAACCTTTCCCGATCACACGGTGTACCATCTTCTGGGGTTCTCATGCATGTTTTCGATGTAGGAAGATGCCCTTCAACCTGGAGATTTGGGACCCATCAGACGGGTACCACGCACTATTACTTTAAAGGGTCTGTGTTTGCTCACCCAACCTCAACTAAACTCTCAGCCCCAAGAGTGTCCACCCTTATGTCTCAATCAGCTGTGGGTCTAGATATGGTCAATCCAGGTGGCATCACAGCCCCTGAACGAATTTTGTAAGAATTTCTCTCTCTTTCACTGTCTTTGTTTCACGGGTTTTTAAAAGTAATTCATTTTCCTAATGGGGTTTAGCTGCTTTTCACTGCTGTGTTTATGCCGCTTTACACCCACTTGACTCACTTACAGAGAGATATCAATACATAGGTTTGAAGATTCTTACTAGTCAGATCTATTCTTGGGCGGTGAATAGGGGGTGTTGAGTCCAGTTCACTGAGCAAGGAGTAGGTCTTGTCTATTACATATTGGGTTTATGGAACGGTATCTGAGCTAATTTGAAACCCTAGTTTTATGCATCACCCCACCTCGCCTTTCCCGTTAGGCAGCCATAGTGTGTTTTCTAAATGTGTGACTCTGTTCTGTTTTGTAATTCAGTTCAAGTGTAGCGGTTTTTACTTTCCCTCTATAAGTGATATCTTATGATTAGTGTCTTTTTCTGTGTGACTTATTTCACTTAGAACCGTCGTACCTGAATCCACTCATCATGCTGCTACTAGCCTTATGACGTTGATTTCATGGCTGAGTGATATTCCATTGTACCTAAGGACCACAACTTCTTTATCCATTTTTCTCTTTCCTGGGATATTTAAGGTGAAATGAAGTGGAGGTTCTTGTCAACAGAGCAACCCTAAACTTTGGAGTGCCTGTGCCTTGCTGATTTTTAGTTTTCCCAAATTAGACGCCCATGAGTGGAAGTGCCCTATGCTCTCTAAGCCGAGTTTTTTAGATATTTCAGGACACACCGTACACTTCTCCAGAGTGGCTGTTGGCAATTTACATCCCGCCCATCAGCGTAGCAAGGCTCCCATTTCTCCATGGCCTCTCTTGCATTTCTGGTATTGACACTTTATTCAGCATGGCCCTTTTGACCGATGGGAAGCGAGACTTCTTTGTAGCGCTGATTTGCCTTTCCCGGTTGCTTGGTTGGCCAAAAAGGGCGTATGCGTTTTTTCCTGAATATATTCAGGAAAAAACGCATACGCCCTTTTTGGCCAAGGGCATCATTGTCGAGGTTTTGCCGCTTTTCCTGTGCTTTAAAGGCGATTCGAATCTACCTCCTGAAATCTGTTTCCTGCAATTCTGCCTTGCTTTCAAATCCTCTTCGTTGCCTTCCCTCAATATTTTTGTGGGCGAGAGTTATCATTTATAACTCTGCAGGTTTGTGATTTGCAGGGCCCCTGAGCTCCATTTTTCAACTCGCTTTTTTGGGAGCTGGCCGCAAAAGCGTAGGATTGCTTCAGGCCCTATTCTGGTTCCGGGCGGCAGGCTGAGCCTGTGGTTAATTCTTCTTCCTGATGGGAAAATAGAGTGACCTGTGCCTGTCCCACCACCTAGAGCTAGTCGCTCATTGGTTCCCCCTCTTCCCGTTCATCCTCAGGACAAATTGAAACCTGTACGGAACAGGAGGTTAAAGTGCTGATTCTCCAAGGAGGGAGATTGCTATTAAAGTGGCTGGAATGGCGAACCCGAGCACAAGGAGATGAGAAATGAGGTGCGTTTTAGAAACCTTTCCCGATCACACGGTGTACCATCTTCTGGGTTTCTCATGCATGTTTTCGATGTAGGAAGATGCCCTTGAACCTGGAGATTTGGGACCCATGGGACGGGTACCACGCAGTATTACTTTAAAGGGTCTGCGTTTGCTCACCCAACCTCACCAAACCTCTCAGCCCCAAGAGTGTCCACCCTTATGTCTCAATCAGCTGTGGGTCTAGATATGGTCAATCCAGGTGGCATCACAGCCACTGAACGAATTTTGTAAGAATTTCTCTCTCTTTCACTGTCTTTGTTTCACGGGTTTTTTAAGAGTAATTGATTTTCCTAATGGGGTTTAGCTGCTTTTCACTGCTGTGTTTATGCCGCTTTACTCCCACTTGACTCACTTACGGAGAGATATCAATACATAGGTTTGAAGATTCTTACTAGTCAGATCTATTCTTGGGCGGTGAATAGGGGGTGTTGGGTCCAGTTCACTGAGCAAGCAGTAGGTCTTGTCTATTACATATTGGGTTTATGGAACAGTATCTGAGCTAATTTGAAACCCTTGTTTTAGGCATCACCCCACCTCACCTTTCCCGTTAGGCAGCCATAGTGTGTTTTCTAAATGTGTGACTCTGTTCTGTTTTGTAATTCAGTTCAAGTGTAGCGGTTTTTACATTCCCTCTATAAGTGATATCTTCTGATTAGTGTCTTTTTCTGTGTGACTTATTTCACTTAGAACCGTCGTACCTGAATCCACTCATCATGCTGCTACTAGCCTTATGACGTTGATTTCATGGCTGAGTGATATTCCATTGTACCTAAGGACCACAACTTCTTTATCCATTTTTCTCTTTCCTGGGATATTTAAGGTGGAATGAAGTGGAGGTTCTTGGCAACAGAGCAACCCTAAACTTTGGAGTGCATGTGCCTTGCTGATTTTTAGTTTTCCCAAATTAGACGCCCATGAGTTGAAGTGCCCTATGCTCTCTAAGCCGAGTTTTTTAGATATTTCAGGACACACCGTACACTTCTCCAGAGTGGCTGTTGGCAATTTACATCCCGCCCATCAGCGTAGCAAGGCTCCCATTTCTCCATGGCCTCTCCTGCATTTCTGGTATTGACACTTTATTCAGCATGGCCCTTTTGACCGATGGGAAGCGAGACTTCTTTGTAGCGCTGATTTGCCTTTCCAGGTTGCTTGGTTGGCCAAAAAGGGCGTATGCGTTTTTTCCTGAATATATTCAGGAAAAAACGCATACGCCCTTTTTGGCCAAGGCATCATTGTCGAGGTTTTGCCGCTTTTCCTGTGCTTTAAAGGCGATTCGAATCTACCTCCTGAAATCTGTTTCCTGCAATTCTGCCTTGTTTTCAAATCCTCTTCGTTGCCTTCCCTCAATATTTTTGTGGGCGAGAGTTATCATTTATAACTCTGCAGGTTTGTGATTTGCAGGGCCCCTGAGCTCCATTTTTCAACTCGCTTTTTTGGGAGCTGGCCGCAAAAGCGTAGGATTGCTTCAGGCCCTATTCTGGTTCCGGGCGGCACGCTGAGCCGGTGGTTAATTCTTCTTCCTGATGGGAAAATAGAGTGACCTGTGCCTGTCCCACCACCTAGAGCTAGTCGCTCATTGGTTCCCCCTCTTCCCGTTCATCCTCAGGACAAATTGAAACCTGTACGGAACAGGAGGTTAAAGTGCTGATTCTCCAAGGAGGGAGATTGCTATTAAAGTGGCTGGAATGGCGAACCCGAGCACAAGGAGATGAGAAATGAGGTGCGTTTTAGAAACCTTTCCCGATCACACGGTGTACCATCTTCTGGGTTTCTCATGCATGTTTTCGATGTAGGAAGATGCCCTTGAACCTGGAGATTTGGGACCCATGGGATGGGTACCACGCAGTATTACTTTAAAGGGTCTGCGTTTGCTCACCCAACCTCACCAAACCTCTCAGCCCCAAGAGTGTCCACCCTTATGTCTCAATCAGCTGTGGGTCTAGATATGGTCAATCCAGGTGGCATCACAGCCCCTGAACGAATTTTGTAAGAATTTCTCTCTCTTTCACTGTCTTTGTTTCACGGGTTTTTAAAAGTAATTGATTTTCCTAATGGGTTTAGCTGCTTTTCACTGCTGTGTTTATGCCGCTTTACTCCCACTTGACTCACTTACGGAGAGATATCAATACATAGGTTTAAAGATTCTTACTAGTAAGATCTATTCTTGGGTGGTGAATACGGGGTGTTGGGTCCAGTTCACTGAGCAAGGAGTAGGTCTTGTCTATTACATATTGGGTTTATGGAACGGTATCTGAGCTAATTTGAAACCCTTGTTTTAGGCATCACCCCACCTCACCTTTCCCGTTAGGCAGCCATAGTGTGTTTTCTAAATGTGTGACTCTGTTCTGTTTTGTAATTCAGTTCAAGTGTAGCGGTTTTTACTTTCCCTCTATAAGTGATATCTTATGATTAGTGTCTTTTTCTGTGTGACTTATTTCACTTAGAACCGTCGTACCTGAATCCACTCATCATGCTGCTACTAGCCTTATGACGTTGATTTCATGGCTGAGTGATATTCCATTGTACCTAAGGACCACAACTTCTTTATCCATTTTTCTCTTTCCTGGGATATTTAAGGTGGAATGAAGTGGAGGTTCTTGTCAACAGAGCAACCCTAAACTTTGGAGTGCCTGTGCCTTGCTGATTTTTAGTTTTCCCAAATTAGACGCCCATGAGTGGAAGTGCCCTATGCTCTCTAAGCCGAGTTTTTTAGATATTTCAGGACACACCGTACACTTCTCCAGAGTGGCTGTTGGCAATTTACATCCCGCCCATCAGCGTAGCAAAGCTCCCATTTCTCCATGGCCTCTCCTGCATTTCTGGTATTGACACTTTATTCAGCATGGCCCTTTTGACCGATGGGAAACGAGACTTCTTTGTAGCGCTGATTTGCCTTTCCAGGTTGCTTGGTTGGCCAAAAAGGGCGTATGCGTTTTTTCCTGAATATATTCAGGAAAAAACGCATACGCCCTTTTGGGCCAAGGGCATCATTGTCGAGGTTTTGCCGCTTTTCCTGTGCTTTAAAGGCGATTCGAATCTACCTCCTGAAATCTGTTTCCTGCAATTCTGCCTTGCTTTCAAATCCTCTTCGTTGCCTTCCCTCAATATTTTTGTGGGCGAGAGTTATCATTTATAACTCTGCAGGTTTGTGATTTGCAGGGCCCCTGAGCTCCATTTTTCAACTCGCTTTTTTGGGAGCTGGCCGCAAAAGCGTAGGATTGCTTCAGGCCCTATTCTGGTTCCGGGCGGCACGCTGAGCCGGTGGTTAATTCTTCTTCCTGATGGGAAAATAGAGTGACCTGTGCCTGTCCCACCACCTAGAGCTAGTCGCTCATTGGTTCCCCCTCTTCCCGTTCATCCTCAGGACAAATTGAAACCTGTACGGAACAGGAGGTTAAAGTGCTGATTCTCCAAGGAGGGAGATTGCTATTAAAGTGGCTGGAATGGCGAACCCGAGCACAAGGAGATGAGAAATGAGGTGCGTTTTAGAAACCTTTCCCGATCACACGGTGTACCATCTTCTGGGTTTCTCATGCATGTTTTCGATGTAGGAAGATGCCCTTGAACCTGGAGATTTGGGACCCATGGGACGGGTACCACGCAGTATTACTTTAAAGGGTCTGCGTTTGCTCACCCAACCTCACCAAACCTCTCAGCCCCAAGAGTGTCCACCCTTATGTCTCAATCAGCTGTGGGTCTAGATATGGTCAATCCAGGTGGCATCACAGCCCCTGAACGAATTTTGTAAGAATTTCTCTCTCTTTCACTGTCTTTGTTTCACGGGTTTTTAAAAGTATTGATTTTCCTAATGGGGTTTAGCTGCTTTTCACTGCTGTGTTTATGCCGCTTTACTCCCACTTGACTCACTTACGGAGAGATATCAATACATAGGTTTGAAGATTCTTACTATTCAGATCTATTCTTGGGCGGTGAATAGGGGGTGTTGGGTCCAGTTCACTGAGCAAGGAGTAGGTCTTGTCTATTACATATTGGGTTTATGGAACGGTATCTGAGCTAATTTGAAACCCTTGTTTTAGGCATCACCCCACCTCGCCTTTCCCGTTAGGCAGCCATAGTGTGTTTTCTAAATGTGTGACTCTGTTCTGTTTTGTAATTCAGTTCAAGTGTAGCGGTTTTTACTTTCCCTCTATAAGTGATATCTTATGATTAGTGTCTTTTTCTGTGTGACTTATTTCACTTAGAACCGTCGTACCTGAATCCACTCATCATGCTGCTACTAGCCTTATGACGTTGATTTCATGGCTGAGTGATATTCCATTGTACCTAAGGACCACAACTTCTTTATCCATTTTTCTCTTTCCTGGGATATTTAAGGTGAAATGAAGTGGAGGTTCTTGTCAACAGAGCAACCCTAAACTTTGGAGTGCCTGTGCCTTGCTGATTTTTAGTTTTCCCAAATTAGACGCCCATGAGTGGAAGTGCCCTATGCTCTCTAAGCCGAGTTTTTTAGATATTTCAGGACACACCGTACACTTCTCCAGAGTGGCTGTTGGCAATTTACATCCCGCCCATCAGCGTAGCAAAGCTCCCATTTCTCCATGGCCTCTCCTGCATTTCTGGTATTGACACTTTATTCAGCATGGCCCTTTTGACCGATGGGAAACGAGACTTCTTTGTAGCGCTGATTTGCCTTTCCAGGTTGCTTGGTTGGCCAAAAAGGGCGTATGCGTTTTTTCCTGAATATATTCAGGAAAAAACGCATACGCCCTTTTGGGCCAAGGGCATCATTGTCGAGGTTTTGCCGCTTTTCCTGTGCTTTAAAGGCGATTCGAATCTACCTCCTGAAATCTGTTTCCTGCAATTCTGCCTTGCTTTCAAATCCTCTTCGTTGCCTTCCCTCAATATTTTTGTGGGCGAGAGTTATCATTTATAACTCTGCAGGTTTGTGATTTGCAGGGCCCCTGAGCTCCATTTTTCAACTCGCTTTTTTGGGAGCTGGCCGCAAAAGCGTAGGATTGCTTCAGGCCCTATTCTGGTTCCGGGCGGCACGCTGAGCCGGTGGTTAATTCTTCTTCCTGATGGGAAAATAGAGTGACCTGTGCCTGTCCCACCACCTAGAGCTAGTCGCTCATTGGTTCCCCCTCTTCCCGTTCATCCTCAGGACAAATTGAAACCTGTACGGAACAGGAGGTTAAAGTGCTGATTCTCCAAGGAGGGAGATTGCTATTAAAGTGGCTGGAATGGCGAACCCGAGCACAAGGAGATGAGAAATGAGGTGCGTTTTAGAAACCTTTCCCGATCACACGGTGTACCATCTTCTGGGTTTCTCATGCATGTTTTCGATGTAGGAAGATGCCCTTGAACCTGGAGATTTGGGACCCATGGGACGGGTACCACGCAGTATTACTTTAAAGGGTCTGCGTTTGCTCACCCAACCTCACCAAACCTCTCAGCCCCAAGAGTGTCCACCCTTATGTCTCAATCAGCTGTGGGTCTAGATATGGTCAATCCAGGTGGCATCACAGCCCCTGAACGAATTTTGTAAGAATTTCTCTCTCTTTCACTGTCTTTGTTTCACGGGTTTTTAAAAGTATTGATTTTCCTAATGGGGTTTAGCTGCTTTTCACTGCTGTGTTTATGCCGCTTTACTCCCACTTGACTCACTTACGGAGAGATATCAATACATAGGTTTGAAGATTCTTACTATTCAGATCTATTCTTGGGCGGTGAATAGGGGGTGTTGGGTCCAGTTCACTGAGCAAGGAGTAGGTCTTGTCTATTACATATTGGGTTTATGGAACGGTATCTGAGCTAATTTGAAACCCTTGTTTTAGGCATCACCCCACCTCGCCTTTCCCGTTAGGCAGCCATAGTGTGTTTTCTAAATGTGTGACTCTGTTCTGTTTTGTAATTCAGTTCAAGTGTAGCGGTTTTTACTTTCCCTCTATAAGTGATATCTTATGATTAGTGTCTTTTTCTGTGTGACTTATTTCACTTAGAACCGTCGTACCTGAATCCACTCATCATGCTGCTACTAGCCTTATGACGTTGATTTCATGGCTGAGTGATATTCCATTGTACCTAAGGACCACAACTTCTTTATCCATTTTTCTCTTTCCTGGGATATTTAAGGTGAAATGAAGTGGAGGTTCTTGTCAACAGAGCAACCCTAAACTTTGGAGTGCCTGTGCCTTGCTGATTTTTAGTTTTCCCAAATTAGACGCCCATGAGTGGAAGTGCCCTATGCTCTCTAAGCCGAGTTTTTTAGATATTTCAGGACACACCGTACACTTCTCCAGAGTGGCTGTTGGCAATTTACATCCCGCCCATCAGCGTAGCAAGGCTCCCATTTCTCCATGGCCTCTCTTGCATTTCTGGTATTGACACTTTATTCAGCATGGCCCTTTTGACCGATGGGAAGCGAGACTTCTTTGTAGCGCTGATTTGCCTTTCCCGGTTGCTTGGTTGGCCAAAAAGGGCGTATGCGTTTTTTCCTGAATATATTCAGGAAAAAACGCATACGCCCTTTTTGGCCAAGGGCATCATTGTCGAGGTTTTGCCGCTTTTCCTGTGCTTTAAAGGCGATTCGAATCTACCTCCTGATATCTGTTTCCTGCAATTCTGCCTTGCTTTCAAATCCTCTTCGTTGCCTTCCCTCAATATTTTTGTGGGCGAGAGTTATCATTTATAACTCTGCAGGTTTGTGATTTGCAGGGCCCCTGAGCTCCATTTTTCAACTCGCTTTTTTGGGAGCTGGCCGCAAAAGCGTAGGATTGCTTCAGGCCCTATTCTGGTTCCGGGCGGCAGGCTGAGCCTGTGGTTAATTCTTCTTCCTGATGGGAAAATAGAGTGACCTGTGCCTGTCCCACCACCTAGAGCTAGTCGCTCATTGGTTCCCCCTCTTCCCGTTCATCCTCAGGACAAATTGAAACCTGTACGGAACAGGAGGTTAAAGTGCTGATTCTCCAAGGAGGGAGATTGCTATTAAAGTGGCTGGAATGGCGAACCCGAGCACAAGGAGATGAGAAATGAGGTGCGTTTTAGAAACCTTTCCCGATCACACGGTGTACCATCTTCTGGGTTTCTCATGCATGTTTTCGATGTAGGAAGATGCCCTTGAACCTGGAGATTTGGGACCCATGGGACGGGTACCACGCAGTATTACTTTAAAGGGTCTGCGTTTGCTCACCCAACCTCACCAAACCTCTCAGCCCCAAGAGTGTCCACCCTTATGTCTCAATCAGCTGTGGGTCTAGATAAGGTCAATCCAGGTGGCATCACAGCCACTGAACGAATTTTGTAAGAATTTCTCTCTCTTTCACTGTCTTTGTTTCACGGGTTTTTTAAGAGTAATTGATTTTCCTAATGGGGTTTAGCTGCTTTTCACTGCTGTGTTTATGCCGCTTTACTCCCTCTTGACTCACTTACGGAGAGATATCAATACATAGGTTTGAAGATTCTTACTAGTCAGATCTATTCTTGGGCGGTGAATAGGGGGTGTTGGGTCCAGTTCACTGAGCAAGGAGTAGGTCTTGTCTATTACATATTGGGTTTATGGAACAGTATCTGAGCTAATTTGAAACCCTTGTTTTAGGCATCACCCCACCTCACCTTTCCCGTTAGGCAGCCATAGTGTGTTTTCTAAATGTGTGACTCTGTTCTGTTTTGTAATTCAGTTCAAGTGTAGCGGTTTTTACATTCCCTCTATAAGTGATATCTTCTGATTAGTGTCTTTTTCTGTGTGACTTATTTCACTTAGAACCGTCGTACCTGAATCCACTCATCATGCTGCTACTAGCCTTATGACGTTGATTTCATGGCTGAGTGATATTCCATTGTACCTAAGGACCACAACTTCTTTATCCATTTTTCTCTTTCCTGGGATATTTAAGGTGGAATGAAGTGGAGGTTCTTGGCAACAGAGCAACCCTAAACTTTGGAGTGCATGTGCCTTGCTGATTTTTAGTTTTCCCAAATTAGACGCCCATGAGTTGAAGTGCCCTATGCTCTCTAAGCCGAGTTTTTTAGATATTTCAGGACACACCGTACACTTCTCCAGAGTGGCTGTTGGCAATTTACATCCCGCCCATCAGCGTAGCAAGGCTCCCATTTCTCCATGGCCTCTCCTGCATTTCTGGTATTGACACTTTATTCAGCATGGCCCTTTTGACCGATGGGAAGCGAGACTTCTTTGTAGCGCTGATTTGCCTTTCCAGGTTGCTTGGTTGGCCAAAAAGGGCGTATGCGTTTTTTCCTGAATATATTCAGGAAAAAACGCATACGCCCTTTTTGGCCAAGGCATCATTGTCGAGGTTTTGCCGCTTTTCCTGTGCTTTAAAGGCGATTCGAATCTACCTCCTGAAATCTGTTTCCTGCAATTCTGCCTTGTTTTCAAATCCTCTTCGTTGCCTTCCCTCAATATTTTTGTGGGCGAGAGTTATCATTTATAACTCTGCAGGTTTGTGATTTGCAGGGCCCCTGAGCTCCATTTTTCAACTCGCTTTTTTGGGAGCTGGCCGCAAAAGCGTAGGATTGCTTCAGGCCCTATTCTGGTTCCGGGCGGCACGCTGAGCCGGTGGTTAATTCTTCTTCCTGATGGGAAAATAGAGTGACCTGTGCCTGTCCCACCACCTAGAGCTAGTCGCTCATTGGTTCCCCCTCTTCCCGTTCATCCTCAGGACAAATTGAAACCTGTACGGAACAGGAGGTTAAAGTGCTGATTCTCCAAGGAGGGAGATTGCTATTAAAGTGGCTGGAATGGCGAACCCGAGCACAAGGAGATGAGAAATGAGGTGCGTTTTAGAAACCTTTCCCGATCACACGGTGTACCATCTTCTGGGTTTCTCATGCATGTTTTCGATGTAGGAAGATGCCCTTGAACCTGGAGATTTGGGACCCATGGGATGGGTACCACGCAGTATTACTTTAAAGGGTCTGCGTTTGCTCACCCAACCTCACCAAACCTCTCAGCCCCAAGAGTGTCCACCCTTATGTCTCAATCAGCTGTGGGTCTAGATATGGTCAATCCAGGTGGCATCACAGCCCCTGAACGAATTTTGTAAGAATTTCTCTCTCTTTCACTGTCTTTGTTTCACGGGTTTTTAAAAGTAATTGATTTTCCTAATGGGTTTAGCTGCTTTTCACTGCTGTGTTTATGCCGCTTTACTCCCACTTGACTCACTTACGGAGAGATATCAATACATAGGTTTAAAGATTCTTACTAGTAAGATCTATTCTTGGGTGGTGAATACGGGGTGTTGGGTCCAGTTCACTGAGCAAGGAGTAGGTCTTGTCTATTACATATTGGGTTTATGGAACGGTATCTGAGCTAATTTGAAACCCTTGTTTTAGGCATCACCCCACCTCACCTTTCCCGTTAGGCAGCCATAGTGTGTTTTCTAAATGTGTGACTCTGTTCTGTTTTGTAATTCAGTTCAAGTGTAGCGGTTTTTACTTTCCCTCTATAAGTGATATCTTATGATTAGTGTCTTTTTCTGTGTGACTTATTTCACTTAGAACCGTCGTACCTGAATCCACTCATCATGCTGCTACTAGCCTTATGACGTTGATTTCATGGCTGAGTGATATTCCATTGTACCTAAGGACCACAACTTCTTTATCCATTTTTCTCTTTCCTGGGATATTTAAGGTGGAATGAAGTGGAGGTTCTTGTCAACAGAGCAACCCTAAACTTTGGAGTGCCTGTGCCTTGCTGATTTTTAGTTTTCCCAAATTAGACGCCCATGAGTGGAAGTGCCCTATGCTCTCTAAGCCGAGTTTTTTAGATATTTCAGGACACACCGTACACTTCTCCAGAGTGGCTGTTGGCAATTTACATCCCGCCCATCAGCGTAGCAAAGCTCCCATTTCTCCATGGCCTCTCCTGCATTTCTGGTATTGACACTTTATTCAGCATGGCCCTTTTGACCGATGGGAAACGAGACTTCTTTGTAGCGCTGATTTGCCTTTCCAGGTTGCTTGGTTGGCCAAAAAGGGCGTATGCGTTTTTTCCTGAATATATTCAGGAAAAAACGCATACGCCCTTTTTGGCCAAGGGCATCATTGTCGAGGTTTTGCCGCTTTTCCTGTGCTTTAAAGGCGATTCGAATCTACCTCCTGAAATCTGTTTCCTGCAATTCTGCCTTGCTTTCAAATCCTCTTCGTTGCCTTCCCTCAATATTTTTGTGGGCGAGAGTTATCATTTATAACTCTGCAGGTTTGTGATTTGCAGGGCCCCTGAGCTCCATTTTTCAACTCGCTTTTTTGGGAGCTGGCCGCAAAAGCGTAGGATTGCTTCAGGCCCTATTCTGGTTCCGGGCGGCAGGCTGAGCCTGTGGTTAATTCTTCTTCCTGATGGGAAAATAGAGTGACCTGTGCCTGTCCCACCACCTAGAGCTAGTCGCTCATTGGTTCCCCCTCTTCCCGTTCATCCTCAGGACAAATTGAAACCTGTACGGAACAGGAGGTTAAAGTGCTGATTCTCCAAGGAGGGAGATTGCTATTAAAGTGGCTGGAATGGCGAACCCGAGCACAAGGAGATGAGAAATGAGGTTCGTTTTAGAAACCTTTCCCGATCACACGGTGTACCATCTTCTGGGTTTCTCATGCATGTTTTCGATGTAGGAAGATGCCCTTGAACCTGGAGATTTGGGACCCATGGGACGGGTACCACGCAGTATTACTTTAAAGGGTCTGCGTTTGCTCACCCAACCTCACCAAACCTCTCAGCCCCAAGAGTGTCCACCCTTATGTCTCAATCAGCTGTGGGTCTAGATAAGGTCAATCCAGGTGGCATCACAGCCACTGAACGAATTTTGTAAGAATTTCTCTCTCTTTCACTGTCTTTGTTTCACGGGTTTTTTAAGAGTAATTGATTTTCCTAATGGGGTTTAGCTGCTTTTCACTGCTGTGTTTATGCCGCTTTACTCCCACTTGACTCACTTACGGAGAGATATCAATACATAGGTTTGAAGATTCTTACTAGTCAGATCTATTCTTGGGCGGTGAATAGGGGGTGTTGGGTCCAGTTCACTGAGCAAGGAGTAGGTCTTGTCTATTACATATTGGGTTTATGGAACAGTATCTGAGCTAATTTGAAACCCTTGTTTTAGGCATCACCCCACCTCACCTTTCCCGTTAGGCAGCCATAGTGTGTTTTCTAAATGTGTGACTCTGTTCTGTTTTGTAATTCAGTTCAAGTGTAGCGGTTTTTACATTCCCTCTATAAGTGATATCTTCTGATTAGTGTCTTTTTCTGTGTGACTTATTTCACTTAGAACCGTCGTACCTGAATCCACTCATCATGCTGCTACTAGCCTTATGACGTTGATTTCATGGCTGAGTGATATTCCATTGTACCTAAGGACCACAACTTCTTTATCCATTTTTCTCTTTCCTGGGATATTTAAGGTGGAATGAAGTGGAGGTTCTTGGCAACAGAGCAACCCTAAACTTTGGAGTGCATGTGCCTTGCTGATTTTTAGTTTTCCCAAATTAGACGCCCATGAGTTGAAGTGCCCTATGCTCTCTAAGCCGAGTTTTTTAGATATTTCAGGACACACCGTACACTTCTCCAGAGTGGCTGTTGGCAATTTACATCCCGCCCATCAGCGTAGCAAGGCTCCCATTTCTCCATGGCCTCTCCTGCATTTCTGGTATTGACACTTTATTCAGCATGGCCCTTTTGACCGATGGGAAGCGAGACTTCTTTGTAGCGCTGATTTGCCTTTCCAGGTTGCTTGGTTGGCCAAAAAGGGCGTATGCGTTTTTTCCTGAATATATTCAGGAAAAAACGCATACGCCCTTTTTGGCCAAGGCATCATTGTCGAGGTTTTGCCGCTTTTCCTGTGCTTTAAAGGCGATTCGAATCTACCTCCTGAAATCTGTTTCCTGCAATTCTGCCTTGTTTTCAAATCCTCTTCGTTGCCTTCCCTCAATATTTTTGTGGGCGAGAGTTATCATTTATAACTCTGCAGGTTTGTGATTTGCAGGGCCCCTGAGCTCCATTTTTCAACTCGCTTTTTTGGGAGCTGGCCGCAAAAGCGTAGGATTGCTTCAGGCCCTATTCTGGTTCCGGGCGGCACGCTGAGCCGGTGGTTAATTCTTCTTCCTGATGGGAAAATAGAGTGACCTGTGCCTGTCCCACCACCTAGAGCTAGTCGCTCATTGGTTCCCCCTCTTCCCGTTCATCCTCAGGACAAATTGAAACCTGTACGGAACAGGAGGTTAAAGTGCTGATTCTCCAAGGAGGGAGATTGCTATTAAAGTGGCTGGAATGGCGAACCCGAGCACAAGGAGATGAGAAATGAGGTGCGTTTTAGAAACCTTTCCCGATCACACGGTGTACCATCTTCTGGGTTTCTCATGCATGTTTTCGATGTAGGAAGATGCCCTTGAACCTGGAGATTTGGGACCCATGGGACGGGTACCACGCAGTATTACTTTAAAGGGTCTGCGTTTGCTCACCCAACCTCACCAAACCTCTCAGCCCCAAGAGTGTCCACCCTTATGTCTCAATCAGCTGTGGGTCTAGATAAGGTCAATCCAGGTGGCATCACAGCCACTGAACGAATTTTGTAAGAATTTCTCTCTCTTTCACTGTCTTTGTTTCACGGGTTTTTTAAGAGTAATTGATTTTCCTAATGGGGTTTAGCTGCTTTTCACTGCTGTGTTTATGCCGCTTTACTCCCACTTGACTCACTTACGGAGAGATATCAATACATAGGTTTGAAGATTCTTACTAGTCAGATCTATTCTTGGGCGGTGAATAGGGGGTGTTGGGTCCAGTTCACTGAGCAAGCAGTAGGTCTTGTCTATTACATATTGGGTTTATGGAACAGTATCTGAGCTAATTTGAAACCCTTGTTTTAGGCATCACCCCACCTCACCTTTCCCGTTAGGCAGCCATAGTGTGTTTTCTAAATGTGTGACTCTGTTCTGTTTTGTAATTCAGTTCAAGTGTAGCGGTTTTTACATTCCCTCTATAAGTGATATCTTCTGATTAGTGTCTTTTTCTGTGTGACTTATTTCACTTAGAACCGTCGTACCTGAATCCACTCATCATGCTGCTACTAGCCTTATGACGTTGATTTCATGGCTGAGTGATATTCCATTGTACCTAAGGACCACAACTTCTTTATCCATTTTTCTCTTTCCTGGGATATTTAAGGTGGAATGAAGTGGAGGTTCTTGGCAACAGAGCAACCCTAAACTTTGGAGTGCATGTGCCTTGCTGATTTTTAGTTTTCCCAAATTAGACGCCCATGAGTTGAAGTGCCCTATGCTCTCTAAGCCGAGTTTTTTAGATATTTCAGGACACACCGTACACTTCTCCAGAGTGGCTGTTGGCAATTTACATCCCGCCCATCAGCGTAGCAAGGCTCCCATTTCTCCATGGCCTCTCCTGCATTTCTGGTATTGACACTTTATTCAGCATGGCCCTTTTGACCGATGGGAAGCGAGACTTCTTTGTAGCGCTGATTTGCCTTTCCAGGTTGCTTGGTTGGCCAAAAAGGGCGTATGCGTTTTTTCCTGAATATATTCAGGAAAAAACGCATACGCCCTTTTTGGCCAAGGCATCATTGTCGAGGTTTTGCCGCTTTTCCTGTGCTTTAAAGGCGATTCGAATCTACCTCCTGAAATCTGTTTCCTGCAATTCTGCCTTGTTTTCAAATCCTCTTCGTTGCCTTCCCTCAATATTTTTGTGGGCGAGAGTTATCATTTATAACTCTGCAGGTTTGTGATTTGCAGGGCCCCTGAGCTCCATTTTTCAACTCGCTTTTTTGGGAGCTGGCCGCAAAAGCGTAGGATTGCTTCAGGCCCTATTCTGGTTCCGGGCGGCACGCTGAGCCGGTGGTTAATTCTTCTTCCTGATGGGAAAATAGAGTGACCTGTGCCTGTCCCACCACCTAGAGCTAGTCGCTCATTGGTTCCCCCTCTTCCCGTTCATCCTCAGGACAAATTGAAACCTGTACGGAACAGGAGGTTAAAGTGCTGATTCTCCAAGGAGGGAGATTGCTATTAAAGTGGCTGGAATGGCGAACCCGAGCACAAGGAGATGAGAAATGAGGTGCGTTTTAGAAACCTTTCCCGATCACACGGTGTACCATCTTCTGGGTTTCTCATGCATGTTTTCGATGTAGGAAGATGCCCTTGAACCTGGAGATTTGGGACCCATGGGATGGGTACCACGCAGTATTACTTTAAAGGGTCTGCGTTTGCTCACCCAACCTCACCAAACCTCTCAGCCCCAAGAGTGTCCACCCTTATGTCTCAATCAGCTGTGGGTCTAGATATGGTCAATCCAGGTGGCATCACAGCCCCTGAACGAATTTTGTAAGAATTTCTCTCTCTTTCACTGTCTTTGTTTCACGGGTTTTTAAAAGTAATTGATTTTCCTAATGGGTTTAGCTGCTTTTCACTGCTGTGTTTATGCCGCTTTACTCCCACTTGACTCACTTACGGAGAGATATCAATACATAGGTTTAAAGATTCTTACTAGTAAGATCTATTCTTGGGTGGTGAATACGGGGTGTTGGGTCCAGTTCACTGAGCAAGGAGTAGGTCTTGTCTATTACATATTGGGTTTATGGAACGGTATCTGAGCTAATTTGAAACCCTTGTTTTAGGCATCACCCCACCTCACCTTTCCCGTTAGGCAGCCATAGTGTGTTTTCTAAATGTGTGACTCTGTTCTGTTTTGTAATTCAGTTCAAGTGTAGCGGTTTTTACTTTCCCTCTATAAGTGATATCTTATGATTAGTGTCTTTTTCTGTGTGACTTATTTCACTTAGAACCGTCGTACCTGAATCCACTCATCATGCTGCTACTAGCCTTATGACGTTGATTTCATGGCTGAGTGATATTCCATTGTACCTAAGGACCACAACTTCTTTATCCATTTTTCTCTTTCCTGGGATATTTAAGGTGGAATGAAGTGGAGGTTCTTGTCAACAGAGCAACCCTAAACTTTGGAGTGCCTGTGCCTTGCTGATTTTTAGTTTTCCCAAATTAGACGCCCATGAGTGGAAGTGCCCTATGCTCTCTAAGCCGAGTTTTTTAGATATTTCAGGACACACCGTACACTTCTCCAGAGTGGCTGTTGGCAATTTACATCCCGCCCATCAGCGTAGCAAAGCTCCCATTTCTCCATGGCCTCTCATGCATTTCTGGTATTGACACTTTATTCAGCATGGCCCTTTTGACCGATGGGAAACGAGACTTCTTTGTAGCGCTGATTTGCCTTTCCAGGTTGCTTGGTTGGCCAAAAAGGGCGTATGCGTTTTTTCCTGAATATATTCAGGAAAAAACGCATACGCCCTTTTTGGCCAAGGGCATCATTGTCGAGGTTTTGCCGCTTTTCCTGTGCTTTAAAGGCGATTCGAATCTACCTCCTGAAATCTGTTTCCTGCAATTCTGCCTTGCTTTCAAATCCTCTTCGTTGCCTTCCCTCAATATTTTTGTGGGCGAGAGTTATCATTTATAACTCTGCAGGTTTGTGATTTGCAGGGCCCCTGAGCTCCATTTTTCAACTCGCTTTTTTGGGAGCTGGCCGCAAAAGCGTAGGATTGCTTCAGGCCCTATTCTGGTTCCGGGCGGCACGCTGAGCCGGTGGTTAATTCTTCTTCCTGATGGGAAAATAGAGTGACCTGTGCCTGTCCCACCACCTAGAGCTAGTCGCTCATTGGTTCCCCCTCTTCCCGTTCATCCTCAGGACAAATTGAAACCTGTACGGAACAGGAGGTTAAAGTGCTGATTCTCCAAGGAGGGAGATTGCTATTAAAGTGGCTGGAATGGCGAACCCGAGCACAAGGAGATGAGAAATGAGGTGCGTTTTAGAAACCTTTCCCGATCACACGGTGTACCATCTTCTGGGTTTCTCATGCATGTTTTCGATGTAGGAAGATGCCCTTGAACCTGGAGATTTGGGACCCATGGGACGGGTACCACGCAGTATTACTTTAAAGGGTCTGCGTTTGCTCACCCAACCTCACCAAACCTCTCAGCCCCAAGAGTGTCCACCCTTATGTCTCAATCAGCTGTGGGTCTAGATATGGTCAATCCAGGTGGCATCACAGCCCCTGAACGAATTTTGTAAGAATTTCTCTCTCTTTCACTGTCTTTGTTTCACGGGTTTTTAAAAGTATTGATTTTCCTAATGGGGTTTAGCTGCTTTTCACTGCTGTGTTTATGCCGCTTTACTCCCACTTGACTCACTTACGGAGAGATATCAATACATAGGTTTGAAGATTCTTACTATTCAGATCTATTCTTGGGCGGTGAATAGGGGGTGTTGGGTCCAGTTCACTGAGCAAGGAGTAGGTCTTGTCTATTACATATTGGGTTTATGGAACGGTATCTGAGCTAATTTGAAACCCTTGTTTTAGGCATCACCCCACCTCGCCTTTCCCGTTAGGCAGCCATAGTGTGTTTTCTAAATGTGTGACTCTGTTCTGTTTTGTAATTCAGTTCAAGTGTAGCGGTTTTTACTTTCCCTCTATAAGTGATATCTTATGATTAGTGTCTTTTTCTGTGTGACTTATTTCACTTAGAACCGTCGTACCTGAATCCACTCATCATGCTGCTACTAGCCTTATGACGTTGATTTCATGGCTGAGTGATATTCCATTGTACCTAAGGACCACAACTTCTTTATCCATTTTTCTCTTTCCTGGGATATTTAAGGTGAAATGAAGTGGAGGTTCTTGTCAACAGAGCAACCCTAAACTTTGGAGTGCCTGTGCCTTGCTGATTTTTAGTTTTCCCAAATTAGACGCCCATGAGTGGAAGTGCCCTATGCTCTCTAAGCCGAGTTTTTTAGATATTTCAGGACACACCGTACACTTCTCCAGAGTGGCTGTTGGCAATTTACATCCCGCCCATCAGCGTAGCAAGGCTCCCATTTCTCCATGGCCTCTCTTGCATTTCTGGTATTGACACTTTATTCAGCATGGCCCTTTTGACCGATGGGAAGCGAGACTTCTTTGTAGCGCTGATTTGCCTTTCCCGGTTGCTTGGTTGGCCAAAAAGGGCGTATGCGTTTTTTCCTGAATATATTCAGGAAAAAACGCATACGCCCTTTTTGGCCAAGGGCATCATTGTCGAGGTTTTGCCGCTTTTCCTGTGCTTTAAAGGCGATTCGAATCTACCTCCTGATATCTGTTTCCTGCAATTCTGCCTTGCTTTCAAATCCTCTTCGTTGCCTTCCCTCAATATTTTTGTGGGCGAGAGTTATCATTTATAACTCTGCAGGTTTGTGATTTGCAGGGCCCCTGAGCTCCATTTTTCAACTCGCTTTTTTGGGAGCTGGCCGCAAAAGCGTAGGATTGCTTCAGGCCCTATTCTGGTTCCGGGCGGCAGGCTGAGCCTGTGGTTAATTCTTCTTCCTGATGGGAAAATAGAGTGACCTGTGCCTGTCCCACCACCTAGAGCTAGTCGCTCATTGGTTCCCCCTCTTCCCGTTCATCCTCAGGACAAATTGAAACCTGTACGGAACAGGAGGTTAAAGTGCTGATTCTCCAAGGAGGGAGATTGCTATTAAAGTGGCTGGAATGGCGAACCCGAGCACAAGGAGATGAGAAATGAGGTGCGTTTTAGAAACCTTTCCCGATCACACGGTGTACCATCTTCTGGGTTTCTCATGCATGTTTTCGATGTAGGAAGATGCCCTTGAACCTGGAGATTTGGGACCCATGGGACGGGTACCACGCAGTATTACTTTAAAGGGTCTGCGTTTGCTCACCCAACCTCACCAAACCTCTCAGCCCCAAGAGTGTCCACCCTTATGTCTCAATCAGCTGTGGGTCTAGATAAGGTCAATCCAGGTGGCATCACAGCCACTGAACGAATTTTGTAAGAATTTCTCTCTCTTTCACTGTCTTTGTTTCACGGGTTTTTTAAGAGTAATTGATTTTCCTAATGGGGTTTAGCTGCTTTTCACTGCTGTGTTTATGCCGCTTTACTCCCACTTGACTCACTTACGGAGAGATATCAATACATAGGTTTGAAGATTCTTACTAGTCAGATCTATTCTTGGGCGGTGAATAGGGGGTGTTGGGTCCAGTTCACTGAGCAAGGAGTAGGTCTTGTCTATTACATATTGGGTTTATGGAACAGTATCTGAGCTAATTTGAAACCCTTGTTTTAGGCATCACCCCACCTCACCTTTCCCGTTAGGCAGCCATAGTGTGTTTTCTAAATGTGTGACTCTGTTCTGTTTTGTAATTCAGTTCAAGTGTAGCGGTTTTTACATTCCCTCTATAAGTGATATCTTCTGATTAGTGTCTTTTTCTGTGTGACTTATTTCACTTAGAACCGTCGTACCTGAATCCACTCATCATGCTGCTACTAGCCTTATGACGTTGATTTCATGGCTGAGTGATATTCCATTGTACCTAAGGACCACAACTTCTTTATCCATTTTTCTCTTTCCTGGGTTATTTAAGGTGGAATGAAGTGGAGGTTCTTGGCAACAGAGCAACCCTAAACTTTGGAGTGCATGTGCCTTGCTGATTTTTAGTTTTCCCAAATTAGACGCCCATGAGTTGAAGTGCCCTATGCTCTCTAAGCCGAGTTTTTTAGATATTTCAGGACACACCGTACACTTCTCCAGAGTGGCTGTTGGCAATTTACATCCCGCCCATCAGCGTAGCAAGGCTCCCATTTCTCCATGGCCTCTCCTGCATTTCTGGTATTGACACTTTATTCAGCATGGCCCTTTTGACCGATGGGAAGCGAGACTTCTTTGTAGCGCTGATTTGCCTTTCCAGGTTGCTTGGTTGGCCAAAAAGGGCATATGCGTTTTTTCCTGAATATATTCAGGAAAAAACGCATACGCCCTTTTTGGCCAAGGCATCATTGTCGAGGTTTTGCCGCTTTTCCTGTGCTTTAAAGGCGATTCGAATCTAACTCCTGAAATCTGTTTCCTGCAATTCTGCCTTGTTTTCAAATCCTCTTCGTTGCCTTCCCTCAATATTTTTGTGGGCGAGAGTTATCATTTATAACTCTGCAGGTTTGTGATTTGCAGGGCCCCTGAGCTCCATTTTTCAACTCGCTTTTTTGGGAGCTGGCCGCAAAAGCGTAGGATTGCTTCAGGCCCTATTCTGGTTCCGGGCGGCAGGCTGAGCCGGTGGTTAATTCTTCTTCCTGATGGGAAAATAGAGTGACCTGTGCCTGTCCCACCACCTAGAGCTAGTCGCTCATTGGTTCCCCCTCTTCCCGTTCATCCTCAGGACAAATTGAAACCTGTACGGAACAGGAGGTTAAAGTGCTGATTCTCCAAGGAGGGAGATTGCTATTAAAGTGGCTGGAATGGCGAACCCGAGCACAAGGAGATGAGAAATGAGGTGCGTTTTAGAAACCTTTCCCGATCACACGGTGTACCATCTTCTGGGTTTCTCATGCATGTTTTCGATGTAGGAAGATGCCCTTGAACCTGGAGATTTGGGACCCATGGGATGGGTACCACGCAGTATTACTTTAAAGGGTCTGCGTTTGCTCACCCAACCTCACCAAACCTCTCAGCCCCAAGAGTGTCCACCCTTATGTCTCAATCAGCTGTGGGTCTAGATATGGTCAATCCAGGTGGCATCACAGCCCCTGAACGAATTTTGTAAGAATTTCTCTCTCTTTCACTGTCTTTGTTTCACAGGTTTTTAAAAGTAATTGATTTTCCTAATGGGGTTTAGCTGCTTTTCACTGCTGTGTTTATGCCGCTTTACTCCCACTTGACTCACTTACGGAGAGATATCAATACATAGGTTTGAAGATTCTTACTAGTCAGATCTATTCTTGGGCGGTGAATACGGGGTGTTGGGTCCAGTTCACTGAGCAAGGAGTAGGTCTTGTCTATTACATATTGGGTTTATGGAACGGTATCTGAGCTAATTTGAAACCCTTGTTTTAGGCATCACCCCACCTCACCTTTCCCGTTAGGCAGCCATAGTGTGTTTTCTAAATGTGTGACTCTGTTCTGTTTTGTAATTCAGTTCAAGTGTAGCGGTTTTTACTTTCCCTCTATAAGTGATATCTTATGATTAGTGTCTTTTTCTGTGTGACTTATTTCACTTAGAACCGTCGTACCTGAATCCACTCATCATGCTGCTACTAGCCTTATGACGTTGATTTCATGGCTGAGTGATATTCCATTGTACCTAAGGACCACAACTTCTTTATCCATTTTTCTCTTTCCTGGGATATTTAAGGTGAAATGAAGTGGAGGTTCTTGTCAACAGAGCAACCCTAAACTTTGGAGTGCCTGTGCCTTGCTGATTTTTAGTTTTCCCAAATTAGACGCCCATGAGTGGAAGTGCCCTATGCTCTCTAAGCCGAGTTTTTTAGATATTTCAGGACACACCGTACACTTCTCCAGAGTGGCTGTTGGCAATTTACATCCCGCCCATCAGCGTAGCAAGGCTCCCATTTCTCCATGGCCTCTCTTGCATTTCTGGTATTGACACTTTATTCAGCATGGCCCTTTTGACCGATGGGAAGCGAGACTTCTTTGTAGCGCTGATTTGCCTTTCCCGGTTGCTTGGTTGGCCAAAAAGGGCGTATGCGTTTTTTCCTGAATATATTCAGGAAAAAACGCATACGCCCTTTTTGGCCAAGGGCATCATTGTCGAGGTTTTGCCGCTTTTCCTGTGCTTTAAAGGCGATTCGAATCTACCTCCTGATATCTGTTTCCTGCAATTCTGCCTTGCTTTCAAATCCTCTTCGTTGCCTTCCCTCAATATTTTTGTGGGCGAGAGTTATCATTTATAACTCTGCAGGTTTGTGATTTGCAGGGCCCCTGAGCTCCATTTTTCAACTCGCTTTTTTGGGAGCTGGCCGCAAAAGCGTAGGATTGCTTCAGGCCCTATTCTGGTTCCGGGCGGCAGGCTGAGCCTGTGGTTAATTCTTCTTCCTGATGGGAAAATAGAGTGACCTGTGCCTGTCCCACCACCTAGAGCTAGTCGCTCATTGGTTCCCCCTCTTCCCGTTCATCCTCAGGACAAATTGAAACCTGTACGGAACAGGAGGTTAAAGTGCTGATTCTCCAAGGAGGGAGATTGCTATTAAAGTGGCTGGAATGGCGAACCCGAGCACAAGGAGATGAGAAATGAGGTGCGTTTTAGAAACCTTTCCCGATCACACGGTGTACCATCTTCTGGGTTTCTCATGCATGTTTTCGATGTAGGAAGATGCCCTTGAACCTGGAGATTTGGGACCCATGGGACGGGTACCACGCAGTATTACTTTAAAGGGTCTGCGTTTGCTCACCCAACCTCACCAAACCTCTCAGCCCCAAGAGTGTCCACCCTTATGTCTCAATCAGCTGTGGGTCTAGATAAGGTCAATCCAGGTGGCATCACAGCCACTGAACGAATTTTGTAAGAATTTCTCTCTCTTTCACTGTCTTTGTTTCACGGGTTTTTTAAGAGTAATTGATTTTCCTAATGGGGTTTAGCTGCTTTTCACTGCTGTGTTTATGCCGCTTTACTCCCACTTGACTCACTTACGGAGAGATATCAATACATAGGTTTGAAGATTCTTACTAGTCAGATCTATTCTTGGGCGGTGAATAGGGGGTGTTGGGTCAGTTCACTGAGCAAGGAGTAGGTCTTGTCTATTACATATTGGGTTTATGGAACAGTATCTGAGCTAATTTGAAACCCTTGTTTTAGGCATCACCCCACCTCACCTTTCCCGTTAGGCAGCCATAGTGTGTTTTCTAAATGTGTGACTCTGTTCTGTTTTGTAATTCAGTTCAAGTGTAGCGGTTTTTACATTCCCTCTATAAGTGATATCTTCTGATTAGTGTCTTTTTCTGTGTGACTTATTTCACTTAGAACCGTCGTACCTGAATCCACTCATCATGCTGCTACTAGCCTTATGACGTTGATTTCATGGCTGAGTGATATTCCATTGTACCTAAGGACCACAACTTCTTTATCCATTTTTCTCTTTCCTGGGATATTTAAGGTGGAATGAAGTGGAGGTTCTTGGCAACAGAGCAACCCTAAACTTTGGAGTGCATGTGCCTTGCTGATTTTTAGTTTTCCCAAATTAGACGCCCATGAGTTGAAGTGCCCTATGCTCTCTAAGCCGAGTTTTTTAGATATTTCAGGACACACCGTACACTTCTCCAGAGTGGCTGTTGGCAATTTACATCCCGCCCATCAGCGTAGCAAGGCTCCCATTTCTCCATGGCCTCTCCTGCATTTCTGGTATTGACACTTTATTCAGCATGGCCCTTTTGACCGATGGGAAGCGAGACTTCTTTGTAGCGCTGATTTGCCTTTCCAGGTTGCTTGGTTGGCCAAAAAGGGCGTATGCGTTTTTTTCCTGAATATATTCAGGAAAAAACGCATACGCCCTTTTTGGCCAAGGCATCATTGTCGAGGTTTTGCCGCTTTTCCTGTGCTTTAAAGGCGATTCGAATCTAACTCCTGAAATCTGTTTCCTGCAATTCTGCCTTGTTTTCAAATCCTCTTCGTTGCCTTCCCTCAATATTTTTGTGGGCGAGAGTTATCATTTATAACTCTGCAGGTTTGTGATTTGCAGGGCCCCTGAGCTCCATTTTTCAACTCGCTTTTTTGGGAGCTGGCCGCAAAAGCGTAGGATTGCTTCAGGCCCTATTCTGGTTCCGGGCGGCAGGCTGAGCCGGTGGTTAATTCTTCTTCCTGATGGGAAAATAGAGTGACCTGTGCCTGTCCCACCACCTAGAGCTAGTCGCTCATTGGTTCCCCCTCTTCCCGTTCATCCTCAGGACAAATTGAAACCTGTACGGAACAGGAGGTTAAAGTGCTGATTCTCAAGGAGGGAGATTGCTATTAAAGTGGCTGGAATGGCGAACCCGAGCACAAGGAGATGAGAAATGAGGTGCGTTTTAGAAACCTTTCCCGATCACACGGTGTACCATCTTCTGGGTTTCTCATGCATGTTTTCGATGTAGGAAGATGCCCTTGAACCTGGAGATTTGGGACCCATGGGATGGGTACCACGCAGTATTACTTTAAAGGGTCTGCGTTTGCTCACCCAACCTCACCAAACCTCTCAGCCCCAAGAGTGTCCACCCTTATGTCTCAATCAGCTGTGGGTCTAGATATGGTCAATCCAGGTGGCATCACAGCCCTGAACGAATTTTGTAAGAATTTCTCTCTCTTTCACTGTCTTTGTTTCACAGGTTTTTAAAAGTAATTGATTTTCCTAATGGGGTTTAGCTGCTTTTCACTGCTGTGTTTATGCCGCTTTACTCCCACTTGACTCACTTACGGAGAGATATCAATACATAGGTTTGAAGATTCTTACTAGTCAGATCTATTCTTGGGCGGTGAATACGGGGTGTTGGGTCCAGTTCACTGAGCAAGGAGTAGGTCTTGTCTATTACATATTGGGTTTATGGAACGGTATCTGAGCTAATTTGAAACCCTTGTTTTAGGCATCACCCCACCTCACCTTTCCCGTTAGGCAGCCATAGTGTGTTTTCTAAATGTGTGACTCTGTTCTGTTTTCGTAATTCAGTTCAAGTGTAGCGGTTTTTACTTTCCCTCTATAAGTGATATCTTATGATTAGTGTCTTTTTCTGTGTGACTTATTTCACTTAGAACCGTCGTACCTGAATCCACTCATCATGCTGCTACTAGCCTTATGACGTTGATTTCATGGCTGAGTGATATTCCATTGTACCTAAGGACCACAACTTCTTTATCCATTTTTCTCTTTCCTGGGATATTTAAGGTGGAATGAAGTGGAGGTTCTTGTCAACAGAGCAACCCTAAACTTTGGAGTGCCTGTGCCTTGCTGATTTTTAGTTTTCCCAAATTAGACGCCCATGAGTGGAAGTGCCCTATGCTCTCAAAGCCGAGTTTTTTAGATATTTCAGGACACACCGTACACTTCTCCAGAGTGGCTGTTGGCAATTTACATCCCGCCCATCAGCGTAGCAAGGCTCCCATTTCTCCATGGCCTCTCCTGCATTTCTGGTATTGACACTTTATTCAGCATGGCCCTTTTGACCGATGGGAAGCGAGACTTCTTTGTAGCGCTGATTTGCCTTTCCAGGTTGCTTGGTTGGCCAAAAAGGGCGTATGCGTTTTTTCCTGAATATATTCAGGAAAAAACGCATACGCCCTTTTTGGCCAAGGGCATCATTGTCGAGGTTTTGCCGCTTTTCCTGTGCTTTAAAGGCGATTCGAATCTACCTCCTGAAATCTGTTTCCTGCAATTCTGCCTTGCTTTCAAATCCTCTTCGTTGCCTTCCCTCAATATTTTTGTGGGCGAGAGTTATCATTTATAACTCTGCAGGTTTGTGATTTGCAGGGCCCCTGAGCTCCATTTTTCAACTCGCTTTTTTGGGAGCTGGCCGCAAAAGCGTAGGATTGCTTCAGGCCCTATTCTGGTTCCAGGCGGCACGCTGAGCCGGTGGTTAATTCTTCTTCCTGATGGGAAAATAGAGTGACCTGTGCCTGTCCCACCACCTAGAGCTAGTCGCTCATTGGTTCCCCCTTTTCCCGTTCATCCTCAGGACAAATTGAAACCTGTACGGAACAGGAGGTTAAAGTGCTGATTCTCCAAGGAGGGAGATTGCTATTAAAGTGGCTGGAATGGCGAACCCGAGCACAAGGAGATGAGAAATGAGGTGCGTTTTAGAAACCTTTCCCGATCACACGGTGTACCATCATCTGGGTTTCTCATGCATGTTTTCGATGTAGGAAGATGCCCTTGAAACTGGAGATTTGGGACCCATGGGACGGGTACCACGCAGTATTACTTTAAAGGGTCTGCGTTTGCTCACCCAACCTCACCAAACCTCTCAGCCCCAAGAGTGTCCACCCTTATGTCTCAATCAGCTGTGGGTCTAGATATGGTCAATCCAGGTGGCATCACAGCCCCTGAACGAATTTTATAAGAATTTCTCTCTCTTTCACTGTCTTTGTTTCACGGGTTTTTAAAAGTAATTGATTTTCCTAATGGGGTTTAGCTGCTTTTCACTGCTGTGTTTATGCCGCTTTACTCCCACTTGACTCACTTACAGAGAGATATCAATACATAGGTTTGAAGATTCTTACTAGTCAGATCTATTCTTGGGCGGTGAATAGGGGGTGTTGAGTCCAGTTCACTGAGCAAGGAGTAGGTCTTGTCTATTACATATTGTGTTTATGGAACGGTATCTGAGCTAATTTGAAACCCTTGTTTTAGGCATCACCCCACCTCACCTTTCCCGTTAGGCAGCCTTAGTGTGTTTTCTAAATGTGTGACTCTGTTCTGTTTTGTAATTCAGTTCAAGTGTAGCGGTTTTTACTTTCCCTCTATAAGTGATATGTTATGATTAGTGTCTTTTTCTGTGTGACTTATTTCACTTTGAACCGTCGTACCTGAATCCACTCATCATGCTGCTACTAGCCTTATGACGTTGATTTCATGGCTGAGTGATATTCCATTGTACCTAAGGACCACAACTTCTTTATCCATTTTTCTCTTTCCTGGGATATTTAAGGTGGAATGAAGTGGAGGTTCTTGTCAACAGAGCAACCCTAAACTTTGGAGTGCCTGTGCCTTGCTGATTTTTAGTTTTCCCAAATTAGACGCTCATGAGTGGAAGTGCCCTATGCTGTCTAAGCCGAGTTTTTTAGATGTTTCAGGACACACCGTACACTTCTCCAGAGTGGCTGTTGGCAATTTACATCCCTCCCATCAGCGTAGCAAGGCTCCCATTTCTCCATGTCCTCTCCTGCATTTCTGGTTTTGACACTTTATTCAGCATGGCCCTTTTGACCGATGGGAAGCGAGACTTCTTTGTAGCGCTGATTTGCCTTTCCAGGTTGCTTGGTTGGCCAAAAAGGGCGTATGCGTTTTTTCCTGAATATATTCAGGAAAAAACGCATACGCCCTTTTTGGCCAAGGGCATCACTGTCGAGGTTTTGCCGCTTTTCCTGTGCTTTACAGGCGATTCGAATCTACCTCCTGAAATCTGTTTCCTGCAATTCTGCCTTGCTTTCAAATCCTCTTCGTTGCTTTCCCTCAATATTTTTGTGGGCGAGAGTTATCATTTATAACGCAGCAGGTTTGTGATTTGCAGTGCCCCTGAGCTCCATTTTTCAACTCGCTTTTTTGGGAGCTGGCCTCAAAGCGTAGGATTGCTTCAGGCCTTTTTCTGGTTCCGGGCGGCAGGCACAGCCTGTGGTTAATTCTTCTTCCTGATGGGAAAATAGAGTGACCTGTGCCTTTCCCAACACCTAGAGCTAGTCGCTCATTGGTTCCCCCTCTTGCCGTTCATCCTCAGGACAAATTGCAACCTGTACGGACCAGGAGGTTAAAGTGCTGATTCTCCAAGGAGGGACATTGCTAGTAAAGCGGCTGGAATGGCGACCCCGAGCACAAGGAGATGAGAAATAAGGTGCGTTTTAGAAACCTTTCCCGATCACACGGTGTACCATCTTCTGGGTTTCTCATGCATGTTTTCGATGTAGGAAGATGCCCTTGAACCTGGAGATTTGGGACCCATCAGACGGGTACCACGCAATATTACTTTTAAGGGTCTGCGTTTGCTCACCCAACCTCACCAAACCTCTCAGCCCCAAGAGTGTCCACGCTTATGTCTCAATCAGCTGTGGGTCTAGATATGGTCAATCCAGGTGGCATCACAGCCCCTGAACGAATTTTGTAAGAATTTCTCTCTCTTTCACTGTCTTTGTTTCACGGGTTTTTAAAAGTAATTGATTTTCCTAATGGGGTTTAGCTGCTTTTCACTGCTGTGTTTATGCCGCTTTACACCCACTTGACTCACTTCCAGAGAGATATCAATACATAGGTTTGAAGATTTTTACTAGTCAGATCTATTCTTGGGCGGTGAATAGGGGGTGTTGAGTCCACTTCACTGAGCAAGGAGTAGGTCTTGTCTATTACATATTGGGTTTATGGAACGGTATCTGAGCTAATTTGAAACCCTTGTTTTATGCATCACCCCACCTCACCTTTCCCGTTAGGCAGCCATAGTGTGTTTTCTAAATGTGTGACTCTGTTCTGTATTGTAATTCAGTTCAAGTGTAGCGGTTTGTACATTCCCTCTATAAGTGATATCTTATGACTAGTGTCTTTTTCTGTGTGACTTATTTCACTTAGAACCGTCGTACCTGAATCCACTCATCATGCTGCTACTAGCCTTATGACGTTGATTTCATGGCTGAGTGATATTCCATTGTACCTAAGGACCACAACTTCTTTATCCATTTTTCTCCTTCCTGGGATATTTAAGGTGGAATGAAGTGGAGGTTCTTGTCAACAGAGCAACCCTAAACTTTGGAGTGCCTGTGCCTTGCTGATTTTTAGTTTTCCCAAATTAGACGCCCATGAGTGGAAGTGCCCTATGCTCTCTAAGACGAGTTTTTTAGATGTTTCAGGACACACCGTATACTTCTCCAGAGTGGCTGTTGGCTATTTACATCCCGACCATCAGCGTAGCAAGGCTCCCATTTCTCCATGGCCTCTCCTGCATTTCTGGTTTTGACACTTTATTCAGCATGGCCCTTTTGACCGATGGAAAGCGAGACTTCTTTGTAGCGCTGATTTGCCTTTCCAGGTTGCTTGGTTGGCCAAACAGGGCGTATGCGTTTTTTCCTGAATATATTCAGGAAAAAACGCATACGCCCTGTTTGGCCAAGGGCATCATTGTCGAGGTTTTGCCGCTTTTCCTGTGCTTTAAAGGCGATTCGAATCTACCTCCTGAAATCTGTTTCCTGCAATTCTGCCTTGCTTTCAAATCCTCTTCGTTGCCTTCCCTCAATATTTTTGTGGGCGAGAGTTATCATTTCTAACTCTGCAGGTTTGTGATTTGCAGTGCCCCTGAGCTCCATTTTTCAACTCGCTTTTTTGGGAGCTGGCCGCAAAAGCGTAGGATTGCTTCAGGCCCTATTCTGGTTCCGGGCGGCAGGCTGATCCTGTGGTTAATTCTTCTTCCTGATGGGAAAATAGAGTGACCTGTGCCTTTCCCAACACGTAGAGCTAGGCGCTCATTGGTTCCCCCTCTTCCCGTTCATCCTCAGGACAAATTGCAACCTGTACGGAACAGGAGGTTAAACGTGCTGATTCTCCAAGGAGGGAGATTGCTAGTAAAGCGGCTGTAATGGCGAACCCGAGCACAAGGAGATGAGAAATGAGGTGCGTTTTAGAAACCTTTCCTGATCACACGGTGTACCATCATCTGGGTTTCTCATGCATGTTTTCGATGTAGGAAGATGCCCTTGAAACTGGAGATTTGGGACCCATGGGACGGGTACCACGCAGTATTACTTTAAAGGGTCTGCGTTTGCTCACCCAACCTCACCAAACCTCTCAGCCCCAAGAGTGTCCACCCTTATGTCTCAATCAGCTGTGGGTCTAGATATGGTCAATCCAGGTGGCATCACAGCCCCTGAACGAATTTTGTAAGAATTTCTCTCTCTTTCACTGTCTTTGTTTCACGGGTTTTTAAAAGTAATTGATTTTCCTAATGGGGTTTAGCTGCTTTTCACTGCTGTGTTTATGCCGCTTTACTCCCACTTGACTCACTTACGGAGAGATATCAATACATAGGTTTGAAGATTCTTACTAGTCAGATCTATTCTTGGGCGGTGAATAGGGGGTGTTGAGTCCAGTTCACTGAGCAAGGAGTAGGTCTTGTCTATTACATATTGTGTTTATGGAACGGTATCTGAGCTAATTTGAAACCCTTGTTTTAGGCATCACCCCACCTCACCTTTCCCGTTAGGCAGCCTTAGTGTGTTTTCTAAATGTGTGACTCTGTTCTGTTTTGTAATTCAGTTCAAGTGTAGCGGTTTTTACTTTCCCTCTATAAGTGATATGTTATGATTAGTGTCTTTTTCTGTGTGACTTATTTCACTTTGAACCGTCGTACCTGAATCCACTCATCATGCTGCTACTAGCCTTATGACGTTGATTTCATGGCTGAGTGATATTCCATTGTACCTAAGGACCACAACTTCTTTATCCATTTTTCTCTTTCCTGGGATATTTAAGGTGGAATGAAGTGGAGGTTCTTGTCAACAGAGCAACCCTAAACTTTGGAGTGCCTGTGCCTTGCTGATTTTTAGTTTTCCCAAATTAGACGCTCATGAGTGGAAGTGCCCTATGCTGTCTAAGCCGAGTTTTTTAGATGTTTCAGGTCACACCGTACACTTCTCCAGAGTGGCTGTTGGCAATTTACATCCCGCCCATCAGCGTAGCAAGGCTCCCATTTCTCCATGTCCTCTCCTGCATTTCTGGTTTTGACACTTTATTCAGCATGGCCCTTTTGACCGATGGGAAGCGAGACTTCTTTGTAGCGCTGATTTGCCTTTCCAGGTTGCTTGGTTGGCCAAAAAGGGCGTATGCGTTTTTTCCTGAATATATTCAGGAAAAAACGCATACGCCCTTTTTGGCCAAGGGCATCACTGTCGAGGTTTTGCCGCTTTTCCTGTGCTTTACAGGCGATTCGAATCTACCTCCTGAAATCTGTTTCCTGCAATTCTGCCTTGCTTTCAAATCCTCTTCGTTGCTTTCCCTCAATATTTTTGTGGGCGAGAGTTATCATTTATAACGCAGCAGGTTTGTGATTTGCAGTGCCCCTGAGCTCCATTTTTCAACTCGCTTTTTTGGGAGCTGGCCTCAAAAGCGTAGGATTGCTTCAGGCCTTTTTCTGGTTCCGGGCGGCAGGCACAGCCTGTGGTTAATTCTTCTTCCTGATGGGAAAATAGAGTGACCTGTGCCTTTCCCAACACCTAGAGCTAGTCGCTCATTGGTTCCCCCTCTTGCCGTTCATCCTCAGGACAAATTGCAACCTGTACGGAACAGGAGGTTAAAGTGCTGATTCTCCAAGGAGGGACATTGCTAGTAAAGCGGCTGGAATGGCGACCCCGAGCACAAGGAGATGAGAAATAACGTGCGTTTTAGAAACCTTTCCCAATCACACGGTGTACCATCTTCTGGGTTTCTCATGCATGTTTTCGATGTAGGAAGATGCCCTTGAACCTGGAGATTTGGGACCCATCAGACGGGTACCACGCAATATTACTTTTAAGGGTCTGCGTTTGCTCACCCAACCTCACCAAACCTCTCAGCCCCAAGAGTGTCCACGCTTATGTCTCAATCAGCTGTGGGTCTAGATATGGTCAATCCAGGTGGCATCACAGCCCCTGAACGAATTTTGTAAGAATTTCTCTCTCTTTCACTGTCTTTGTTTCACGGGTTTTTAAAAGTAATTGATTTTCCTAATGGGGTTTAGCTGCTTTTCACTGCTGTGTTTATGCCGCTTTACACCCACTTGACTCACTTCCAGAGAGATATCAATACATAGGTTTGAAGATTTTTACTAGTCAGATCTATTTTGGGCGGTGAATAGGGGGTGTTGAGTCCACTTCACTGAGCAAGGAGTAGGTCTTGTCTATTACATATTGGGTTTATGGAACGGTATCTGAGCTAATTTGAAACCCTTGTTTTATGCATCACCCCACCTCACCTTTCCCGTTAGGCAGCCATAGTGTGTTTTCTAAATGTGTGACTCTGTTCTGTTTTGTAATTCAGTTCAAGTGTAGCGGTTTGTACATTCCCTCTATAAGTGATATCTTATGACTAGTGTCTTTTTCTGTGTGACTTATTTCACTTAGAACCGTCGTACCTGAATCCACTCATCATGCTGCTACTAGCCTTATGACGTTGATTTCATGGCTGAGTGATATTCCATTGTACCTAAGGACCACAACTTCTTTATCCATTTTTCTCCTTCCTGGGATATTTAAGGTGGAATGAAGTGGAGGTTCTTGTCAACAGAGCAACCCTAAACTTTGGAGTGCCTGTGCCTTGCTGATTTTTAGTTTTCCCACATTAGACGCCCATGAGTGGAAGTGCCCTATGCTCTCTAAGACGAGTTTTTTAGATGTTTCAGGACACACCGTACACTTCTCCAGAGTGGCTGTTGGCAATTTACATCCCGACCATCAGCGTAGCAAGGCTCCCATTTCTCCATGGCCTCTCCTGCATTTCTGGTTTTGACACTTTATTCAGCATGGCCCTTTTGACCGATGGAAAGCGAGACTTCTTTGTAGCGCTGATTTGCCTTTCCAGGTTGCTTGGTTGGCCAAACAGGGCGTATGCGTTTTTTCCTGAATATATTCAGGAAAAAACGCATACGCCCTGTTTGGCCAAGGGCATCATTGTCGAGGTTTTGCCGCTTTTCCTGTGCTTTAAAGGCGATTCGAATCTACCTCCTGAAATCTGTTTCCTGCAATTCTGCCTTGCTTTCAAATCCTCTTCGTTGCCTTCCCTCAATATTTTTGTGGGCGAGAGTTATCATTTCTAACTCTGCAGGTTTGTGATTTGCAGTGCCCCTGAGCTCCATTTTTCAACTCGCTTTTTTGGGAGCTGGCCGCAAAACCGTAGGATTGCTTCAGGCCCTATTCTGGTTCCGGGCGGCAGGCTGATCCTGTGGTTAATTCTTCTTCCTGATGGGAAAATAGAGTGACCTGTGCCTTTCCCAACACCTAGAGCTAGTCGCTCATTGGTTCCCCCTCTTCCCGTTCATCCTCAGGACAAATTGCAACCTGTACGGAACAGGAGGTTAAACGTGCTGATTCTCCAAGGAGGGAGATTGCTAGTAAAGCGGCTGGAATGGCGAACCCGAGCACAAGGAGATGAGAAATGAGGTGCGTTTTAGAAACCTTTCCCGATCACACGGTGTACCATCTTCTGGGGTTCTCATGCATGTTTTCGATGTAGGAAGATGCCCTTCAACCTGGAGATTTGGGACCCATCAGACGGGTACCACGCAGTATTACTTTAAAGGGTCTGTGTTTGCTCACCCAACCTCACCAAACCTCTCAGCCCCAAGAGTGTCCACCCTTATGTCTCAATCAGCTGTGGGTCTAGATATGGTCAATCCAGGTGGCATCACAGCCCCTGAACGAATTTTGTAAGAATTTCTCTCTCTTTCACTGTCTTTGTTTCACGGGTTTTTAAAAGTAATTGATTTTCCTAATGGGGTTTAGCTGCTTTTCACTGCTGTGTTTATGCCGCTTTACTCCCACTTGACTCACTTACGGAGAGATATCAATACATAGGTTTGAAGATTCTTACTAGTCAGATCTATTCTTGGGCGGTGAATAGGGGTTGTTGAGTCCAGTTCACTGAGCAAGCAGTAGGTCTTGTCTATTACATATTGGGTTTATGGAACGGTATCTGAGCTAATTTGAAACCCTTGTTTTAGGCATCACCCCACCTCACCTTTCCCGTTAGGCAGCCATAGTGTGTTTTCTAAATGTGTGACTCTGTTCTGTTTTGTAATTCAGTTCAAGTGTAGCGGTTTTTACATTCCCTCTATAAGTGATATCTTCTGATTAGTGTCTTTTTCTGTGTGACTTATTTCACTTAGAACCGTCGTACCTGAATCCACTCATCATGCTGCTACTAGCCTTATGACGTTGATTTCATGGCTGAGTGATATTCCATTGTACCTAAGGACCACAACTTCTTTATCCATTTTTCTCTTTCCTGGGATATTTAAGGTGGAATGAAGTGGAGGTTCTTGTCAACAGAGCAACCCTAAACTTTGGAGTGCCTGTGCCTTGCTGATTTTTAGTTTTCCCAAATTAGACGCCCATGAGTGGAAGTGCCCTATGCTGTCTAAGCCGAGTTTTTTAGATGTTTCAGGACACACCGTACACTTCTCCAGAGTGGCTGTTGGCAATTTACATCCCGCCCATCAGCGTAGCAAGGCTCCCATTTCTCCATGGCCTCTCCTGCATTTCTGGTTTTGACACTTTATTCAGCATGGCCCTTTTGACCGATGGGAAGCGAGACTTCTTTGTAGCGCTGATTTGCCTTTCCAGGTTGCTTGGTTGGCCAAAAAGGGCGTATGCGTTTTTTCCTGAATATATTCAGGAAAAAACGCATACGCCCTTTTTGGCCAAGGGCATCACTGTCGAGGTTTTGCCGCTTTTCCTGTGCTTTACAGGCGATTCGAATCTACCTCCTGAAATCTGTTTCCTGCAATTCTGCCTTGCTTTCAAATCCTCTTCGTTGCTTTCCCTCAATATTTTTGTGGGCGAGAGTTATCATTTCTAACTCTGCAGGTTTGTGATTTGCAGTGCCCCTGAGCTCCATTTTTCAACTCGCTTTTTTGGGAGCTGGCCTCAAAAGCGTAGGATTGCTTCAGGCCTTTTTCTGGTTCTGGGCGGCAGGCACAGCCTGTGGTTAATTCTTCTTCCTGATGGGAAAATAGAGTGACCTGTGCCTTTCCCAACACCTAGAGCTAGTCGCTCATTGGTTCCCCCTCTTGCCGTTCATCCTCAGGACAAATTGCAACCTGTACGGACCAGGAGGTTAAAGTGCTGATTCTCCAAGGAGGGACATTGCTAGTAAAGCGGCTGGAATGGCGACCCCGAGCACAAGGAGATGAGAAATGAGGTGCGTTTTAGAAACCTTTCCCGATCACACGGTGTACCATCTTCTTGGTTTCTCATGCATGTTTTCGATGTAGGAAGATGCCCTTGAACCTGGAGATTTGGGACCCATCAGACGGGTACCACGCAATATTACTTTTAAGGGTCTGCGTTTGCTCACCCAACCTCACCAAACCTCTCAGCCCCAAGAGTGTCCACGCTTATGTCTCAATCAGCTGTGGGTCTAGATATGGTCAATCCAGGTGGCATCACAGCCCCTGAACGAATTTTGTAAGAATTTCTCTCTCTTTCACTGTCTTTGTTTCACGGGTTTTTAAAAGTAATTGATTTTCCTAATGGGGTTTAGCTGCTTTTCACTGCTGTGTTTATGCCGCTTTACACCCACTTGACTCACTTCCAGAGAGATATCAATACATAGGTTTGAAGATTTTTACTAGTCAGATCTATTCTTGGGCGGTGAATAGGGGGTGTTGAGTCCACTTCACTGAGCAAGGAGTAGGTCTTGTCTATTACATATTGGGTTTATGGAACGGTATCTGAGCTAATTTGAAACCCTTGTTTTATGCATCACCCCACCTCACCTTTCCCGTTAGGCAGCCATAGTGTGTTTTCTAAATGTGTGACTCTGTTCTGTTTTGTAATTCAGTTCAAGTGTAGCGGTTTGTACATTCCCTCTATAAGTGATATCTTATGACTAGTGTCTTTTTCTGTGTGACTTATTTCACTTAGAACCGTCGTACCTGAATCCAGTCATCATGCTGCTACTAGCCTTATGACGTTGATTTCATGGCTGAGTGATATTCCATTGTACCTAAGGACCACAACTTCTTTATCCATTTTTCTCCTTCCTGGGATATTTAAGGTGGAATGAAGTGGAGGTTCTTGTCAACAGAGCAACCCTAAACTTTGGAGTGCCTGTGCCTTGCTGATTTTTAGTTTTCCCAAATTAGACGCCCATGAGTGGAAGTGCCCTATGCTGTCTAAGCCGAGTTTTTTAGATGTTTCAGGACACACCGTACACTTCTCCAGAGTGGCTGTTGGCAATTTACATCCCGCCCATCAGCGTAGCAAGGCTCCCATTTCTCCATGGCCTCTCCTGCATTTCTGGTTTTGACACTTTATTCAGCATGGCCCTTTTGACCGATGGGAAGCGAGACTTCTTTGTAGCGCTGATTTGCCTTTCCAGGTTGCTTGGTTGGCCAAACAGGGCGTATGCGTTTTTTCCTGAATATATTCAGGAAAAAACGCATACGCCCTGTTTGGCCAAGGGCATCATTGTCGAGGTTTTGCCGCTTTTCCTGTGCTTTAAAGGCGATTCGAATCTACCTCCTGAAATCTGTTTCCTGCAATTCTGCCTTGCTTTCAAATCCTCTTCGTTGCCTTCCCTCAATATTTTTGTGGGCGAGAGTTATCATTTCTAACTCTGCAGGTTTGTGATTTGCAGTGCCCCTGAGCTCCATTTTTCAACTCGCTTTTTTGGGAGCTGGCCGCAAAAGCGTAGGATTGCTTCAGGCCCTATTCTGGTTCCGGGCGGCAGGCTGATCCTGTGGTTAATTCTTCTTCCTGATGGGAAAATAGAGTGACCTGTGCCTTTCCCAACACCTAGAGCTAGTCGCTCATTGGTTCCCCCTCTTCCCGTTCATCCTCAGGACAAATTGCAACCTGTACGGAACAGGAGGTTAAACGTGCTGATTCTCCAAGGAGGGAGATTGCTAGTAAAGCGGCTGTAATGGCGAACCCGAGCACAAGGAGATGAGAAATGAGGTGCGTTTTAGAAACCTTTCCCGATCACACGGTGTACCATCTTCTGGGTTTCTCATGCATGTTTTCGATGTAGGAAGATGCCCTTGAACCTGGAGATTTGGGACCCATGGGACGGGTACCACGCAGTATTACTTTAAAGGGTCTGCGTTTGCTCACCCAACCTCACCAAACCTCTCAGCCCCAAGAGTGTCCACCCTTATGTCTCAATCAGCTGTGGGTCTAGATAAGGTCAATCCAGGTGGCATCACAGCCACTGAACGAATTTTGTAAGAATTTCTCTCTCTTTCACTGTCTTTGTTTCACGGGTTTTTTAAGAGTAATTGATTTTCCTAATGGGGTTTAGCTGCTTTTCACTGCTGTGTTTATGCCGCTTTACTCCCACTTGACTCACTTACGGAGAGATATCAATACATAGGTTTGAAGATTCTTACTAGTCAGATCTATTCTTGGTCGGTCAATAGGGGGTGTTGGGTCCAGTTCACTGAGCAAGGAGTAGGTCTTGTCTATTACATATTGGGTTTATGGAACAGTATCTGAGCTAATTTGAAACCCTTGTTTTAGGCATCACCCCACCTCACCTTTCCCGTTAGGCAGCCATAGTGTGTTTTCTAAATGTGTGACTCTGTTCTGTTTTGTAATTCAGTTCAAGTGTAGCGGTTTTTACATTCCCTCTATAAGTGATATCTTCTGATTAGTGTCTTTTTCTGTGTGACTTATTTCACTTAGAACCGTCGTACCTGAATCCACTCATCATGCTGCTACTAGCCTTATGACGTTGATTTCATGGCTGAGTGATATTCCATTGTACCTAAGGACCACAACTTCTTTATCCATTTTTCTCTTTCCTGGGATATTTAAGGTGGAATGAAGTGGAGGTTCTTGGCAACAGAGCAACCCTAAACTTTGGAGTGCATGTGCCTTGCTGATTTTTAGTTTTCCCAAATTAGACGCCCATGAGTTGAAGTGCCCTATGCTCTCTAAGCCGAGTTTTTTAGATATTTCAGGACACACCGTACACTTCTCCAGAGTGGCTGTTGGCAATTTACATCCCGCCCATCAGCGTAGCAAGGCTCCCATTTCTCCATGGCCTCTCCTGCATTTCTGGTATTGACACTTTATTCAGCATGGCCCTTTTGACCGATGGGAAGCGAGACTTCTTTGTAGCGCTGATTTGCCTTTCCAGGTTGCTTGGTTGGCCAAAAAGGGCGTATGCGTTTTTTCCTGAATATATTCAGGAAAAAACGCATACGCCCTTTTTGGCCAAGGCATCATTGTCGAGGTTTTGCCGCTTTTCCTGTGCTTTAAAGGCGATTCGAATCTACCTCCTGAAATCTGTTTCCTGCAATTCTGCCTTGTTTTCAAATCCTCTTCGTTGCCTTCCCTCAATATTTTTGTGGGCGAGAGTTATCATTTATAACTCTGCAGGTTTGTGATTTGCAGGGCCCCTGAGCTCCATTTTTCAACTCGCTTTTTTGGGAGCTGGCCGCAAAAGCGTAGGATTGCTTCAGGCCCTATTCTGGTTCCGGGCGGCACGCTGAGCCGGTGGTTAATTCTTCTTCCTGATGGGAAAATAGAGTGACCTGTGCCTGTCCCACCACCTAGAGCTAGTCGCTCATTGGTTCCCCCTCTTCCCGTTCATCCTCAGGACAAATTGAAACCTGTACGGAACAGGAGGTTAAAGTGCTGATTCTCCAAGGAGGGAGATTGCTATTAAAGTGGCTGGAATGGCGAACCCGAGCACAAGGAGATGAGAAATGAGGTGCGTTTTAGAAACCTTTCCCGATCACACGGTGTACCATCTTCTGGGTTTCTCATGCATGTTTTCGATGTAGGAAGATGCCCTTGAACCTGGAGATTTGGGACCCATGGGATGGGTACCACGCAGTATTACTTTAAAGGGTCTGCGTTTGCTCACCCAACCTCACCAAACCTCTCAGCCCCAAGAGTGTCCACCCTTATGTCTCAATCAGCTGTGGGTCTAGATATGGTCAATCCAGGTGGCATCACAGCCCCTGAACGAATTTTGTAAGAATTTCTCTCTCTTTCACTGTCTTTGTTTCACGGGTTTTTAAAAGTAATTGATTTTCCTAATGGGTTTAGCTGCTTTTCACTGCTGTGTTTATGCCGCTTTACTCCCACTTGACTCACTTACGGAGAGATATCAATACATAGGTTTAAAGATTCTTACTAGTAAGATCTATTCTTGGGTGGTGAATACGGGGTGTTGGGTCCAGTTCACTGAGCAAGGAGTAGGTCTTGTCTATTACATATTGGGTTTATGGAACGGTATCTGAGCTAATTTGAAACCCTTGTTTTAGGCATCACCCCACCTCACCTTTCCCGTTAGGCAGCCATAGTGTGTTTTCTAAATGTGTGACTCTGTTCTGTTTTGTAATTCAGTTCAAGTGTAGCGGTTTTTACTTTCCCTCTATAAGTGATATCTTATGATTAGTGTCTTTTTCTGTGTGACTTATTTCACTTAGAACCGTCGTACCTGAATCCACTCATCATGCTGCTACTAGCCTTATGACGTTGATTTCATGGCTGAGTGATATTCCATTGTACCTAAGGACCACAACTTCTTTATCCATTTTTCTCTTTCCTGGGATATTTAAGGTGGAATGAAGTGGAGGTTCTTGTCAACAGAGCAACCCTAAACTTTGGAGTGCCTGTGCCTTGCTGATTTTTAGTTTTCCCAAATTAGACGCCCATGAGTGGAAGTGCCCTATGCTCTCTAAGCCGAGTTTTTTAGATATTTCAGGACACACCGTACACTTCTCCAGAGTGGCTGTTGGCAATTTACATCCCGCCCATCAGCGTAGCAAAGCTCCCATTTCTCCATGGCCTCTCCTGCATTTCTGGTATTGACACTTTATTCAGCATGGCCCTTTTGACCGATGGGAAACGAGACTTCTTTGTAGCGCTGATTTGCCTTTCCAGGTTGCTTGGTTGGCCAAAAAGGGCGTATGCGTTTTTTCCTGAATATATTCAGGAAAAAACGCATACGCCCTTTTTGGCCAAGGGCATCATTGTCGAGGTTTTGCCGCTTTTCCTGTGCTTTAAAGGCGATTCGAATCTACCTCCTGAAATCTGTTTCCTGCAATTCTGCCTTGCTTTCAAATCCTCTTCGTTGCCTTCCCTCAATATTTTTGTGGGCGAGAGTTATCATTTATAACTCTGCAGGTTTGTGATTTGCAGGGCCCCTGAGCTCCATTTTTCAACTCGCTTTTTTGGGAGCTGGCCGCAAAAGCGTAGGATTGCTTCAGGCCCTATTCTGGTTCCGGGCGGCAGGCTGAGCCTGTGGTTAATTCTTCTTCCTGATGGGAAAATAGAGTGACCTGTGCCTGTCCCACCACCTAGAGCTAGTCGCTCATTGGTTCCCCCTCTTCCCGTTCATCCTCAGGACAAATTGAAACCTGTACGGAACAGGAGGTTAAAGTGCTGATTCTCCAAGGAGGGAGATTGCTATTAAAGTGGCTGGAATGGCGAACCCGAGCACAAGGAGATGAGAAATGAGGTGCGTTTTAGAAACCTTTCCCGATCACACGGTGTACCATCTTCTGGGTTTCTCATGCATGTTTTCGATGTAGGAAGATGCCCTTGAACCTGGAGATTTGGGACCCATGGGACGGGTACCACGCAGTATTACTTTAAAGGGTCTGCGTTTGCTCACCCAACCTCACCAAACCTCTCAGCCCCAAGAGTGTCCACCCTTATGTCTCAATCAGCTGTGGGTCTAGATAAGGTCAATCCAGGTGGCATCACAGCCACTGAACGAATTTTGTAAGAATTTCTCTCTCTTTCACTGTCTTTGTTTCACGGGTTTTTTAAGAGTAATTGATTTTCCTAATGGGGTTTAGCTGCTTTTCACTGCTGTGTTTATGCCGCTTTACTCCCACTTGACTCACTTACGGAGAGATATCAATACATAGGTTTGAAGATTCTTACTAGTCAGATCTATTCTTGGGCGGTGAATAGGGGGTGTTGGGTCCAGTTCACTGAGCAAGGAGTAGGTCTTGTCTATTACATATTGGGTTTATGGAACAGTATCTGAGCTAATTTGAAACCCTTGTTTTAGGCATCACCCCACCTCACCTTTCCCGTTAGGCAGCCATAGTGTGTTTTCTAAATGTGTGACTCTGTTCTGTTTTGTAATTCAGTTCAAGTGTAGCGGTTTTTACATTCCCTCTATAAGTGATATCTTCTGATTAGTGTCTTTTTCTGTGTGACTTATTTCACTTAGAACCGTCGTACCTGAATCCACTCATCATGCTGCTACTAGCCTTATGACGTTGATTTCATGGCTGAGTGATATTCCATTGTACCTAAGGACCACAACTTCTTTATCCATTTTTCTCTTTCCTGGGATATTTAAGGTGGAATGAAGTGGAGGTTCTTGGCAACAGAGCAACCCTAAACTTTGGAGTGCATGTGCCTTGCTGATTTTTAGTTTTCCCAAATTAGACGCCCATGAGTTGAAGTGCCCTATGCTCTCTAAGCCGAGTTTTTTAGATATTTCAGGACACACCGTACACTTCTCCAGAGTGGCTGTTGGCAATTTACATCCCGCCCATCAGCGTAGCAAGGCTCCCATTTCTCCATGGCCTCTCCTGCATTTCTGGTATTGACACTTTATTCAGCATGGCCCTTTTGACCGATGGGAAGCGAGACTTCTTTGTAGCGCTGATTTGCCTTTCCAGGTTGCTTGGTTGGCCAAAAAGGGCGTATGCGTTTTTTCCTGAATATATTCAGGAAAAAACGCATACGCCCTTTTTGGCCAAGGCATCATTGTCGAGGTTTTGCCGCTTTTCCTGTGCTTTAAAGGCGATTCGAATCTACCTCCTGAAATCTGTTTCCTGCAATTCTGCCTTGTTTTCAAATCCTCTTCGTTGCCTTCCCTCAATATTTTTGTGGGCGAGAGTTATCATTTATAACTCTGCAGGTTTGTGATTTGCAGGGCCCCTGAGCTCCATTTTTCAACTCGCTTTTTTGGGAGCTGGCCGCAAAAGCGTAGGATTGCTTCAGGCCCTATTCTGGTTCCGGGCGGCACGCTGAGCCGGTGGTTAATTCTTCTTCCTGATGGGAAAATAGAGTGACCTGTGCCTGTCCCACCACCTAGAGCTAGTCGCTCATTGGTTCCCCCTCTTCCCGTTCATCCTCAGGACAAATTGAAACCTGTACGGAACAGGAGGTTAAAGTGCTGATTCTCCAAGGAGGGAGATTGCTATTAAAGTGGCTGGAATGGCGAACCCGAGCACAAGGAGATGAGAAATGAGGTGCGTTTTAGAAACCTTTCCCGATCACACGGTGTACCATCTTCTGGGTTTCTCATGCATGTTTTCGATGTAGGAAGATGCCCTTGAACCTGGAGATTTGGGACCCATGGGATGGGTACCACGCAGTATTACTTTAAAGGGTCTGCGTTTGCTCACCCAACCTCACCAAACCTCTCAGCCCCAAGAGTGTCCACCCTTATGTCTCAATCAGCTGTGGGTCTAGATATGGTCAATCCAGGTGGCATCACAGCCCCTGAACGAATTTTGTAAGAATTTCTCTCTCTTTCACTGTCTTTGTTTCACGGGTTTTTAAAAGTAATTGATTTTCCTAATGGGTTTAGCTGCTTTTCACTGCTGTGTTTATGCCGCTTTACTCCCACTTGACTCACTTACGGAGAGATATCAATACATAGGTTTAAAGATTCTTACTAGTAAGATCTATTCTTGGGTGGTGAATACGGGGTGTTGGGTCCAGTTCACTGAGCAAGGAGTAGGTCTTGTCTATTACATATTGGGTTTATGGAACGGTATCTGAGCTAATTTGAAACCCTTGTTTTAGGCATCACCCCACCTCGCCTTTCCCGTTAGGCAGCCATAGTGTGTTTTCTAAATGTGTGACTCTGTTCTGTTTTGTAATTCAGTTCAAGTGTAGCGGTTTTTACTTTCCCTCTATAAGTGATATCTTATGATTAGTGTCTTTTTCTGTGTGACTTATTTCACTTAGAACCGTCGTACCTGAATCCACTCATCATGCTGCTACTAGCCTTATGACGTTGATTTCATGGCTGAGTGATATTCCATTGTACCTAAGGACCACAACTTCTTTATCCATTTTTCTCTTTCCTGGGATATTTAAGGTGAAATGAAGTGGAGGTTCTTGTCAACAGAGCAACCCTAAACTTTGGAGTGCCTGTGCCTTGCTGATTTTTAGTTTTCCCAAATTAGACGCCCATGAGTGGAAGTGCCCTATGCTCTCTAAGCCGAGTTTTTTAGATATTTCAGGACACACCGTACACTTCTCCAGAGTGGCTGTTGGCAATTTACATCCCGCCCATCAGCGTAGCAAGGCTCCCATTTCTCCATGGCCTCTCTTGCATTTCTGGTATTGACACTTTATTCAGCATGGCCCTTTTGACCGATGGGAAGCGAGACTTCTTTGTAGCGCTGATTTGCCTTTCCCGGTTGCTTGGTTGGCCAAAAAGGGCGTATGCGTTTTTTCCTGAATATATTCAGGAAAAAACGCATACGCCCTTTTTGGCCAAGGGCATCATTGTCGAGGTTTTGCCGCTTTTCCTGTGCTTTAAAGGCGATTCGAATCTACCTCCTGATATCTGTTTCCTGCAATTCTGCCTTGCTTTCAAATCCTCTTCGTTGCCTTCCCTCAATATTTTTGTGGGCGAGAGTTATCATTTATAACTCTGCAGGTTTGTGATTTGCAGGGCCCCTGAGCTCCATTTTTCAACTCGCTTTTTTGGGAGCTGGCCGCAAAAGCGTAGGATTGCTTCAGGCCCTATTCTGGTTCCGGGCGGCAGGCTGAGCCTGTGGTTAATTCTTCTTCCTGATGGGAAAATAGAGTGACCTGTGCCTGTCCCACCACCTAGAGCTAGTCGCTCATTGGTTCCCCCTCTTCCCGTTCATCCTCAGGACAAATTGAAACCTGTACGGAACAGGAGGTTAAAGTGCTGATTCTCCAAGGAGGGAGATTGCTATTAAAGTGGCTGGAATGGCGAACCCGAGCACAAGGAGATGAGAAATGAGGTGCGTTTTAGAAACCTTTCCCGATCACACGGTGTACCATCTTCTGGGTTTCTCATGCATGTTTTCGATGTAGGAAGATGCCCTTGAACCTGGAGATTTGGGACCCATGGGACGGGTACCACGCAGTATTACTTTAAAGGGTCTGCGTTTGCTCACCCAACCTCACCAAACCTCTCAGCCCCAAGAGTGTCCACCCTTATGTCTCAATCAGCTGTGGGTCTAGATAAGGTCAATCCAGGTGGCATCACAGCCACTGAACGAATTTTGTAAGAATTTCTCTCTCTTTCACTGTCTTTGTTTCACGGGTTTTTTAAGAGTAATTGATTTTCCTAATGGGGTTTAGCTGCTTTTCACTGCTGTGTTTATGCCGCTTTACTCCCACTTGACTCACTTACGGAGAGATATCAATACATAGGTTTGAAGATTCTTACTAGTCAGATCTATTCTTGGGCGGTGAATAGGGGGTGTTGGGTCCAGTTCACTGAGCAAGGAGTAGGTCTTGTCTATTACATATTGGGTTTATGGAACAGTATCTGAGCTAATTTGAAACCCTTGTTTTAGGCATCACCCCACCTCACCTTTCCCGTTAGGCAGCCATAGTGTGTTTTCTAAATGTGTGACTCTGTTCTGTTTTGTAATTCAGTTCAAGTGTAGCGGTTTTTACATTCCCTCTATAAGTGATATCTTCTGATTAGTGTCTTTTTCTGTGTGACTTATTTCACTTAGAACCGTCGTACCTGAATCCACTCATCATGCTGCTACTAGCCTTATGACGTTGATTTCATGGCTGAGTGATATTCCATTGTACCTAAGGACCACAACTTCTTTATCCATTTTTCTCTTTCCTGGGATATTTAAGGTGGAATGAAGTGGAGGTTCTTGGCAACAGAGCAACCCTAAACTTTGGAGTGCATGTGCCTTGCTGATTTTTAGTTTTCCCAAATTAGACGCCCATGAGTTGAAGTGCCCTATGCTCTCTAAGCCGAGTTTTTTAGATATTTCAGGACACACCGTACACTTCTCCAGAGTGGCTGTTGGCAATTTACATCCCGCCCATCAGCGTAGCAAGGCTCCCATTTCTCCATGGCCTCTCCTGCATTTCTGGTATTGACACTTTATTCAGCATGGCCCTTTTGACCGATGGGAAGCGAGACTTCTTTGTAGCGCTGATTTGCCTTTCCAGGTTGCTTGGTTGGCCAAAAAGGGCGTATGCGTTTTTTCCTGAATATATTCAGGAAAAAACGCATACGCCCTTTTTGGCCAAGGCATCATTGTCGAGGTTTTGCCGCTTTTCCTGTGCTTTAAAGGCGATTCGAATCTACCTCCTGAAATCTGTTTCCTGCAATTCTGCCTTGTTTTCAAATCCTCTTCGTTGCCTTCCCTCAATATTTTTGTGGGCGAGAGATATCATTTATAACTCTGCAGGTTTGTGATTTGCAGGGCCCCTGAGCTCCATTTTTCAACTCGCTTTTTTGGGAGCTGGCCGCAAAAGCGTAGGATTGCTTCAGGCCCTATTCTGGTTCCGGGCGGCACGCTGAGCCGGTGGTTAATTCTTCTTCCTGATGGGAAAATAGAGTGACCTGTGCCTGTCCCACCACCTAGAGCTAGTCGCTCATTGGTTCCCCCTCTTCCCGTTCATCCTCAGGACAAATTGAAACCTGTACGGAACAGGAGGTTAAAGTGCTGATTCTCCAAGGAGGGAGATTGCTATTAAAGTGGCTGGAATGGCGAACCCGAGCACAAGGAGATGAGAAATGAGGTGCGTTTTAGAAACCTTTCCCGATCACACGGTGTACCATCTTCTGGGTTTCTCATGCATGTTTTCGATGTAGGAAGATGCCCTTGAACCTGGAGATTTGGGACCCATGGGATGGGTACCACGCAGTATTACTTTAAAGGGTCTGCGTTTGCTCACCCAACCTCACCAAACCTCTCAGCCCCAAGAGTGTCCACCCTTATGTCTCAATCAGCTGTGGGTCTAGATATGGTCAATCCAGGTGGCATCACAGCCCCTGAACGAATTTTGTAAGAATTTCTCTCTCTTTCACTGTCTTTGTTTCACGGGTTTTTAAAAGTAATTGATTTTCCTAATGGGTTTAGCTGCTTTTCACTGCTGTGTTTATGCCGCTTTACTCCCACTTGACTCACTTACGGAGAGATATCAATACATAGGTTTAAATATTCTTACTAGTAAGATCTATTCTTGGGTGGTGAATACGGGGTGTTGGGTCCAGTTCACTGAGCAAGGAGTAGGTCTTGTCTATTACATATTGGGTTTATGGAACGGTATCTGAGCTAATTTGAAACCCTTGTTTTAGGCATCACCCCACCTCACCTTTCCCGTTAGGCAGCCATAGTGTGTTTTCTAAATGTGTGACTCTGTTCTGTTTTGTAATTCAGTTCAAGTGTAGCGGTTTTTACTTTCCCTCTATAAGTGATATCTTATGATTAGTGTCTTTTTCTGTGTGACTTATTTCACTTAGAACCGTCGTACCTGAATCCACTCATCATGCTGCTACTAGCCTTATGACGTTGATTTCATGGCTGAGTGATATTACATTGTACCTAAGGACCACAACTTCTTTATCCATTTTTCTCTTTCCTGGGATATTTAAGGTGGAATGAAGTGGAGGTTCTTGTCAACAGAGCAACCCTAAACTTTGGAGTGCCTGTGCCTTGCTGATTTTTAGTTTTCCCAAATTAGACGCCCATGAGTGGAAGTGCCCTATGCTCTCTAAGCCGAGTTTTTTAGATATTTCAGGACACACCGTACACTTCTCCAGAGTGGCTGTTGGCAATTTACATCCCGCCCATCAGCGTAGCAAAGCTCCCATTTCTCCATGGCCTCTCCTGCATTTCTGGTATTGACACTTTATTCAGCATGGCCCTTTTGACCGATGGGAAACGAGACTTCTTTGTAGCGCTGATTTGCCTTTCCAGGTTGCTTGGTTGGCCAAAAAGGGCGTATGCGTTTTTTCCTGAATATATTCAGGAAAAAACGCATACGCCCTTTTTGGCCAAGGGCATCATTGTCGAGGTTTTGCCGCTTTTCCTGTGCTTTAAAGGCGATTCGAATCTACCTCCTGAAATCTGTTTCCTGCAATTCTGCCTTGCTTTCAAATCCTCTTCGTTGCCTTCCCTCAATATTTTTGTGGGCGAGAGTTATCATTTATAACTCTGCAGGTTTGTGATTTGCAGGGCCCCTGAGCTCCATTTTTCAACTCGCTTTTTTGGGAGCTGGCCGCAAAAGCGTAGGATTGCTTCAGGCCCTATTCTGGTTCCGGGCGGCACGCTGAGCCGGTGGTTAATTCTTCTTCCTGATGGGAAAATAGAGTGACCTGTGCCTGTCCCACCACCTAGAGCTAGTCGCTCATTGGTTCCCCCTCTTCCCGTTCATCCTCAGGACAAATTGAAACCTGTACGGAACAGGAGGTTAAAGTGCTGATTCTCCAAGGAGGGAGATTGCTATTAAAGTGGCTGGAATGGCGAACCCGAGCACAAGGAGATGAGAAATGAGGTGCGTTTTAGAAACCTTTCCCGATCACACGGTGTACCATCTTCTGGGTTTCTCATGCATGTTTTCGATGTAGGAAGATGCCCTTGAACCTGGAGATTTGGGACCCATGGGACGGGTACCACGCAGTATTACTTTAAAGGGTCTGCGTTTGCTCACCCAACCTCACCAAACCTCTCAGCCCCAAGAGTGTCCACCCTTATGTCTCAATCAGCTGTGGGTCTAGATATGGTCAATCCAGGTGGCATCACAGCCCCTGAACGAATTTTGTAAGAATTTCTCTCTCTTTCACTGTCTTTGTTTCACGGGTTTTTAAAAGTATTGATTTTCCTAATGGGGTTTAGCTGCTTTTCACTGCTGTGTTTATGCCGCTTTACTCCCACTTGACTCACTTACGGAGAGATATCAATACATAGGTTTGAAGATTCTTACTATTCAGATCTATTCTTGGGCGGTGAATAGGGGGTGTTGGGTCCAGTTCACTGAGCAAGGAGTAGGTCTTGTCTATTACATATTGGGTTTATGGAACGGTATCTGAGCTAATTTGAAACCCTTGTTTTAGGCATCACCCCACCTCGCCTTTCCCGTTAGGCAGCCATAGTGTGTTTTCTAAATGTGTGACTCTGTTCTGTTTTGTAATTCAGTTCAAGTGTAGCGGTTTTTACTTTCCCTCTATAAGTGATATCTTATGATTAGTGTCTTTTTCTGTGTGACTTATTTCACTTAGAACCGTCGTACCTGAATCCACTCATCATGCTGCTACTAGCCTTATGACGTTGATTTCATGGCTGAGTGATATTCCATTGTACCTAAGGACCACAACTTCTTTATCCATTTTTCTCTTTCCTGGGATATTTAAGGTGAAATGAAGTGGAGGTTCTTGTCAACAGAGCAACCCTAAACTTTGGAGTGCCTGTGCCTTGCTGATTTTTAGTTTTCCCAAATTAGACGCCCATGAGTGGAAGTGCCCTATGCTCTCTAAGCCGAGTTTTTTAGATATTTCAGGACACACCGTACACTTCTCCAGAGTGGCTGTTGGCAATTTACATCCCGCCCATCAGCGTAGCAAGGCTCCCATTTCTCCATGGCCTCTCTTGCATTTCTGGTATTGACACTTTATTCAGCATGGCCCTTTTGACCGATGGGAAGCGAGACTTCTTTGTAGCGCTGATTTGCCTTTCCCGGTTGCTTGGTTGGCCAAAAAGGGCGTATGCGTTTTTTCCTGAATATATTCAGGAAAAAACGCATACGCCCTTTTTGGCCAAGGGCATCATTGTCGAGGTTTTGCCGCTTTTCCTGTGCTTTAAAGGCGATTCGAATCTACCTCCTGATATCTGTTTCCTGCAATTCTGCCTTGCTTTCAAATCCTCTTCGTTGCCTTCCCTCAATATTTTTGTGGGCGAGAGTTATCATTTCTAACTCTGCAGGTTTGTGATTTGCAGGGCCCCTGAGCTCCATTTTTCAACTCGCTTTTTTGGGAGCTGGCCGCAAAAGCGTAGGATTGCTTCAGGCCCTATTCTGGTTCCGGGCGGCAGGCTGAGCCTGTGGTTAATTCTTCTTCCTGATGGGAAAATAGAGTGACCTGTGCCTGTCCCACCACCTAGAGCTAGTCGCTCATTGGTTCCCCCTCTTCCCGTTCATCCTCAGGACAAATTGAAACCTGTACGGAACAGGAGGTTAAAGTGCTGATTCTCCAAGGAGGGAGATTGCTATTAAAGTGGCTGGAATGGCGAACCCGAGCACAAGGAGATGAGAAATGAGGTGCGTTTTAGAAACCTTTCCCGATCACACGGTGTACCATCTTCTGGGTTTCTCATGCATGTTTTCGATGTAGGAAGATGCCCTTGAACCTGGAGATTTGGGACCCATGGGACGGGTACCACGCAGTATTACTTTAAAGGGTCTGCGTTTGCTCACCCAACCTCACCAAACCTCTCAGCCCCAAGAGTGTCCACCCTTATGTCTCAATCAGCTGTGGGTCTAGATAAGGTCAATCCAGGTGGCATCACAGCCACTGAACGAATTTTGTAAGAATTTCTCTCTCTTTCACTGTCTTTGTTTCACGGGTTTTTTAAGAGTAATTGATTTTCCTAATGGGGTTTAGCTGCTTTTCACTGCTGTGTTTATGCCGCTTTACTCCCACTTGACTCACTTACGGAGAGATATCAATACATAGGTTTGAAGATTCTTACTAGTCAGATCTATTCTTGGTCGGTCAATAGGGGGTGTTGGGTCCAGTTCACTGAGCAAGGAGTAGGTCTTGTCTATTACATATTGGGTTTATGGAACAGTATCTGAGCTAATTTGAAACCCTTGTTTTAGGCATCACCCCACCTCACCTTTCCCGTTAGGCAGCCATAGTGTGTTTTCTAAATGTGTGACTCTGTTCTGTTTTGTAATTCAGTTCAAGTGTAGCGGTTTTTACATTCCCTCTATAAGTGATATCTTCTGATTAGTGTCTTTTTCTGTGTGACTTATTTCACTTAGAACCGTCGTACCTGAATCCACTCATCATGCTGCTACTAGCCTTATGACGTTGATTTCATGGCTGAGTGATATTCCATTGTACCTAAGGACCACAACTTCTTTATCCATTTTTCTCTTTCCTGGGATATTTAAGGTGGAATGAAGTGGAGGTTCTTGGCAACAGAGCAACCCTAAACTTTGGAGTGCATGTGCCTTGCTGATTTTTAGTTTTCCCAAATTAGACGCCCATGAGTTGAAGTGCCCTATGCTCTCTAAGCCGAGTTTTTTAGATATTTCAGGACACACCGTACACTTCTCCAGAGTGGCTGTTGGCAATTTACATCCCGCCCATCAGCGTAGCAAGGCTCCCATTTCTCCATGGCCTCTCCTGCATTTCTGGTATTGACACTTTATTCAGCATGGCCCTTTTGACCGATGGGAAGCGAGACTTCTTTGTAGCGCTGATTTGCCTTTCCAGGTTGCTTGGTTGGCCAAAAAGGGCGTATGCGTTTTTTCCTGAATATATTCAGGAAAAAACGCATACGCCCTTTTTGGCCAAGGCATCATTGTCGAGGTTTTGCCGCTTTTCCTGTGCTTTAAAGGCGATTCGAATCTAACTCCTGAAATCTGTTTCCTGCAATTCTGCCTTGTTTTCAAATCCTCTTCGTTGCCTTCCCTCAATATTTTTGTGGGCGAGAGTTATCATTTATAACTCTGCAGGTTTGTGATTTGCAGGGCCCCTGAGCTCCATTTTTCAACTCGCTTTTTTGGGAGCTGGCCGCAAAAGCGTAGGATTGCTTCAGGCCCTATTCTGGTTCCGGGCGGCAGGCTGAGCCGGTGGTTAATTCTTCTTCCTGATGGGAAAATAGAGTGACCTGTGCCTGTCCCACCACCTAGAGCTAGTCGCTCATTGGTTCCCCCTCTTCCCGTTCATCCTCAGGACAAATTGAAACCTGTACGGAACAGGAGGTTAAAGTGCTGATTCTCCAAGGAGGGAGATTGCTATTAAAGTGGCTGGAATGGCGAACCCGAGCACAAGGAGATGAGAAATGAGGTGCGTTTTAGAAACCTTTCCCGATCACACGGTGTACCATCATCTGGGTTTCTCATGCATGTTTTCGATGTAGGAAGATGCCCTTGAAACTGGAGATTTGGGACCCATGGGACGGGTACCACGCAGTATTACTTTAAAGGGTCTGCGTTTGCTCACCCAACCTCACCAAACCTCTCAGCCCCAAGAGTGTCCACCCTTATGTCTCAATCAGCTGTGGGTCTAGATATGGTCAATCCAGGTGGCATCACAGCCCCTGAACGAATTTTATAAGAATTTCTCTCTCTTTCACTGTCTTTGTTTCACGGGTTTTTAAAAGTAATTGATTTTCCTAATGGGGTTTAGCTGCTTTTCACTGCTGTGTTTATGCCGCTTTACTCCCACTTGACTCACTTACAGAGAGATATCAATACATAGGTTTGAAGATTCTTACTAGTCAGATCTATTCTTGGGCGGTGAATAGGGGGTGTTGAGTCCAGTTCACTGAGCAAGGAGTAGGTCTTGTCTATTACATATTGTGTTTATGGAACGGTATCTGAGCTAATTTGAAACCCTTGTTTTAGGCATCACCCCACCTCACCTTTCCCGTTAGGCAGCCTTAGTGTGTTTTCTAAATGTGTGACTCTGTTCTGTTTTGTAATTCAGTTCAAGTGTAGCGGTTTTTACTTTCCCTCTATAAGTGATATGTTATGATTAGTGTCTTTTTCTGTGTGACTTATTTCACTTTGAACCGTCGTACCTGAATCCACTCATCATGCTGCTACTAGCCTTATGACGTTGATTTCATGGCTGAGTGATATTCCATTGTACCTAAGGACCACAACTTCTTTATCCATTTTTCTCTTTCCTGGGATATTTAAGGTGGAATGAAGTGGAGGTTCTTGTCAACAGAGCAACCCTAAACTTTGGAGTGCCTGTGCCTTGCTGATTTTTAGTTTTCCCAAATTAGACGCTCATGAGTGGAAGTGCCCTATGCTGTCTAAGCCGAGTTTTTTAGATGTTTCAGGACACACCGTACACTTCTCCAGAGTGGCTGTTGGCAATTTACATCCCTCCCATCAGCGTAGCAAGGCTCCCATTTCTCCATGTCCTCTCCTGCATTTCTGGTTTTCACACTTTATTCAGCATGGCCCTTTTGACCGATGGGAAGCGAGACTTCTTTGTAGCGCTGATTTGCCTTTCCAGGTTGCTTGGTTGGCCAAAAAGGGCGTATGCGTTTTTTCCTGAATATATTCAGGAAAAAACGCATACGCCCTTTTTGGCCAAGGGCATCACTGTCGAGGTTTTGCCGCTTTTCCTGTGCTTTACAGGCGATTCGAATCTACCTCCTGAAATCTGTTTCCTGCAATTCTGCCTTGCTTTCAAATCCTCTTCGTTGCTTTCCCTCAATATTTTTGTGGGCGAGAGTTATCATTTATAACGCAGCAGGTTTGTGATTTGCAGTGCCCCTGAGCTCCATTTTTCAACTCGCTTTTTTGGGAGCTGGCCTCAAAAGCGTAGGATTGCTTCAGGCCTTTTTCTGGTTCCGGGCGGCAGGCACAGCCTGTGGTTAATTCTTCTTCCTGATGGGAAAATAGAGTGACCTGTGCCTTTCCCAACACCTAGAGCTAGTCGCTCATTGGTTCCCCCTCTTGCCGTTCATCCTCAGGACAAATTGCAACCTGTACGGACCAGGAGGTTAAAGTGCTGATTCTCCAAGGAGGGACATTGCTAGTAAAGCGGCTGGAATGGCGACCCCGAGCACAAGGAGATGAGAAATAAGGTGCGTTTTAGAAACCTTTCCCGATCACACGGTGTACCATCTTCTGGGTTTCTCATGCATGTTTTCGATGTAGGAAGATGCCCTTGAACCTGGAGATTTGGGACCCATCAGACGGGTACCACGCAATATTACTTTTAAGGGTCTGCGTTTGCTCACCCAACCTCACCAAACCTCTCAGCCCCAAGAGTGTCCACGCTTATGTCTCAATCAGCTGTGGGTCTAGATATGGTCAATCCAGGTGGCATCACAGCCCCTGAACGAATTTTGTAAGAATTTCTCTCTCTTTCACTGTCTTTGTTTCACGGGTTTTTAAAAGTAATTGATTTTCCTAATGGGGTTTAGCTGCTTTTCACTGCTGTGTTTATGCCGCTTTACACCCACTTGACTCACTTCCAGAGAGATATCAATACATAGGTTTGAAGATTTTTACTAGTCAGATCTATTCTTGGGCGGTGAATAGGGGGTGTTGAGTCCACTTCACTGAGCAAGGAGTAGGTCTTGTCTATTACATATTGGGTTTATGGAACGGTATCTGAGCTAATTTGAAACCCTTGTTTTATGCATCACCCCACCTCACCTTTCCCGTTAGGCAGCCATAGTGTGTTTTCTAAATGTGTGACTCTGTTCTGTATTGTAATTCAGTTCAAGTGTAGCGGTTTGTACATTCCCTCTATAAGTGATATCTTATGACTAGTGTCTTTTTCTGTGTGACTTATTTCACTTAGAACCGTCGTACCTGAATCCACTCATCATGCTGCTACTAGCCTTATGACGTTGATTTCATGGCTGAGTGATATTCCATTGTACCTAAGGACCACAACTTCTTTATCCATTTTTCTCCTTCCTGGGATATTTAAGGTGGAATGAAGTGGAGGTTCTTGTCAACAGAGCAACCCTAAACTTTGGAGTGCCTGTGCCTTGCTGATTTTTAGTTTTCCCAAATTAGACGCCCATGAGTGGAAGTGCCCTATGCTCTCTAAGACGAGTTTTTTAGATGTTTCAGGACACACCGTACACTTCTCCAGAGTGGCTGTTGGCAATTTACATCCCGACCATCAGCGTAGCAAGGCTCCCATTTCTCCATGGCCTCTCCTGCATTTCTGGTTTTGACACTTTATTCAGCATGGCCCTTTTGACCGATGGAAAGCGAGACTTCTTTGTAGCGCTGATTTGCCTTTCCAGGTTGCTTGGTTGGCCAAACAGGGCGTATGCGTTTTTTCCTGAATATATTCAGGAAAAAACGCATACGCCCTGTTTGGCCAAGGGCATCATTGTCGAGGTTTTGCCGCTTTTCCTGTGCTTTAAAGGCGATTCGAATCTACCTCCTGAAATCTGTTTCCTGCAATTCTGCCTTGCTTTCAAATCCTCTTCGTTGCCTTCCCTCAATATTTTTGTGGGCGAGAGTTATCATTTCTAACTCTGCAGGTTTGTGATTTGCAGTGCCCCTGAGCTCCATTTTTCAACTCGCTTTTTTGGGAGCTGGCCGCAAAAGCGTAGGATTGCTTCAGGCCCTATTCTGGTTCCGGGCGGCAGGCTGATCCTGTGGTTAATTCTTCTTCCTGATGGGAAAATAGAGTGACCTGTGCCTTTCCCAACACCTAGAGCTAGTCGCTCATTGGTTCCCCCTCTTCCCGTTCATCCTCAGGACAAATTGCAACCTGTACGGAACAGGAGGTTAAACGTGCTGATTCTCCAAGGAGGGAGATTGCTAGTAAAGCGGCTGTAATGGCGAACCCGAGCACAAGGAGATGAGAAATGAGGTGCGTTTTAGAAACCTTTCCTGATCACACGGTGTACCATCATCTGGGTTTCTCATGCATGTTTTCGATGTAGGAAGATGCCCTTGAAACTGGAGATTTGGGACCCATGGGACGGGTACCACGCAGTATTACTTTAAAGGGTCTGCGTTTGCTCACCCAACCTCACCAAACCTCTCAGCCCCAAGAGTGTCCACCCTTATGTCTCAATCAGCTGTGGGTCTAGATATGGTCAATCCAGGTGGCATCACAGCCCCTGAACGAATTTTGTAAGAATTTCTCTCTCTTTCACTGTCTTTGTTTCACGGGTTTTTAAAAGTAATTGATTTTCCTAATGGGGTTTAGCTGCTTTTCACTGCTGTGTTTATGCCGCTTTACTCCCACTTGACTCACTTACGGAGAGATATCAATACATAGGTTTGAAGATTCTTACTAGTCAGATCTATTCTTGGGCGGTGAATAGGGGGTGTTGAGTCCAGTTCACTGAGCAAGGAGTAGGTCTTGTCTATTACATATTGTGTTTATGGAACGGTATCTGAGCTAATTTGAAACCCTTGTTTTAGGCATCACCCCACCTCACCTTTCCCGTTAGGCAGCCTTAGTGTGTTTTCTAAATGTGTGACTCTGTTCTGTTTTGTAATTCAGTTCAAGTGTAGCGGTTTTTACTTTCCCTCTATAAGTGATATGTTATGATTAGTGTCTTTTTCTGTGTGACTTATTTCACTTTGAACCGTCGTACCTGAATCCACTCATCATGCTGCTACTAGCCTTATGACGTTGATTTCATGGCTGAGTGATATTCCATTGTACCTAAGGACCACAACTTCTTTATCCATTTTTCTCTTTCCTGGGATATTTAAGTTGGAATGAAGTGGAGGTTCTTGTCAACAGAGCAACCCTAAACTTTGGAGTGCCTGTGCCTTGCTGATTTTTAGTTTTCCCAAATTAGACGCTCATGAGTGGAAGTGCCCTATGCTGTCTAAGCCGAGTTTTTTAGATGTTTCAGGTCACACCGTACACTTCTCCAGAGTGGCTGTTGGCAATTTACATCCCGCCCATCAGCGTAGCAAGGCTCCCATTTCTCCATGTCCTCTCCTGCATTTCTGGTTTTGACACTTTATTCAGCATGGCCCTTTTGACCGATGGGAAGCGAGACTTCTTTGTAGCGCTGATTTGCCTTTCCAGGTTGCTTGGTTGGCCAAAAAGGGCGTATGCGTTTTTTCCTGAATATATTCAGGAAAAAACGCATACGCCCTTTTTGGCCAAGGGCATCACTGTCGAGGTTTTGCCGCTTTTCCTGTGCTTTACAGGCGATTCGAATCTACCTCCTGAAATCTGTTTCCTGCAATTCTGCCTTGCTTTCAAATCCTCTTCGTTGCTTTCCCTCAATATTTTTGTGGGCGAGAGTTATCATTTATAACGCAGCAGGTTTGTGATTTGCAGTGCCCCTGAGCTCCATTTTTCAACTCGCTTTTTTGGGAGCTGGCCTCAAAAGCGTAGGATTGCTTCAGGCCTTTTTCTGGTTCCGGGCGGCAGGCACAGCCTGTGGTTAATTCTTCTTCCTGATGGGAAAATAGAGTGACCTGTGCCTTTCCCAACACCTAGAGCTAGTCGCTCATTGGTTCCCCCTCTTGCCGTTCATCCTCAGGACAAATTGCAACCTGTACGGAACAGGAGGTTAAAGTGCTGATTCTCCAAGGAGGGACATTGCTAGTAAAGCGGCTGGAATGGCGACCCCGAGCACAAGGAGATGAGAAATAAGGTGCGTTTTAGAAACCTTTCCCAATCACACGGTGTACCATCTTCTGGGTTTCTCATGCATGTTTTCGATGTAGGAAGATGCCCTTGAACCTGGAGATTTGGGACCCATCAGACGGGTACCACGCAATATTACTTTTAAGGGTCTGCGTTTGCTCACCCAACCTCACCAAACCTCTCAGCCCCAAGAGTGTCCACGCTTATGTCTCAATCAGCTGTGGGTCTAGATATGGTCAATCCAGGTGGCATCACAGCCCCTGAACGAATTTTGTAAGAATTTCTCTCTCTTTCACTGTCTTTGTTTCACGGGTTTTTAAAAGTAATTGATTTTCCTAATGGGGTTTAGCTGCTTTTCACTGCTGTGTTTATGCCGCTTTACACCCACTTGACTCACTTCCAGAGAGATATCAATACATAGGTTTGAAGATTTTTACTAGTCAGATCTATTCTTGGGCGGTGAATAGGGGGTGTTGAGTCCACTTCACTGAGCAAGGAGTAGGTCTTGTCTAATACATATTGGGTTTATGGAACGGTATCTGAGCTAATTTGAAACCCTTGTTTTATGCATCACCCCACCTCACCTTTCCCGTTAGGCAGCCATAGTGTGTTTTCTAAATGTGTGACTCTGTTCTGTTTTGTAATTCAGTTCAAGTGTAGCGGTTTGTACATTCCCTCTATAAGTGATATCTTATGACTAGTGTCTTTTTCTGTGTGACTTATTTCACTTAGAACCGTCGTACCTGAATCCACTCATCATGCTGCTACTAGCCTTATGACGTTGATTTCATGGCTGAGTGATATTCCATTGTACCTAAGGACCACAACTTCTTTATCCATTTTTCTCCTTCCTGGGATATTTAAGGTGGAATGAAGTGGAGGTTCTTGTCAACAGAGCAACCCTAAACTTTGGAGTGCCTGTGCCTTGCTGATTTTTAGTTTTCCCACATTAGACGCCCATGAGTGGAAGTGCCCTATGCTCTCTAAGACGAGTTTTTTAGATGTTTCAGGACACACCGTACACTTCTCCAGAGTGGCTGTTGGCAATTTACATCCCGACCATCAGCGTAGCAAGGCTCCCATTTCTCCATGGCCTCTCCTGCATTTCTGGTTTTGACACTTTATTCAGCATGGCCCTTTTGACCGATGGAAAGCGAGACTTCTTTGTAGCGCTGATTTGCCTTTCCAGGTTGCTTGGTTGGCCAAACAGGGCGTATGCGTTTTTTCCTGAATATATTCAGGAAAAAACGCATACGCCCTGTTTGGCCAAGGGCATCATTGTCGAGGTTTTGCCGCTTTTCCTGTGCTTTAAAGGCGATTCGAATCTACCTCCTGAAATCTGTTTCCTGCAATTCTGCCTTGCTTTCAAATCCTCTTCGTTGCCTTCCCTCAATATTTTTGTGGGCGAGAGTTATCATTTCTAACTCTGCAGGTTTGTGATTTGCAGTGCCCCTGAGCTCCATTTTTCAACTCGCTTTTTTGGGAGCTGGCCGCAAAACCGTAGGATTGCTTCAGGCCCTATTCTGGTTCCGGGCGGCAGGCTGATCCTGTGGTTAATTCTTCTTCCTGATGGGAAAATAGAGTGACCTGTGCCTTTCCCAACACCTAGAGCTAGTCGCTCATTGGTTCCCCCTCTTCCCGTTCATCCTCAGGACAAATTGCAACCTGTACGGAACAGGAGGTTAAACGTGCTGATTCTCCAAGGAGGGAGATTGCTAGTAAAGCGGCTGGAATGGCGAACCCGAGCACAAGGAGATGAGAAATGAGGTGCGTTTTAGAAACCTTTCCCGATCACACGGTGTACCATCTTCTGGGGTTCTCATGCATGTTTTCGATGTAGGAAGATGCCCTTCAACCTGGAGATTTGGGACCCATCAGACGGGTACCACGCAGTATTACTTTAAAGGGTCTGTGTTTGCTCACCCAACCTCACCAAACCTCTCAGCCCCAAGAGTGTCCACCCTTATGTCTCAATCAGCTGTGGGTCTAGATATGGTCAATCCAGGTGGCATCACAGCCCCTGAACGAATTTTGTAAGAATTTCTCTCTCTTTCACTGTCTTTGTTTCACGGGTTTTTAAAAGTAATTGATTTTCCTAATGGGGTTTAGCTGCTTTTCACTGCTGTGTTTATGCCGCTTTACTCCCACTTGACTCACTTACGGAGAGATATCAATACATAGGTTTGAAGATTCTTACTAGTCAGATCTATTCTTGGGCGGTGAATAGGGGTTGTTGAGTCCAGTTCACTGAGCAAGCAGTAGGTCTTGTCTATTACATATTGGGTTTATGGAACGGTATCTGAGCTAATTTGAAACCCTTGTTTTATGCATCACCCCACCTCACCTTTCCCGTTAGGCAGCCATAGTGTGTTTTCTAAATGTGTGACTCTGTTCTGTTTTGTAATTCAGTTCAAGTGTAGCGGTTTTTACATTCCCTCTATAAGTGATATCTTCTGATTAGTGTCTTTTTCTGTGTGACTTATTTCACTTAGAACCGTCGTACCTGAATCCACTCATCATGCTGCTACTAGCCTTATGACGTTGATTTCATGGCTGAGTGATATTCCATTGTACCTAAGGACCACAACTTCTTTATCCATTTTTCTCTTTCCTGGGATATTTAAGGTGGAATGAAGTGGAGGTTCTTGTCAACAGAGCAACCCTAAACTTTGGAGTGCCTGTGCCTTGCTGATTTTTAGTTTTCCCAAATTAGACGCCCATGAGTGGAAGTGCCCTATGCTGTCTAAGCCGAGTTTTTTAGATGTTTCAGGACACACCGTACACTTCTCCAGAGTGGCTGTTGGCAATTTACATCCCGCCCATCAGCGTAGCAAGGCTCCCATTTCTCCATGGCCTCTCCTGCATTTCTGGTTTTGACACTTTATTCAGCATGGCCCTTTTGACCGATGGGAAGCGAGACTTCTTTGTAGCGCTGATTTGCCTTTCCAGGTTGCTTGGTTGGCCAAAAAGGGCGTATGCGTTTTTTCCTGAATATATTCAGGAAAAAACGCATACGCCCTTTTTGGCCAAGGGCATCACTGTCGAGGTTTTGCCGCTTTTCCTGTGCTTTACAGGCGATTCGAATCTACCTCCTGAAATCTGTTTCCTGCAATTCTGCCTTGCTTTCAAATCCTCTTCGTTGCTTTCCCTCAATATTTTTGTGGGCGAGAGTTATCATTTCTAACTCTGCAGGTTTGTGATTTGCAGTGCCCCTGAGCTCCATTTTTCAACTCGCTTTTTTGGGAGCTGGCCTCAAAAGCGTAGGATTGCTTCAGGCCTTTTTCTGGTTCTGGGCGGCAGGCACAGCCTGTGGTTAATTCTTCTTCCTGATGGGAAAATAGAGTGACCTGTGCCTTTCCCAACACCTAGAGCTAGTCGCTCATTGGTTCCCCCTCTTGCCGTTCATCCTCAGGACAAATTGCAACCTGTACGGACCAGGAGGTTAAAGTGCTGATTCTCCAAGGAGGGACATTGCTAGTAAAGCGGCTGGAATGGCGACCCCGAGCACAAGGAGATGAGAAATGAGGTGCGTTTTAGAAACCTTTCCCGATCACACGGTGTACCATCTTCTTGGTTTCTCATGCATGTTTTCGATGTAGGAAGATGCCCTTGAACCTGGAGATTTGGGACCCATCAGACGGGTACCACGCAATATTACTTTTAAGGGTCTGCGTTTGCTCACCCAACCTCACCAAACCTCTCAGCCCCAAGAGTGTCCACGCTTATGTCTCAATCAGCTGTGGGTCTAGATATGGTCAATCCAGGTGGCATCACAGCCCCTGAACGAATTTTGTAAGAATTTCTCTCTCTTTCACTGTCTTTGTTTCACGGGTTTTTAAAAGTAATTGATTTTCCTAATGGGGTTTAGCTGCTTTTCACTGCTGTGTTTATGCCGCTTTACACCCACTTGACTCACTTCCAGAGAGATATCAATACATAGGTTTGAAGATTTTTACTAGTCAGATCTATTCTTGGGCGGTGAATAGGGGGTGTTGAGTCCACTTCACTGAGCAAGGAGTAGGTCTTGTCTATTACATATTGGGTTTATGGAACGGTATCTGAGCTAATTTGAAACCCTTGTTTTATGCATCACCCCACCTCACCTTTCCCGTTAGGCAGCCATAGTGTGTTTTCTAAATGTGTGACTCTGTTCTGTTTTGTAATTCAGTTCAAGTGTAGCGGTTTGTACATTCCCTCTATAAGTGATATCTTATGACTAGTGTCTTTTTCTGTGTGACTTATTTCACTTAGAACCGTCGTACCTGAATCCAGTCATCATGCTGCTACTAGCCTTATGACGTTGATTTCATGGCTGAGTGATATTCCATTGTACCTAAGGACCACAACTTCTTTTTCCATTTTTCTCCTTCCTGGGATATTTAAGGTGGAATGAAGTGGAGGTTCTTGTCAACAGAGCAACCCTAAACTTTGGAGTGCCTGTGCCTTGCTGATTTTTAGTTTTCCCAAATTAGACGCCCATGAGTGGAAGTGCCCTATGCTGTCTAAGCCGAGTTTTTTAGATGTTTCAGGACACACCGTACACTTCTCCAGAGTGGCTGTTGGCAATTTACATCCCGCCCATCAGCGTAGCAAGGCTCCCATTTCTCCATGGCCTCTCCTGCATTTCTGGTTTTGACACTTTATTCAGCATGGCCCTTTTGACCGATGGGAAGCGAGACTTCTTTGTAGCGCTGATTTGCCTTTCCAGGTTGCTTGGTTGGCCAAACAGGGCGTATGCGTTTTTTCCTGAATATATTCAGGAAAAAACGCATACGCCCTGTTTGGCCAAGGGCATCATTGTCGAGGTTTTGCCGCTTTTCCTGTGCTTTAAAGGCGATTCGAATCTACCTCCTGAAATCTGTTTCCTGCAATTCTGCCTTGCTTTCAAATCCTCTTCGTTGCCTTCCCTCAATATTTTTGTGGGCGAGAGTTATCATTTCTAACTCTGCAGGTTTGTGATTTGCAGTGCCCCTGAGCTCCATTTTTCAACTCGCTTTTTTGGGAGCTGGCCGCAAAAGCGTAGGATTGCTTCAGGCCCTATTCTGGTTCCGGGCGGCAGGCTGATCCTGTGGTTAATTCTTCTTCCTGATGGGAAAATAGAGTGACCTGTGCCTTTCCCAACACCTAGAGCTAGTCGCTCATTGGTTCCCCCTCTTCCCGTTCATCCTCAGGACAAATTGCAACCTGTACGGAACAGGAGGTTAAACGTGCTGATTCTCCAAGGAGGGAGATTGCTAGTAAAGCGGCTGTAATGGCGAACCCGAGCACAAGGAGATGAGAAATGAGGTGCGTTTTAGAAACCTTTCCCGATCACACGGTGTACCATCTTCTGGGTTTCTCATGCATGTTTTCGATGTAGGAAGATGCCCTTGAACCTGGAGATTTGGGACCCATGGGACGGGTACCACGCAGTATTACTTTAAAGGGTCTGCGTTTGCTCACCCAACCTCACCAAACCTCTCAGCCCCAAGAGTGTCCACCCTTATGTCTCAATCAGCTGTGGGTCTAGATATGGTCAATCCAGGTGGCATCACAGCCCCTGAACGAATTTTGTAAGAATTTCTCTCTCTTTCACTGTCTTTGTTTCACGGGTTTTTAAAAGTAATTGATTTTCCTAATGGGGTTTAGCTGCTTTTCACTGCTGTGTTTATGCCGCTTTACTCCCACTTGACTCACTTACGGAGAGATATCAATACATAGGTTTGAAGATTCTTACTAGTCAGATCTATTCTTGGGCGGTGAATAGGGGGTGTTGAGTCCAGTTCACTGAGCAAGGAGTAGGTCTTGTCTATTACATATTGTGTTTATGGAACGGTATCTGAGCTAATTTGAAACCCTTGTTTTAGGCATCACCCCACCTCACCTTTCCCGTTAGGAAGCCTTAGTGTGTTTTCTAAATGTGTGACTCTGTTCTGTTTTGTAATTCAGTTCAAGTGTAGCGGTTTTTACTTTCCCTCTATAAGTGATATGTTATGATTAGTGTCTTTTTCTGTGTGACTTATTTCACTTAGAACCGTCGTACCTGAATCCACTCATCATGCTGCTACTAGCCTTATGACGTTGATTTCATGGCTGAGTGATATTCCATTGTACCTAAGGACCACAACTTCTTTATCCATTTTTCTCTTTCCTGGGATATTTAAGGTGGAATGAAGTGGAGGTTCTTGTCAACAGAGCAACCCTAAACTTTGGAGTGCCTGTGCCTTGCTGATTTTTAGTTTTCCCAAATTAGACGCTCATGAGTGGAAGTGCCCTATGCTGTCTAAGCCGAGTTTTTTAGATGTTTCAGGACACACCGTACACTTCTCCAGAGTGGCTGTTGGCAATTTACATCCCGCCCATCAGCGTAGCAAGGCTCCCATTTCTCCATGTCCTCTCCTGCATTTCTGGTTTTGACACTTTATTCAGCATGGCCCTTTTGACCGATGGGAAGCGAGACTTCTTTGTAGCGCTGATTTGCCTTTCCAGGTTGCTTGGTTGGCCAAAAAGGGCGTATGCGTTTTTTCCTGAATATATTCAGGAAAAAACGCATACGCCCTTTTTGGCCAAGGGCATCACTGTCGAGGTTTTGCCGCTTTTCCTGTGCTTTACAGGCGATTCGAATCTACCTCCTGAAATCTGTTTCCTGCAATTCTGCCTTGCTTTCAAATCCTCTTCGTTGCTTTCCCTCAATATTTTTGTGGGCGAGAGTTATCATTTATAACGCAGCAGGTTTGTGATTTGCAGTGCCCCTGAGCTCCATTTTTCAACTCGCTTTTTTGGGAGCTGGCCTCAAAAGCGTAGGATTGCTTCAGGCCTTTTTCTGGTTCCGGGCGGCAGGCAGAGCCTGTGGTTAATTCTTCTTCCTGATGGGAAAATAGAGTGACCTGTGCCTTTCCCAACACCTAGAGCTAGTCGCTCATTGGTTCCCCCTCTTGCCGTTCATCCTCAGGACAAATTGCAACCTGTACGGAACAGGAGGTTAAAGTGCTGATTCTCCAAGGAGGGACATTGCTAGTAAAGCGGCTGGAATGGCGACCCCGAGCACAAGGAGATGAGAAATAAGGTGCGTTTTAGAAACCTTTCCCGATCACACGGTGTACCATCTTCTGGGTTTCTCATGCATGTTTTCGATGTAGGAAGATGCCCTTGAACCTGGAGATTTGGGACCCATCAGACAGGTACCACGCAATATTACTTTAAAGGGTCTGCGTTTGCTCACCCAACCTCACCAAACCTCTCAGCCCCAAGAGTGTCCACGCTTATGTCTCAATCAGCTGTGGGTCTAGATATGGTCAATCCAGGTGGCATCACAGCCCCTGAACGAATTTTGTAAGAATTTCTCTCTCTTTCACTGTCTTTGTTTCACGGGTTTTTAAAAGTAATTGATTTTCCTAATGGGGTTTAGCTGCTTTTCAATGCTGTCTTTATGCCGCTTTACACCCACTTGACTCACTTCCAGAGAGATATCAATACATAGGTTTGAAGATTTTTACTAGTCAGATCTATTCTTGGGCGGTGAATAGGGGGTGTTGAGTCCACTTCACTGAGCAAGGAGTAGGTCTTGTCTATTACATATTGGGTTTATGGAACGGTATCTGAGCTAATTTGAAACCCTTGTTTTATGCATCACCCCACCTCACCTTTCCCGTTAGGCAGCCATAGTGTGTTTTCTAAATGTGTGACTCTGTTCTGTTTTGTAATTCAGTTCAAGTGTAGCGGTTTGTACATTCCCTCTATAAGTGATATCTTATGACTAGTGTCTTTTTCTGTGTGACTTATTTCACTTAGAACCGTCGTACCTGAATCCACTCATCATGCTGCTACTAGCCTTATGACGTTGATTTCATGGCTGAGTGATATTCCATTGTACCTAAGGACCACAACTTCTTTATCCATTTTTCTCCTTCCTGGGATATTTAAGGTGGAATGAAGTGGAGGTTCTTGTCAACAGAGCAACCCTAAACTTTGGAGTGCCTGTGCCTTGCTGATTTTTAGTTTTCCCAAATTAGACGCCCATGAGTGGAAGTGCCCTATGCTGTCTAAGCCGAGTTTTTTAGATGTTTCAGGACACACCGTACACTTCTCCAGAGTGGCTGTTGGCAATTTACATCCCACCCATCAGCGTAGCAAGGCTCCCATTTCTCCATGGCCTCTCCTGCATTTCTGGTTTTGACACTTTATTCAGCATGGCCCTTTTGACCGATGGAAAGCGAGACTTCTTTGTAGCGCTGATTTGCCTTTCCAGGTTGCTTGGTTGGCCAAACAGGGCGTATGCGTTTTTTCCTGAATATATTCAGGAAAAAACGCATACGCCCTGTTTGGCCAAGGGCATCATTGTCGAGGTTTTGCCGCTTTTCCTGTGCTTTAAAGGCGATTCGAATCTACCTCCTGAAATCTGTTTCCTGCAATTCTGCCTTGCTTTCAAATCCTCTTCATTGCCTTCCCTCAATATTTTTGTGGGCGAGAGTTATCATTTCTAACTCTGCAGGTTTGTGATTTGCAGTGCCCCTGAGCTCCATTTTTCAACTCGCTTTTTTGGGAGCTGGCCGCAAAAGCGTAGGATTGCTTCAGGCCCTATTCTGGTTCCGGGCGGCAGGCTGATCCTGTGGTTAATTGTTCTTCCTGATGGGAAAATAGAGTGACCTGTGCCTTTCCCAACACCTAGAGCTAGTCGCTCATTGGTTCCCCCTCTTCCCGTTCATCCTCAGGACAAATTGCAACCTGTACGGAACAGGAGGTTAAACGTGCTGATTCTCCAAGGAGGGAGATTGCTAGTAAAGCGGCTGGAATGGCGAACCCGAGCACAAGGAGATGAGAAATGAGGTGCGTTTTAGAAACCTTTCCCGATCACACGGTGTACCAACTTCTGGGGTTCTCATGCATGTTTTCGATGTAGGAAGATGCCCTTCAACCTGGAGATTTGGGACCCATCAGACGGGTACCACGCAGTATTACTTTAAAGGGTCTGTGTTTGCTCACCCAATCTCACCAAACCTCTCAGCCCCAAGAGTGTCCACCCTTATGTCTCAATCAGCTGTGGGTCTAGATATGGTCAATCCAGGTGGCATCACAGCCCTTGAACGAATTTTGTAAGAATTTCTCTCTCTTTCACTGTCTTTGTTTCACGGGTTTTTAAAAGTAATTGATTTTCCTAATGGGGTTTAGCTGCTTTTCACTGCTGTGTTTATGCCGCTTTACTCCCACTTGACTCACTTACGGAGAGATATCAATACATAGGTTTGAAGATTCTTACTAGTCAGATCTATTCTTGGGCGGTGAATAGGGGGTGTTGAGTCCAGTTCACTGAGCAAGCAGTAGGTCTTGTCTATTACATATTGGGTTTATGGAACGGTATCTGAGCTAATTTGAAACCCTTGTTTTATGCATCACCCCACCTCACCTTTCCCGTTAGGCAGCCATAGTGTGTTTTCTAAATGTGTGACTCTGTTCTGTTTTGTAATTCAGTTCAAGTGTAGCGGTTTTTACATTCCCTCTATAAGTGATATCTTATGATTAGTGTCTTTTTCTGTGTGACTTATTTCACTTAGAACCGTCGTACCTGAATCCACTCATCATGCTGCTACTAGCCTTATGACGTTGATTTCATGGCTGAGTGATATTCCATTGTACCTAAGGACCACAACTTCTTTATCCATTTTTCTCTTTCCTGGGATATTTAAGGTGGAATGAAGTGGAGGTTCTTGTCAACAGAGCAACCCTAAACTTTGGAGTGCCTGTGCCTTGCTGATTTTTAGTTTTCCCAAATTAGACGCCCATGAGTGGAAGTGCCCTATGCTCTCTAAGCCGAGTTTTTTAGATGTTTCAGGACACACCGTACACTTCTCCAGAGTGGCTGTTGGCAATTTACATCCCGCCCATCAGCGTAGCAAGGCTCCCATTTCTCCATGGCCTCTCCTGCATTTCTGGTTTTGACACTTTATTCAGCATGGCCCTTTTGACCGATGGGAAGCGAGACTTCTTTGTAGCGCTGATTTGCCTTTCCAGGTTGCTTGGTTGGCCAAAAAGGGCGTATGCGTTTTTTCCTGAATATATTCAGGAAAAAACGCATACGCCCTTTTTGGCCAAGGGCATCATTGTCGAGGTTTTGCCGCTTTTCCTGTGCTTTAAAGGCGATTCGAATCTACCTCCTGAAATCTGTTTCCTGCAATTCTGCCTTGCTTTCAAATCCTCTTCGTTGCCTTCCCTCAATATTTTTGTGGGCGAGAGTTATCATTTCTAACTCTGCAGGTTTGTGATTTGCAGTGCCCCTGAGCTCCATTTTTCAACTCGCTTTTTTGGGAGCTGGCCGCAAAAGCGTAAGATTGCTTCAGGCCCTATTCTGGTTCCGGGCGGCAGGCTGAGCCTGTGGTTAATTCTTCTTCCTGATGGGAAAATAGAGTGACCTGTGCCTTTCCCAACACCTAGAGCTAGTCGCTCATTGGTTCCCCCTCTTCCCGTTCATCCTCAGGACAAATTGCAACCTGTACGGAACAGGAGGTTAAACGTGCTGATTCTCCAAGGAGGGAGATTGCTAGTAAAGCGGCTGGAATGGCGAACCCGAGCACAAGGAGATGAGAAATGAGGTGCGTTTTAGAAACCTTTCCCGATCACACGGTGTACCAACTTCTGGGTTTCTCATGCATGTTTTCGATGTAGGAAGATGCCCTTGAACCTGGAGATTTGGGACCCATCAGACGGGTACCACGCAGTATTACTTTAAAGGGTCTGCGTTTGCTCACCCAACCTCACCAAACCTCTCAGCCCCAAGAGTGTCCACCCTTATGTCTCAATCAGCTGTGGGTCTAGATATGGTCAATCCAGGTGGCATCACAGCCCCTGAACGAATTTTGTAAGAATTTCTCTCTCTTTCACTGTCTTTGTTTCACGGGTTTTTAAAAGTAATTGATTTTCCTAATGGGGTTTAGCTGCTTTTCACTGCTGTGTTTATGCCGCTTTACTCCCACTTGACTCACTTACAGAGAGAAATCAATACATAGGTTTGAAGATTCTTACTAGTCAGATCTATTCTTGGGCGGTGAATAGGGGGTGTTGAGTCCAGTTCACTGAGCAAGGAGTAGGTCTTGTCTATTACATATTGGGTTTATGGAACGGTATCTGAGCTAATTTGAAACCCTTGTTTTAGGCATCACCCCACCTCACCTTTCCCGTTAGGCAGCCATAGTGTGTTTTCTAAATGTGTGACTCTGTTCTGTTTTGTAATTCAGTTCAAGTGTAGCGGTTTTTACTTTCCCTCTATAAGTGATATCTTATGATTAGTGTCTTTTTCTGTGTGACTTATTTCACTTAGAACCGTCGTACCTGAATCCACTCATCATGCTGCTACTAGCCTTATGACGTTGATTTCATGGCTGAGTGATATTCCATTGTACCTAAGGACCACAACTTCTTTATCCATTTTTCTCTTTCCTGGGATATTTAAGGTGGAATGAAGTGGAGGTTCTTGTCAACAGAGCAACCCTAAACTTTGGAGTGCCTTTGCCTTGCTGATTTTTAGTTTTCCCAAATTAGACGCCCATGAGTGGAAGTGCCCTATGCTCTCTAAGACGAGTTTTTTAGATGTTTCAGGACACACCGTACACTTCTCCAGAGTGGCTGTTGGCAATTTACATCCCGCCCATCAGCGTAGCAAGGCTCCCATTTCTCCATGTCCTCTCCTGCATTTCTGGTTTTGACACTTTATTCAGCATGGCCCTTTTGACCGATGGGAAGCGAGACTTCTTTGTAGCGCTGATTTGCCTTTCCAGGTTGCTTGGTTGGCCAAAAAGGGCGTATGCGTTTTTTCCTGAATATATTCAGGAAAAAACGCATACGCCCTTTTTGGCCAAGGGCATCACTGTCGAGGTTTTGCCGCTTTTCCTGTGCTTTACAGGCGATTCGAATCTACCTCCTGAAATCTGTTTCCTGCAATTCTGCCTTGCTTTCAAATCCTCTTCGTTGCTTTCCCTCAATATTTTTGTGGGCGAGAGTTATCATTTATAACTCAGCAGGTTTGTGATTTGCAGTGCCCCTGAGCTCCATTTTTCAACTCGCTTTTTTGGGAGCTGGCCTCAAAAGCGTAGGATTGCTTCAGGCCTTTTTCTGGTTCCGGGCGGCAGGCAGAGCCTGTGGTTAATTCTTCTTCCTGATGGGAAAATAGAGTGACCTGTGCCTTTCCCAACACCTAGAGCTAGTCGCTCATTGGTTCCCCCTCTTGCCGTTCATCCTCAGGACAAATTGCAACCTGTACGGAACAGGAGTTTAAACGTGCTGATTCTCCAAGGAGGGAGATTGCTAGTAAAGCGGCTGGAATGGCGAACCCGAGCACAAGGAGATGAGAAATGAGGTGCGTTTTAGAAACCTTTCCCGATCACACGGTGTACCATCTTCTGGGGTTCTCATGCATGTTTTCGATGTAGGTAGATGCCCTTGAACCTGGAGATTTGGGACCCATCAGACGGGTACCACGCAGTATTACTTTAAAGGGTCTGTGTTTGCTCACCCAACCTCACCAAACCTCTCAGCCCCAAGAGTGTCCACCCTTATGTCTCAATCAGCTGTGGGTCTAGATATGGTCAATCCAGGTGGCATCACAGCCCCTGAACGAATTTTGTAAGAATTTCTCTCTGTTTCACTGTCTTTGTTTCACGGGTTTTTAAAAGTAATTCATTTTCCTAATGGGGTTTAGCTGCTTTTCACTGCTGTGTTTATGCCGCTTTACACCCACTTGACTCACTTACAGAGAGATATCAATACATAGGTTTGAAGATTCTTACTAGTCAGATCTATTCTTGGGCGGTGAATAGGGGGTATTGAGTCCAGTTCACTGAGCAAGGAGTAGGTCTTGTCTATTACATATTGGGTTTATGGAACGGTATCTGAGCTAATTTGAAACCCTTGTTTTATGCATCACCCCGCCTCGCCTTTCCCGTTAGGCAGCCATAGTGTGTTTTCTAAATGTGTGACTCTGTTCTGTTTTGTAATTCAGTTCAAGTGTAGCGGTTTTTACTTTCCCTCTATAAGTGATATCTTATGATTAGTGTCTTTTTCTGTGTGACTTCCTTCACTTAGAACCGTCTTACCTGAATCCACTCATTATGCTGCTACTAGCCTTATGACGTTGATTTCATGGCTGAGTGATATTCCATTGTACCTAAGGACCACAACTTCTTTATCCATTTTTCTCTTTCCTGGGATATTTAAGGTGGAATGAAGTGGAGGTTCTTGTCAACAGAGCAACCCTAAACTTTGGAGTGCCTGTGCCTTGCTGATTTTTAGTTTTCCCAAATTAGACGCCCATGAGTGGAAGTGCCCTAGTCTGTCTAAGCCGAGTTTTTTAGATGTTTCAGGACACACCGTACACTTCTCCAGAGTGGCTGTTGGCAATTTACATCCCGCCCATCAGCGTAGCAAGGCTCCCATTTCTCCATGGCCTCTCCTGCATTTCTGGTTTTGACACTTTATTCAGCATGGCCCTTTTGACCGATGGGAAGCGAGACTTCTTTGTAGCACTAATTTGCCTTTCCAGGTTCCTTGGTTGGCCAAAAAGGGCGTATGTGTTTTTTCCTGAGTATATTCAGGAAAAAACGCATACGCCCTTTTTGGCCAAGGGCATCATTGTCGAGGACTTGCCGCTTTTCCTGTGCTTTAAAGGCGATTAAAATCTACCTCCTGAAATCTGTTTCCTGCAATTCTGCCTTGCTTTCACATCCTCTTCGTTGCCTTCCCTCAATATTTTTGTGGGCGAGAGTTATCATTTATAACTCTGCAGGTTTGTGATTTGCAGTGCCCCTGAGCTCCATTTTTCAACTCGCTTTTTTTGGGAGCTGGCCGCAAAAGCGTAGGATTGCTTCAGGCCCTATTCTGGTTCCGGGCGGCAGGCTGAGCCTGTGGTTAATTCTTCTTCCTGATGGGAAAATAGAGTGACCTGTGCCTTTCCCAACACCTAGAGCTAGTCGCTCATTGGTTCCCCCTCTTCCCGTTCATCCTCAGGACAAATTGCAACCTGTACGGAACAGGAGGTTAAACGTGCTGATTCTCCAAGGTGGGAGATTGCTAGTAAAGCGGCTGGAATGGCGAACCCGAGCACAAGGAGATGAGAAATGAGGTGCGTTTTAGAAACCTTTCCCGATCACACGGTGTACCATCTTCTGGGTTTCTCATGCATGTTTTCGATGTAGGAAGATGCCCTTGAACCTGGAGATTTGGGACCCATCAGACGGGTACCACGCAGTATTACTTTAAAGGGTCTGCGTTTGCTCACCCAACCTCACCAAACCTCTCAGCCCCAAGAGTGTCCACCCTTATGTCTCAATCAGCTGTGGGTCTAGATATGGTCAATCCAGGTGGCATCACAGCCCCTGAACGAATTTTGTAAGAATTTCTCTCTCTTTCACTGTCTTTGTTTCACGGGTTTTTAAAAGTAATTCATTTTCCTAATGGGGTTTAGCTGCTTTTCACTGCTGTGTTTATGCCGCTTTACTCCCACTTGACTCACTTACAGAGAGAAATCAATACATAGGTTTGAAGATTCTTACTAGTCAGATCTATTCTTGGGCGGTGAATAGGGGGTGTTGAGTCCAGTTCACTGAGCAAGGAGTAGGTCTTGTCTATTACATATTGGGTTTATGGAACGGTATCTGAGCTAATTTGAAACCCTTGTTTTAGGCATCACCCCACCTCACCTTTCCCGTTAGGCAGCCATAGTGTGTTTTCTAAATGTGTGACTCTGTTCTGTTTTGTAATTCAGTTCAAGTGTAGCGGTTTTTACATTCCCTCTATAAGTGATATCTTATGATTAGTGTCTTTTTCTGTGTGACTTATTTCACTTAGAACCGTCGTACCTGAATCCACTCATCATGCTGCTACTAGCCTTATGACGTTGATTTCATGGCTGAGTGATATTCCATTGTACCTAAGGACCACAACTTCTTTATCCATTTTTCTCTTTCCTGGGATATTTAAGGTGGAATGAAGTGGAGGTTCTTGTCAACAGAGCAACCCTAAACTTTGGAGTGCCTGTGCCTTGCTGATTTTTAGTTTTCCCAAATTAGACGCCCATGAGTGGAAGTGCCCTATGCTCTCTAAGACGAGTTTTTTAGATGTTTCAGGACACACCGTACACTTCTCCAGAGTGGCTGTTGGCAATTTACATCCCGCCCATCAGCGTAGCAAGGCTCCCATTTCTCCATGGCCTCTCCTGCATTTCTGGTTTTGACACTTTATTCAGCATGGCCCTTTTGACCGATGGGAAGCGAGACTTCTTTGTAGCGCTGATTTGCCTTTCCAGTTTGCTTGGTTGGCCAAAAAGGGCGTATGCGTTTTTTCCTGAATATATTCAGGAAAAAACGCATACGCCCTTTTTGGCCAAGGGCATCATTGTCGAGGTTTTGCCGCTTTTCCTGTGCTTTAAAGGCGATTAAAATCTACCTCCTGAAATCTGTTTCCTGCAATTCTGCCTTGCTTTCAAATCCTCTTCGTTGCCTTCCCTCAATATTTTTGTGGGGGAGAGTTATCATTTCTAACTCTGCAGGTTTGTGATTTGCAGTGCCCCTGAGCTCCATTTTTCAACTCGCTTTTTTGGGAGCTGGCCGCAAAAGCGTAGTATTGCTTCAGGCCCTATTCTGGTTCCGGACGGCAGGCTGAGCCTGTGGTTAATTCTTCTTCCTGATGGGAAAATAGAGTGACCTGTGCCTTTCCCAACACCTAGAGCTAGTCGCTCATTGGTTCCCCCTCTTCCCGTTCATCCTCAGGACAAATTGCAACCTGTACGGAACAGGAGGTTAAACGTGCTGATTCTCCAAGGAGGGAGATTGCTAGTAAAGCGGCTGGAATGGCGAACCCGAGCACAAGGAGATGAGAAATGAGGTGCGTTTTAGAAACCTTTCCCGATCACACGGTGTACCATCTTCTGGGTTTCTCATGCATGTTTTCGATGTAGGAAGATGCCCTTGAACCTGGAGATTTGGGACCCATCAGACGGGTACCACGCAGTATTACTTTAAAGGGTCTGCGTTTGCTCACCCAACCTCACCAAACCTCTCAGCCCCAAGAGTGTCCACCCTTATGTCTCAATCAGCTGTGTGTCTAGATATGGTCAATCCAGGTGGCATCACAGCCCCTGAACGAATTTTGTAAGAATTTCTCTCTCTTTCACTGTCTTTGTTTCACGGGTTTTTAAAAGTAATTCATTTTCCTAATGGGGTTTAGCTGCTTTTCACTGCTGTGTTTATGCCGCTTTACTCCCACTTGACTCACTTACAGAGAGAAATCAATACATAGGTTTGAAGATTCTTACTAGTCAGATCTATTCTTGGGCGGTGAATAGGGGGTGTTGAGTCCAGTTCACTGAGCAAGGAGTAGGTCTTGTCTATTACATATTGGGTTTATGGAACGGTATCTGAGCTAATTTGAAACCCTTGTTTTAGGCATCACCCCACCTCACCTTTCCCGTTAGGCAGCCATAGTGTGTTTTCTAAATGTGTGACTCTGTTCTGTTTTGTAATTCAGTTCAAGTGTAGCGGTTTTTACTTTCCCTTTATAAGTGATATCTTATGATTAGTGTCTTTTTCTGTGTGACTTATTTCACTTAGAACCGTCGTACCTGAATCCACTCATCATGCTGCTACTAGCCTTATGACGTTGATTTCATGGCTGAGTGATATTCCATTGTACCTAAGGACCACAACTTCTTTATCCATTTTTCTCTTTCCTGGGATATTTAAGGTGGAATGAAGTGGAGGTTCTTGTCAACAGAGCAACCCTAAACTTTGGAGTGCCTGTGCCTTGCTGATTTTTAGTTTTCCCAAATTAGACGCCCATGAGTGGAAGTGCCCTATGCTCTCTAAGACGAGTTTTTTAGATGTTTCAGGACACACCGTACACTTCTCCAGAGTGGCTGTTGGCAATTTACATCCCGCCCATCAGCGTAGCAAGGCTCCCATTTCTCCATGGCCTCTCCTGCATTTCTGGTTTTGACACTTTATTCTGCATGGCCCTTTTGACCGATGGGAAGCGAGACTTCTTTGTAGCGCTGATTTGCCTTTCCAGTTTGCTTGGTTGGCCAAAAAGGGCGTATGCGTTTTTTCCTGAATATATTCAGGAAAAAACGCATACGCCCTTTTTGGCCAAGGGCATCATTGTCGAGGTTTTGCCGCTTTTCCTGTGCTTTAAAGGCGATTAAAATCTACCTCCTGAAATCTGTTTCCTGCAATTCTGCCTTGCTTTCAAATCCTCTTCGTTGCCTTCCCTCAATATTTTTGTGGGCGAGAGTTATCATTTCTAACTCTGCAGGTTTGTGATTTGCAGTGCCCCTGAGCTCCATTTTTCAACTCGCTTTTTTGGGAGCTGGCCGCAAAAGCGTAGTATTGCTTCAGGCCCTATTCTGGTTCCGGACGGCAGGCTGAGCCTGTGGTTAATTCTTCTTCCTGATGGGAAAATAGAGTGACCTGTGCCTTTCCCAACACCTAGAGCTAGTCGCTCATTGGTTCCCCCTCTTCCCGTTCATCCTCAGGACAAATTGCAACCTGTACGGAACAGGAGGTTAAACGTGCTGATTCTCCAAGGAGGGAGATTGCTAGTAAAGCGGCTGTAATGGCGAACCCGAGCAAAAGGAGATGAGAAATGAGGTGCGTTTTAGAAACCTTTCCCGATCACACGGTGTACCATCTTCTGGGTTTCTCATGCATGTTTTCGATGTAGGAAGATGCCCTTGAACCTGGAGATTTGGGACCCATCAGACGGGTACCACGCAGTATTACTTTAAAGGGTCTGCGTTTGCTCACCCAACCTCACCAAACCTCTCAGCCCCAAGAGTGTCCACCCTTATGTCTCAATCAGCTGTGGGTCTAGATATGGTTAATCCAAGTGGCATCACAGCCCCTGAACGAATTTTGTAAGAATTTCTCTCTCTTTCACTGTCTTTGTTTCACGGGTTTTTAAAAGTAATTGATTTTCCTAATGGGGTTTAGCTGCTTTTCACTGCTGTGTTTATGCCGCTTTACTCCCACTTGACTCACTTACAGAGAGATATCAATACATAGGTTTGAAGATTCTTACTAGTCAGATCTATTCTTGGGCGGTGAATAGGGGGTGTTGAGTCCAGTTCACTGAGCAAGGAGTAGGTCTTGTCTATTACATATTGGGTTTATGGAACGGTATCTGAGCTAATTTGAAACCCTTGTTTTAGGCATCACCCCACCTCACCTTTCCCGTTAGGCAGCCATAGTGTGTTTTCTAAATGTGTGACTCTGTTCTGTTTTGTAATTCAGTTCAAGTGTAGCGGTTTTTACTTTCCCTCTATAAGTGATATGTTATGATTAGTGTCTTTTTCTGTGTGACTTATTTCACTTAGAACCGTCGTACCTGAATCCACTCATCATGCTGCTACTAGCCTTATGACGTTGATTTCATGGCTGAGTGATATTCCATTGTACCTAAGGACCACAACTTCTTTATCCATTTTTCTCTTTCCTGGGATATTTAAGGTGGAATGAAGTGGAGGTTCTTGTCAACAGAGCAACCCTAAACTTTGGAGTGCCTGTGCCTTGCTGATTTTTAGTTTTCCCAAATTAGACGCCCATGAGTGGAAGTGCCCTATGCTCTCTAAGACGAGTTTTTTAGATGTTTCAGGACACACTGTACACTTCTCCAGAGTGGCTGTTGGCAATTTACATCCCGCCCATCAGCGTAGCAAGGCTCCCATTTCTCCATGTCCTCTCCTGCATTTCTGGTTTTGACACTTTATTCAGCATGGCCCTTTTGACCGATGGGAAGCGAGACTTCTTTGTAGCGCTGATTTGCCTTTCCAGGTTGCTTGGTTGGCCAAATAGGGCGTATGCGTTTTTTCCTGAATATATTCAGGAAAAAACGCATACGCCCTTTTTGGCCAAGGGCATCACTGTCGAGGTTTTGCCGCTTTTCCTGTGCTTTACAGGCGATTCGAATCTACCTCCTGAAATCTGTTTCCTGCAATTCTGCCTTGCTTTCAAATCCTCTTCGTTGCTTTCCCTCAATATTTTTGTGGGCGAGAGTTATCATTTATAACTCAGCAGGTTTGTGATTTGCAGTGCCCCTGAGCTCCATTTTTCAACTCGCTTTTTTGGGAGCTGGCCTCAAAAGCGTAGGATTGCTTCAGGCCTTTTTCTGGTTCCGGGCGGCAGGCAGAGCCTGTGGTTAATTCTTCTTCCTGATGGGAAAATAGAGTGACCTGTGCCTTTCCCAACACCTAGAGCTAGTCGCTCATTGGTTCCCCCTCTTGCCGTTCATCCTCAGGACAAATTGCAACCTGTACGGAACAGGAGGTTAAAGTGCTGATTCTCCAAGGAGGGAGATTGCTAGTAAAGCGGCTGGAATGGCGACCCCGAGCACAAGGAGATGAGAAATAAGGTGCGTTTTAGAAACCTTTCCCGATCACACGGTGTACCATCTTCTGGGTTTCTCATGCATGTTTTCGATGTAGGAAGATGCCCTTGAACCTGGAGATTTGGGACCCATCAGACGGGTACCACGCAATATTACTTTAAAGGGTCTGCGTTTGCTCACCCAACCTCACCAAACCTCTCAGCCCCAAGAGTGTCCACGCTTATGTCTCAATCAGCTGTGGGATTACATATGGTCAATCCAGGTGGCATCACAGCCCCTGAACTAATTTTGTAAGAATTTCTCTCTCTTTCACTGTCTTTGTTTCACGGGTTTTTAAAAGTAATTGATTTTCCTAATGGGGTTTAGCTGCTTTTCACTGCTGTGTTTATGCCGCTTTACACCCACTTGACTCACTTCCAGAGAGATATCAATACATAGGTTTGAAGATTTTTACTAGTCAGATCTATTCTTGGGCGGTGAATAGGGGGTGTTGAGTCCACTTCACTGAGCAAGGAGTAGGTCTTGTCTATTACATATTGGGTTTATGGAACGGTATCTGAGCTAATTTGAAACCCTTGTTTTATGCATCACCCCACCTCACCTTTCCCGTTAGGCAGCCATAGTGTGTTTTCTAAATGTGTGACTCTGTTCTGTTTTGTAATTCAGTTCAAGTGTAGCGGTTTGTACATTCCCTCTATAAGTGATATCTTATGACTAGTGTCTTTTTCTGTGTGACTTATTTCACTTAGAACCGTCGTACCTGAATCCACTCATCATGCTGCTACTAGCCTTATGACGTTGATTTCATGGCTGAGTGATATTCCATTGTACCTAAGGACCACAACTTCTTTATCCATTTTTCTCCTTCCTGGGATATTTAAGGTGGAATGAAGTGGAGGTTCTTGTCAACAGAGCAACCCTAAACTTTGGAGTGCCTGTGCCTTGCTGATTTTTAGTTTTCCCAAATTAGACGCCCATGAGTGGAAGTGCCCTATGCTCTCTAAGACGAGTTTTTTAGATGTTTCAGGACACACCGTACACTTCTCCAGAGTGGCTGTTGGCAATTTACATCCCGACCATCAGCGTAGCAAGGCTCCCATTTCTCCATGGCCTCTCCTGCATTTCTGGTTTTGACACTTTATTCAGCATGGCCCTTTTGACCGATGGGAAGCGAGACTTCTTTGTAGCGCTGATTTGCCTTTCCAGGTTGCTTGGTTGGCCAAAAAGGGCGTATGCGTTTTTTCCTGAATATATTCAGGAAAAAACGCATACGCCCTTTTTGGCCAAGGGCATCATTGTCGAGGTTTTGCCGCTTTTCCTGTGCTTTAAAGGCGATTCGAATCTACCTCCTGAAATCTGTTTCCTGCAATTCTGCCTTGCTTTCAAATCCTCTTCGTTGCCTTCCCTCAATATTTTTGTGGGCGAGAGTTATCATTTCTAACTCTGCAGGTTTGTGATTTGCAGTGCCCCTGAGCTCCATTTTTCAACTCGCTTTTTTGGGAGCTGCCCGCAAATGCGTAAGATTGCTTCAGGCCCTATTGTGGTTCCGGGCGGCAGGCTGAGCCTGTGGTTAATTCTTCTTCCTGATGGGAAAATAGAGTGACCTGTGCCTTTCCCAACACTTAGAGCTAGTCGCTCATTGGTTCCCCCTCTTCCCGTTCATCCTCAGGACAAATTGCAACCTGTACGGAACAGGAGGTTAAACGTGCTGATTCCCCAAGGAGGGAGATTGCTAGTAAAGCGGCTGGAATGGTGAACCCGAGCACAAGGAGATGAGAAATGAGGTGCGTTTTAGAAACCTTTCCCGATCACACGGTGTACCATCTTCTGGGGTTCTCATGCATGTTTTCGATGTAGGAAGATGCCCTTGAACCTGGAGATTTGGGACCCATCAGACGGGTACCACGCAGTATTACTTTAAAGGGTCTGTGTTTGCTCACCCAACCTCACCAAACCTCTCAGCCCCAAGAGTGTCCACCCTTATGTCTCAATCAGCTGTGGGTCTAGATATGGTCAATCCAGGTGGCATCACAGCCCATGAACGAATTTTGTAAGAATTTCTCTCTCTTTCACTGTCTTTGTTTCACGGGTTTTTAAAAGTAATTGATTTTCCTAATGGGGTTTAGCTGCTTTTCACTGCTGTGTTTATGCCGCTTTACACCCACTTGACTCACTTCCAGAGAGATATCAATACATAGGTTGGAAGATTCTTACTAGTCAGATCTATTCTTGGGCGGTGAATAGGGGGTGTTGAGTCCACTTCACTGAGCAAGGAGTAGGTCTTGTCTATTACATATTGGGTTTATGGAACGGTATCTGAGCTAATTTGAAACCCTTGTTTTATGCATCACCCCACCTCACCTTTCCCGTTAGGCAGTCATAGTGTGTTTTCTAAATGTGTGACTCTGTTCTGTTTTGTAATTCAGTTCAAGTGTAGCGGTTTTTACATTCCCTCTATAAGTGATATCTTCTGATTAGTGTCTTTTTCTGTGTGACTTATTTCACTTAGAACCGTCGTACCTGAATCCACTCATCATGCTGCTACTAGCCTTATGACGTTGATTTCATGGCTGAGTGATATTCCATTGTACCTAAGGACCACAACTTCTTTATCCATTTTTCTCTTTCCTGGGATATTTAAGGTGGAATGAAGTGGAGGTTCTTGTCAACAGAGCAACCCTAAACTTTGGAGTGCCTGTGCCTTGCTGATTTTTAGTTTTCCCAAATTAGACGCCCATGAGTGGAAGTGCCCTATGCTCTCTAAGCCGAGTTTTTTAGATGTTTCAGGACACACCATACACTTCTCCAGAGTGGCTGTTGGCAATTTACATCCCACCCATCAGCGTAGCAAGGCTCCCATTTCTCCATGGCCTCTCCTGCATTTCTGGTTTTGACACTTTATTCAGCATGGCCCTTTTGACCG